>NC_092762.1:13274571-13579964 GCF_047496795.1 Chiloscyllium punctatum | reverse complement strand
CGAGAGAGAGTGGGAGGTGGCGAGAGAGAGAGGGAGGGGTGCGAGAGAGAGAGTGCAGGTGAGAGAGGGAGGGAGGGGTGAGAGAGAGAGGGAGGGGGCGAGAGAGAGGGAGGGTGGCAAGAGAGAGAGAGAGAAATGTGGCGAGAGAGAGAGGGTGTGGGCGAGAGAGAGAGTGTGTGGGTGAGAGAGAGAGGGAGGTGCGAGAGAGCGAGAGGGAGGGGATGCGAGGGAGAGGGAGGGGGCGAGATAGAGAGGGAGGGGGCGAGAGAGAGGGAGAGGGGCAAGAGAGAGAGAGAGAGACATGTAGCGACAGAGAGAGAGTGTGGGCGAGAAAGAGAGAGGGTGTGGGTGAGAGAGAGAGGGAGGTGCGAGAGAGCGAGAGGGAGGGTATGGTAGGGAGAGGGAGGAGGGCGAGAGAGAGGGAGGGAGGGGTCGAGAGAAAGGGAGTGAGGGGGCAAGAGAGACAGGGATGGGGTGAGAGAGGGAGTGAGGGGGACAAGAGAGAGAGAGTGAGGGGGGCGAGAGAGAGAGTGGAACGGTGGGTGAAAGAGAGGTGGGGTGAGAGAGAGGGAGGGGGTGAGAGAGAGCACGGGTGGGGGGCGAGAGAGAGAGAGGAGTGGGGCGAGAGAGAGAGGGAGAGGGCGAGAGTGAGAGAGGAGGGCGAGAGAGAGAGAGGGAGGGAGACGAGAGAGTGGGGGAGTGGGCGAGAGAAAGGGGGAGGTGTTGAGAGAGAAAGTGGGCGAGAGAGTGGGAGAGGGGCGAGAGAGAGAGGGAGACGGGCGAGAGAGAGAGGGAGACGGGCAAGAGACAGAGAAGGGAGGGGTTGAGAGAGAGAGGGAATAGGTGAGAGAGAGAGTGGGGGAGGGGACGAGAGAGAGAGAGAGAGGGAGGACAGCGAGTGAGAAAGGGAGGGAGGATGAGAGAGAGAAAGGTGGGGGTGAGAGAGATAGTGGGGGCGGGAATCAGAGGGGGGTGAGAGAGAGGGGGAGGGGGCGAGAGAGAGAGGGAGGTGGCGAGAGAGAGAGGGAGGGGTGCGAGAGAGAGAGTGCAGGTGAGAGAGAGAGGGAGGGGTGAGAGAGAGAGAGGGGGCAAGAGAGAGAGATGGAGGGGGCGAGACAGAGGAGAGTTGAGAGGGGGGTTGAGAGAGGGAGAGGGAGCGGTGAGAAAGAGAGAGGGAGGGGGCAGGAAAGAGAGGGAGGGGGCGAGAGAGAGAGGTAGGGGTGCGAGAGAGAGTGGGGGGAGAGAGAGAAAGAGAGGAAGAGGGGCGAGAGGGAGATAGACGGGCCGAGAGACAAAGAAGGGAGGGGTTGAGAGAGAAAGGGAGAGGGTGAGAGAGAGAGGGGGAGGGGGCGAGAATGAGGGAGTGAGGGAGCGAGAGAGAGAGGAATGGCGTGAGAGAGTGAGGGAGTGGGACGAGAGAGAGAGGAATGGGGTGAGAGAGGGAGGGAATGGGGCGACAGTCAGAAGGCGGGGGTGAGAGTGAGAGAGAGGGAACGAGAGAGAGAGGTAGGGGCGAGAGAGGGGCACGAGAGAGACAGGGGGCGAGAGAGAGGGGAGGGAGCATGAGAGGGGGGCGGAGGGGTGAGAGAGGGAGGGAGGGGCCTGAGAAATTGGGATGTGGTGAGAGAGAGAGGGAGGGTGCGAGAGAGAGAGTGACGGGGCAAGAGAGAGAGAGGGAGGGGGTGAGAGAGAGAGGGAGAGGGCGAGAGTGAGAGAGAGGAGGGCGAGAGAGAGAGAGGGAGGGGGGCGAGAGAGAGAGGGGGAGAGAGAAGGAGGTGGCGAGAGAGAGAGGGAGGGAGGCGGGCGAGAGAGAGAGGGAGGTGTTGCAAGAGAGCGAGAGGGAGTGGGGCGAGAAAGAGGGGGCAGTGAGAGAGAGATAGGGAGGGTAGGCGAGAGAGAGAGAGAGGGAGGGGGGCGAGAGAGAGCGAGAGGCCGTGAGAGAGGGGGGGACGAGAGAGTGAGGGGGGTGGCGAGAGAGAGAGAGGGAGGCGAGTGAGAAAGAGAGAGGGAGTGGGCGAGAGAGAGAGAGAGAGAGAGGGTGTGGGCGAGAGAGAAAGAGAAAGGGGGCGAGAAAGATAGGGAGGAGGCCAGACAGAGTGGGAGGGGGCAAGAGAGAGAGAGGGAGGGGGTGGCGAAAGAGAGAGAGGGGGATTGAGAGAGAGGAGGGCGAGTGAGAGGAGGGCGAATGAGGGGGCCAGCGAGGGAGAGCCAGAACGAGAGCAAGAGACACAGAGAGATGAACAAAGGGGGCGAGCAAGAGAGAGAGCGAGCGCGAGAGAGACAGCGAGAGAACGAGGCGGCGAGAGATAGAGATTTGACAGAGAGACAGAGAGAGGGGGCAAGAGAGAGAGTGAGAGACAGCGAGAGTGCGCGCGCGAGAGAGAGAGGATTGGTAGAGAGAGAGAGAAAGGGGCAGGATAGAGAGAGAGGGGGCTACAAAGAAAGAGGGGGGAGAGTGAGAGTGAGAGAGAGAGAGAAGCTGCGAGAGAGAGAGCAGGAACGAGAGAGAAGGGATAGCGAGATGGAGAGAAGGGACAAGCGAGAGGTAGAGGAAGGAGAGATGGATGAAAGAAAGAGAGAGGAGGCGAGAGACAGAGGGAAGGCCCAGAGAGGCAAAGACAGAGGGATGAGAGAGGAAGAGAGGATGCGAGAGCAATGAGGCAAGAGCGAATGAGTGAGAGAGGTGGCGAGAGAGAGAGAGAGAGGTGCCAAAGAAAGAGAGGGGCAAGAGAGAGAGAGGGGCAGGAGAGAGAGGGATAGAGTCGGGAGAGAGAGAAAGGAACGAGACGGAGAGGGGGAGAGAGAGAGAGAGAGATGGGGGGATATGATATAGAGAGAGGGAGAGAGTGACCGAGAGTGAGTGAGACAGAGAGAACGAGCGAGAGATTGAGAGAAAGAGTGAGAGAGTTGCAAGAAAGAGGGAAAGAGGGGGCAAATACGAGAAAGAGAGTGAGAGAGCGAGGGAAAGAGAGAGGGAGAGAGGGTTTGGGAGAGAGGGTGGGGGAGAGAGTGATCGAGAAAGGGCAAGGCAGGGGTTAGAGAGGGGCGACAGAGACAGCGAGAGAGAGTGAAAGGAGCGAGACGGAGAGGTGATAGAGAGAAGGATAGAGAGAGCGACAGAGGTGAGCGATGGTGAAGGGGGAACAAAGAGAGAGATATAGAGAGAGACAGGGGCTAAAGTGGGTGTAAGAGAGAGAGAGGGTGACAGTGATGGGGTGAGAGAGGAGAGAAAGGGGGTGTGAGGGGGGGAAAGGAGAGCGAAAGAGCGAAGGAGTGAGAGAGAGAGAGAAGGGGAGAGCGAGAGGGCAAGAGAAAGTGGGGGCGAGTGAGAGACAGAGGGATGAGATACAGAGGGGTGTCATAAAGGGAGGGAGGGAACTTTGGCCCGGGGGGGCAGAGTGAGAGGGGGTGAATGGGGGGAAGAGTGGCCCGGGAGGGGCGAGAGGGGGGTGAGGGAGGGTGCGGGGGGTGCGAGAGGGGGGTGGGGGCGAGGGGGGCGAGAGGGGCGGGAGAGGGGTGGGGATTAAGAGGGGTTTGCTGGGGGCGCGCGAGAGGGAAGGGGAGGGGGTGGGAGGGGAGGAGTGAGTGGGAGAGGGGGCAAGAGAGGGAAGGAGAATGCTGACTATGTCATTTCATCAGCTGTGAAACACATTAAGACCGGCGAAGTCCATCATGCTGATGATTTTGTGGTCAGGACTCCAGTCACTAACTTGCTGCCAGGTTCTGATAAATAACCAAAAACACAACAGGAGTTGCACTTGCAGAGAATAAGGGAGCCATGGTTACATCAACATCAGAGCACGAGGAGGCTATTTAGCTCCGTGAGCCTATTCCACCATTCACCCAAATCATGGTAATCTTCCTCATCATGACAAATCCCTGTCTTTGTCCCATAATCCTTCAGCATTTTCATTCAAAATCTACCAATCTCAGGTTTAAAATTTGCAAATGATTTCCAATCAATCGCTGTTTGTGGAACTTTATCAAACGTTATCCATTTCTGTGTATAAATGTGTTCCCCGATGTCACACCTCAATGTTCTGACTCATTGTTTATCTGTTTAATCTTCTTAAATTAAGCCTTGGAATCCAAGTATCACATCAGTAAATCTACACTGCACTTCCACTCAGAATGATACTCTCTTTAAGCCATGGTGCCCAGCCCTGACAGCTTGGTCTAACTAGTTTCGGATTTGCTGAAGCATGACTTCTAATCCTTTGGTATCTCGTCTTCTGTCGAGATCAATGTCAACATTCCACCGGCCCCTTGGTCACGTTTCCGAACCTGTTTGTGACATTTTCATGAACTATACAGCTGGATCATCCCACCAAGTTTCCTTGGAGTCCACTGTCTCTATTTTCACAATCAAGAAATATCCTATTTTGATCCAACCTCTCACTTGCCGACACAAACACATCTGTCGTTTTTTTTTCATTTACTGAACCTATCAATATTACTTTCTAATGCTGTGCTTCCATTTACCTACACTTGGAATCGCAGTAATCTGCAGAGTGGCCCCAAATTTTGAATGTGGCTTTCCTTTCATTATGGATAGTGAATAATTAGGGCTCCAACATCGATCCGTGCAGGATATCACTAAACATATCCTTCCAATGAGAATATCTTTTATTATCTGCACAAATGTCTCTTGTTCAAATCAAGTTCCTCTGCAAGGATATCTTTTGCATCTTATTACCTTTAATGGAGAGTAGAAAGGTGTAAATTCAGGGACATTCTTCGCAGTCAAATTTGCCTTGTGTTTATCTGATTGGGGGAGCAATGAATCCCATTAAATATTAATCTTTGTCTTCACGACATGGTAACTCAATCACAAAGATTAACAATGTTAAATATGTTTTCTCCTTCATGATTGATAAACTCTGGGCACATTGTTACCGATTGGTACTCGCTTTTTTCTCTCAAAAACACAGGCCCCGCCCAACTGTTGGCTCACACTCGTTACACCATATGGTCCTCGTCCTCTCCATCTGAATCTCATGACAATATACCTCGAACATGGAGAGGAGCAACGATTCCAAGCACTGAGATCCCAGTAATTGGTACCACCACTCACCCTAATCCATTGGAGAAGCCGATTGGTCCCGCACTATGTTCTCATCTGAATCGTCCTGCTGGCTGCGTTCCTTCCCCATATTAAAGTGGTGATGGCTCTCTGATGGCAGAAGGGAATGGACGGATTTCTCTTCAATCTCATCTTTCGTCATTGACTCATCAAACTCATGGGAGTACTTAGTGGCAACAGAAGCAGAGTCTGGAGAGACAATAAATGATTGACATTGTTCTTTGTTATTTTCCATTGCTCAGTGAAAGGTTTAGAATTTGAACTTGAAGTTAAGGGCTGAGCTAGAATCCTTGGATTAATTATCTGCTCAAGGAGCAGAGTTGGGTTACAATTATTGATTCAACACAACTTTGATATTGTTTCACACATTGTTTAAGTTTCCTTATGCACAACCACAAATCCAAGGGAAACACAAGGAAGTTGGATTGAATAGCTTAAGCACATGACTGAATAAAGGAATCTTGAAATAAATCAGTGCAGGACATGTGCCCATTTGACCCACATATCCTTTGGGTACGGAAGGAGTGCTAACGTAGCAAAAGATTTGATTGATTCAAACCATCTAACTGAAGAGACACATTTCCCTGTTTAAGTCATGAGATCAGTGGAAGGACAAAACATCATTCCTGGTTAAAGAATTCACCTTTCTCACCAGGCAATGAAGGCACACTGTCTCTGTGGATCGAGTCGTTGGCCACTGTTTGAACCACCTCCTCAATAGAGCTATTTCCCTTTTGTGTGGCCAAAGGTTCTGCTTTTCACCAAGAATGGTAAGGGTGAGCTGCCTTATTTACTGCTGCCGCTGCTGCTCCTATAGAAATGTCACAGAACAACACAGATGTATAGTTTCAGGACACAAACACAGGTTCTCAGTATTTGTGATTTACTCAGGCTTCCTTCCCAACCTAAACCCATCAACATAGTTTTCTTCGATTTCTTGTATTCCAAGCTTCTCCTTGAATTCATCTGTTATTTGCTTCAATTATTCCTTATGAAGGAAGTTCTACATTCAACCCCCTTTTCGGTAAAGACTTTGTCGCCCTCTGCAAATTCCCCATTAGATTTAATAGTGATTACAATTATATCCCCAGATCCATGGTTTCTGTCATTCACAAACAGAAACATCTTTTCCATGTCTACTCAATCAAACGTAACTGGACCATGTCACTCTTTTTCAATGAGACAACACTGCCCAATCTTACTTGATGAATTCAAACTCAGTTTGGATATAATTCCAGTAACTATTCTTTATCTTCCCAGATCGGAACTGTTTGCAGTGCTCCAAGGGTGATCTGTCCATGGTTCTACACATATCGAACACATTTCCATTTTGTCACCCTAGAAATAAACCCATGGCCTACTTCTCGATCTAACCTCACAAACCGGTGCCATTTGCTGCCAGTGACTCATTCCTATCTCCACATCCCTCTGCCCTATTTAAGGACATATTTCCAAAGAGGAAGTGGTCTCTTTAGTCTTTTGACCATAGTGTACTACCTCACACATGGGTGGAGGTTAATCTTCCACAGCTTTGACTGTAATATTCCCTTCACCAAATCTTCCCAACAGTAAATCTTCCTAAAAACAAAACTCCAATATATTAATGTACTTAATCTCATCAACTATTTCGTATTTGAAAAGCACTAACCGTCCAGCTCAGCTTTGAACAAACATCCTCTGCCACAGTTATTAAAATGTCTCAAGCTGAACTACAACCACTATTTGCATTCATATTCATTGCTGCCCAAGAATGAGAGGTGGTATCATTGAGGGTCTATAAAGTGGTCAAGGGATTGACCAAGGAGATGCAGAGAAGATGATTCAATCTACAATGAGTTGTCGTAAGTTTACAATAAAAGGAAAGTTGGAGGAAATACTTCTCTCAGAGGATGTTGAATCTTGGGAATTCACTACTTCAGAACAATGTTGATTCTGGGACATGAAGTAAATTTAAATAAGAGACACACAGGTTTTAAATTAGTAATGGGTTGAAGAGTTAACGATAGCTGGCAGGAAAGTGGTGTTCAGGCCAAGATGAGATTCACCATGTCTGTATCAAATGGCAGAGCAGGTACAAGGGGCTGGATTAATAATCCTGCTCCTAATTATGATGCTCTTATGTTCTTATTTCAAAAGGAGGAAGTAAGAGGAATGGACCAATACAAGGTGTTTAATGGGCATGGTATTGGAAAGACTCTGGTGAGAGGCTGTTTGATTTGGTGAGGTGAGGCACAATATCTCTACTGTAGTGTCAGCAGACCAGCTGGGCCCAGCACAGAGTAAAGACCATGATGTCTCCTTTGCAGCATCTTTCCCCACCTATCCGTTTCTAGCCTCTACCTTATTCCCCCCTCCCTAGCTTTCAGCCTGAAGCTCCTTCACCAAAAACCTTGCAGTCTCTTTCTTCAAACCCACCATCACCGAATCCCCCACCATCAACAATCTGGGGGTTTACTATTGACTAGAAATTGAAGTGGACTTTCCATATAACTACGGTAAGTAAACCACCCTCCAAATCTCTGAAGCCTGTCCACCATCTACAAGAATCAACTCAGGAGTGCAATAGGATATTCACTACTTGGCTAGGTTTGGGTGCAGCTCCAAGAACACTCAAGAAGCTTGACAGTGTCAGGGAAAAGCAGACTGCTTGATTGGCACCACATTCACTCCCTCCTCCACTGATGCCCAGAGCAGCACTATGTACTATCTACAAGATACATTACATCAATTCATAACACTTCAATAGCATCTTCCAAACCTATGACCAATACCAAATAAAAGGAAAAGGGAAGCAGTTTCATGGGAACATCACCTCTTGCAGGTTCCCTTCCAAGCCACTACCATCTGGAGTTGAAAATCTTTCAGCAGACCTGAAGTGTCATTGAGCCAAAATTCTGGAATTCCCTCCCAACAGCACTACCAATAGTTCTACAACCCACACGGACTGCAGTGATTCAAAAAGGGAGCTCACAACCACCTTCTCATGGGCATTAGAATGAGGCAATAAATGTTCGCACAGCCAGTGACATCCACATTCCATAAATTCATTAATTCCTTCATGCCTCCTCCTTCCTTCCACAACACCCCACCCATAGACAGCTGCGCTGCGCAAACACAAAGCCTTGAGCAGTATGTGGTAACCCACAAGGAGGCCCAAGCTACATTCAAGCCGTGCTCAGACAGGGGTGGTCCTGAACGAACAATCATCCCCAGTGATTCACACACCGTAGTCAACAGTGAAACTATCAGTTGCCAACGTTTTCACAAAGAGATTGGTTGGGACATGGGATGAACGGCCAGAGGAAGTGGTAGATGCAAGTACAGTTCCAACATTTAAAAGACATTTGGAGAGGTACATGAATAGGATAGGTTGAGGAATATGAGCCAAATGCAGGCAAACCGCACTGGCATAATTTGGGAAATGTGGTTGACATGGATGGGCTGGACCGAAGGGTTCATTTCCATGTTGGTGACTATGATTCTATTCTTTACAACCACAGTGGCATTTTGCAAATGTCCTAAACTATGGTGTAATTGAACAAGTTAATGGAGGCTTTTGACACCAGGGCCACAGTACTCTGTAGGTAAGGTGTTGAGTAGTAGCTGCAATTTAGTGGACATTTAATAAACAACATAATGAAGAAGTATAGAAGGAAATTACGACAGATTGTGGAACCTGTACTGAAAACAGCAAATGCTGGTGCTGACAGCAGGTCAGAAAGCATCCATGGAGACCAAGCAAGCTAACGATGTGTCTCAATGACTCGATCAGAGATCTGATGAAGAGTCATCTGGACTCAAAATGTTAGCTTGCTCTCTCCAGCAATTTTTAAAAAAAGAAGTTCATGGGATGAGGGTGTCATTGGCTCAGCAGCATTCATTGCTCATCCCTAATTGCCCAATGGGCAGTTAACAGTCAAGCTCATTGCTGTGTGTCTGGAGTCACATGTAGGACAAGCTCGGTAAGGATGGTAGCTTCTTACTTCAAGCACGTTAGTGAACCAGATGGGTTTTCCGTAACCCGACAAAGGATTCATGGTCATGAGATTCTTAATTCCAGATAGTCACTGAATTCAAATTCCACCATTTCCTGTGACATAATTCGAACCTGGTTCTCCAGAATGCAACCTGGATCTTTGGATAAACAGTCTAGCAGTAATACCACTCAGCCATCGGCTCCCTCCTGTGACCTTCAGTATTTGTTGTTTTCAGTTCTCAAGAAATAGGTTATGCATTAATTTTGAACTCTGTAAAAGCATCCACAGTGAACACAAAAAGCCCATCTCCAGTCATGATGTTTGAGTCTGGATGACTCAGTCAGACTGGCTAATGAAGCGGAGTTACGCATTTTAATATCTGGCAGTTTCTCCGCAGGTCCGTCTGGCGTTGGGCTGCTCTCATTCCTTCTGCGATGAAACAAACAAAGAAATGACATTCGATACTCTTCACTAAGTGTCGAAATTCAATTGCACCGCAACCAAAGTAATTTATTTTAATTCAAAAATGTTTCAGTGAAAGACATTCCAGCAAGCTCACCACCTCCTGTCTCAGTTTAATGGGAAATGGGATCAATTCTGTAGCGCCTACTGTCCCAGTGGAAAAGGCCACTGGTTTAAGCCCCTGAACAGGTTATCAGCTGATCTGAGTTTTCAATCTTGTTCTTTGACAGATTGCAACGTGTTTTGCACAAGGGGGCATGCAGATAGGACAAACTTCAATTATATTCAACACAAGAAAATGCAATTCCATTTAAATGAGGCAGATTAATTGAAATCAGGCCTCAGGTGAGGATACAAAACAGTCATGTTTGGAATTTCCAGAGACCATCAACATTGTCCATTCAACTGCTGAAGTTTGTCTCAGTATTGCTTTCGCAATCAACCTATTTCAATGCATTATGACACCTCTGGAACAGATGGGACAGTTCCAGGCCTTCTGGCTCATAGTTGGAGACACTACCACAGCATCACAAGAACACTGTGTTTTAGGCTGAGTAACTGGTGGGTTAATTTGCCCAATTATCTTACTAATCCAGAAGATACTGTTACAATCCTAATGCTGGGAAATAAGCAAGGTATTAATGGGAGCAAAGATGTTACAACAGTCTCTCTGACAAGGGACAAAATATCTTTCATCTGTTGTTTTGTTCATCCTTCGATAGTTTGAAATTTTTAAACCTTCTGGTCTACCATCATCTTTGCAGTTTTGTACATCTTTTCTTTCAATTTGATGTCACTCATAATTCCCTCAGCTATGCACCACTGTTCATCGTGCATTTCTTTTACAAGTTAATATATATTGTTGAGAATAATAAAATAACTGAATATATTCTTCTGCTTTGACATTCTAACTAGAGTCCCATTCCAGTTTAGCGAACTACTACCTCATCCCCTTGTCACTGCCTTTAAGTTTAGATACTAGTTGAAGAGTCAAATTCCTCACCCTAAAGCTAAATTCTATCATGCTGCATTGCATCTTACCAAAAGGGTCTTTTACTTTGAGCTCATTATTCAATCATATTATCAGGTCGAAAATAGCTGTTCCATGATTGGTTCCAGAGCATCTGTTCTGTAAAATTGCACAGAGCAGTCGACCTCAAACTGCTTCAGAAGGTAGCATAAGCTGAGTGCACAATACTATTTTAACTAACAGTGAACCCTCTGAATTCCAGGATTCTGTTAGATCCCCAAAATTACTCATAGCAAGGAATCCCTACGTTGTGGAAACACGCCCTTCAGCCCAACAAATCCACACCAACCCTGCAAAGAGTATCCCAACCAAACCTATTCCTCAATGTTTACCCCTGATTAATGCGCTGAAACTGTGCATCGCTGGACACTATGGCAATTTAGCATAACCAATTCACCGAACCTGCAGTTCTTTGAATTGTGGGTTTGCAGCCCTGGTTCGCAGTTGCTTCGTGAAGTCTGAATGTTGTTGCCTCTATTAGTCCAACAGCACTGTCACTGACACAGGAGCTGTTCCCCCAGATCGGTTTGTGGCAGTCAGAGATCCTGCTACAACCTGCGCACATGCCAACCCAGTCATCTCAATCAGAAAGAATTAGTACAGCACAGATTAGAAGACAACTTGGATCACATTGTGCTTTTGAAATCGGAGGCCCCTCTTCAACCCATCACAACTGTGCTACCTTTTTAAAATAGGTATTTGGCTAGATCCCTGCTCTCACAGTAATACAAACAATTTCTTTTTGCAAGTATTCAAATTAATTTTGGAAATTAACAGCGAATCAGCTGTCACTTCCTTTGCAGCTGATCTCAGATCTTCTTTGAAACAGCAAAACCCAATGAGAACATTAAGGCATCCAATGTTTAAAAAAAATCACATGCTCAGTCACTGTAATATGATGAGTTTTGTTTTACAGAATTCTTAGCAAAAGTTAATTTGAAGCAAAAAGGAGAACGCGAAGAGAAAGGTGAACCGCCCGTGGGTAACAAAGGCAGTCAAGAGCAGTACCCACAAGGAAAAGAATGACATAGCCGCGGATGACTAAAAAGGGAGAAAACTGATCATGTAATTAAATTGACAAGAAACAAAAATGAATGACAAGAGTTGTACAGGTATATAAAAATTGAGTATCTAACGTCAGCATCGAACCCTTGGAGGTTCTGACTGTGGAATTGATCATGGGTACAAGGAAACAGCAGATAATTTAAACCTATATTTTACATTGATCTTCATGAAGGAGGATACCGTTATCATCCTAAAGGTAGCAAATAAGCAAGTTAATCATGAGTAGAAAAATGTTATAACAGTTTTGTCACAAGGGACAAAGTATTGACCAACTAATAGGACTAAAGGCAGACAGGACCTAATGGCCTGGATCAAACACTTTTAGGGCAACTGACTGCAGAGATATTCAAGGCATCAATTGGAATATTCCAGAATCAGGGGATACAGGAAAAATCCAGTGGATTGATGCACCTGTTCAAGAAGGGAAGGGAGACAGAAATCAGGAAACTATAGATTAGTTAGTTTAATGTCTGTGTTTGTAATATGGCAGAGTCGAATATTAAAGTAATAAATAGCAGGACATTTAGAAAAGCTTATCATTTAACATTGTAGACTGGGTTTTGTGAAAGAGACACTATGACAAATTTGCAACAGTTCATTTAGGAGATAACAAGCAGGGCTGATAAAGGGCAATCCAATGATGTTCTGTATTTGGGTTTTAAAAAATGCATATGATAAGGTGCTATAGAAAAGTTAATTGCATAATACAGGAGCTCACTGTGTCAGGGGTAACCTATTTGCATGGAGTGAGGATTGGTTAACCACACTGGCTGTTGCTGAGACCTCACTTGGAGTACTGTACACAATGTTAGCTCCCATATTTAATAAGGGATAAACCAGTATTGGAGACAATTCAAAAAAAATTCAGCTAGCCGCTTCAAGGATGAAAAGGTTGACCTATCAAGAATAGCTAAACAGGTTAGGTCATTATTCAATAGAATCTCGACAAACAGATTACATACAGTGTGGAAACAGGCACTTTGGCCCAACAAGTCCACACCGATCTGACGAAGCACAACCCACCCAGATCCATTCCCCAACATTCACCCCTTCACCTAACACTACAGGCAATTTAGCATTGCCAATTCACCTAACCTGCACTTTTTTTGGATTGTGGGAGGATACCGGAGCACCCGGAGGAAACCCACGCAGACAACGTGCAAACTCCACACAGAGAGTCACCTGAGGCAGGAATTAAACCCAGGTCTTTGGCACTGTGAGATATCAGTGCTAACCACTGTGCCACCCACATAATATAAGGGGTGATCTTATGGAAACAAGGTTCTGAGGAGCTTGACAGGGTAGATGTTGACTCGATCTTCTAGCACCAATGAAGTCTCAAACTAAACATTACATAAGGGAACATTCATTTTGTAAAAAATGTAAAGAATTTTTTTCTCTCAGTGAATGGCTAGAATTTTCTAGCACCAAAAATTGTGAAAGTTAAATGTGGAAGGGGAATGGATCTGGTTGGGTTCGTCATCAGAGGGTCAGCTTGGCTTGTTGGGCTGAAGGGCCTGTTTCCACACAGTAGGGAATTTATGATTCTGTCTCAAATTATTCTAAAAGAGGGCAGATAGATTTTTGAAATATTGAGCAGTTGAGGGCTATGCGGATCAAGCATAAAAGAGGTGTTGAGGTCTGGGTTGGCCCAGCCATGATCTGATAGAATGGGGGAACAAGCCGAAGGGAATGAATGCCCTACTCCTGTTCTGATTCCTTGAGGCTCCATTTCATGCTTTTTTTATCTCCAAAGAAGAGTGTGATACAATGTGCTGAAGATCTCAGATGTTGTGAAAATGGTGTGTTTATGTACTGGATCATTTGGCATTGGTTCATCAATCACAGCGATACAGTCATGAGTAGGAAGGCAATTCCCTCCATGAATAAAGGAAATCTACTGAAGAGCTCACACAAAGGGATCCTTCCCCTCAGTGAACTCTCCCATCACATTATCCAACATATCAGCGAAAGCAGGACGCACAGTGCATGCTCGAGCCAACAAAGGGACCAGGGGTGATTGATGTCAGCACCGGACCAATGAAAGGACGGTGGGCGGAACTGGAGGACCAGGGGAGGTTGGTCCTCCAACCAATCAAAGTGAACTAGGCGCAGAACTAGACTAAACCACGTGATCACCCTCGCGCGCAGCGGAGAGTCGCTGTAATGAATTTTCGGGAAGTTTTGGAGCGAAAGGATACGGTAAGGAAAGAAACAAATAAACAGAGGGAAACGGGAGAAAAACTGTATTGCTATGAGGGGAGAGGTTTTACAAGCATGTTGTGCACGTCGGAAAACACAAATTTGAACTTCCCAGTCCCGTGTTTGTAGTAAAAGGGAAATTGCCTCAGCGCGGCTGCAGGCCTGAGTGAGCACCGCCATCTTTATTCGGGGCAACGATTCACTGGACACGTGCGCAGCCGCCGTCTTTGTAGGGGGCAAGGTGCAGCCAGGCGCATGTGCAGCCTTTCTCTGGTACAGAGTCATTGGGCAGGATTTACACAGAGTACATTCAAACTCAGAGTAATGAATGTTTATTTCTGGATTTGTTTCGTCATTCATTTAAAGGACTTGCTATCGTAACTGAGTTTGCAGGTCATTCAAAATTGGAGGTATTGTGCATAGTGAAGAAGGTTACCTCAGGTTACAGTGAAATATTGATCAGATACGGATTAATTTAGATAAATGTGAGGTGCTGCATTTTGGAAAAGCAAGTCAAGGCAGGACTTATACACTAGGGGAAAGTGAAGACTGCAGATGCTGGAGATCAGAGCTCAAAAATGTGTTGCTGGAAAATCACAGCAGGTCAAGCAGCATCTAAAGATCAGGAGAATCGACATTGCGGGCATGAGCCCTTCTTCAGGATTGCTGAAGAAGGGCTCATGCCCGAAATGTCGATTATCCCGATCTTTGGATGCTGCCTGACCTGCTGTGCTTTTCCAGCAATACGTTTTTCAGCCCAGGACTTATACACTGAATGGAAAGGCCCTGGAGACGTTTGCAGAACTACGAGACCTTGGACTGCAGGTTCATAGTCCTTCCAAGTCAAGTTGCAGGTAGATAGGATGATGAAGAAGGTGTTCAGTGTATTTTCCTTTATTGGCTAGAGCATTGAATATAGGATGTGGGATGTCATGTTGCTGTACAGGACATTCATTAGGCCACTTTTGGAATATTGTGTGCAATTCTGGCCTGCCTCCTATCAGAAGGGTGCTGTGAAACTTGAAAGGTTTCAAAAAAGACTTACAAGGATGTTGTTAGGGTTCGAGGATTTGAGCTACAGGATGAGGCATAAAAGGCTGGGGCTGTTTTCCCTGGAGTGCCATAGGCTGAGCGGTGATGTTATGGAGATTTATACAATCATGAGGAGCATGAACAGGGTAAATGAACAAGGTGTTTTCCCTGGAGTAGTGGTGTCCAAAAGTAGAGGACATTGCTTTAGGGTTAACGGGGCAAAAATTCAAAGGGGGCTAAAGGGCAACTCTTTCATGCAGTGGGTGGAATGAGCTGCCAGAGGAAGTGGTGGAGGCTAGTACAATTAAAACTTGTTGAAGGCATCTAAATAGACACATGATATGATTAGGAAGCGTTTACAGGGATATGGGCCAAGTGCTGGCAAATGGGAATAGACTAGGTTCGGATACCGGGTTGGCATGGATGAGTTAAACCGAAGGGTCTGTGTCGGTGCAATACGTCTCTATGACTGTGGGATCATAACAGCTTCTACAGCTCTACTTCATCTCTGGGCTCCCTTATGAGCACTTTGCCAATATCTAGCTTGCTCAGTATCAAACAATGGGTGTATTTTTGGTCTGTTTAGTATTTTACGATTACTTTTACAGACATTTTTGTAAGTTAATTTTTCTCTGCCGCCCAGCCCCTGACGATGTGCTGCTTATTAATTTTCTTTCTGGAAAATCTTTGACACTCAAGAATTCTTTTTTCCAATAAGCAAGTGTATTTTCCTTCCATTTCGGACTATCAAATTCTGCACCATTTTCATTCCCTGTAATCCATTTTGCACTCCCTGAAACATCAACTGTGTTTCTCCTTCCACAGATACCAGTGATTAATGCCAAAGCCCTGTTGCTTGTGGAGAGGGTGATGTTTGACTTTCTTGTTCAGCTGCAGTTTGTGTGGTGAAGGTACTCCCACAATGTGATTAGGTAAGAGATATTACAGAGTATTCATTACAGCAACAGTGATGATTTGAAGATAATGTCCAAATCAAGAACAGTTTGTAGTTTTATCATCATGCTTATAATTTCACAAAAATATTATTGGGAACTTTAGACATAAGGTCAGAGACTGATGATATTAGGTCAGGTGACCAAAAGCATTGCCAAATAAGCAGGCTTTGAGGAATGTCTTAAAGGAGGAAAGCAGACCTGTGAGGTTTTGGCTGCGAATTTCAGAAAATGATGCTTTGGCAACTGTAAAAGCAGCCACACAGGTGAAGTAATGAATTAATAGATCATTGGGAGTCTCGAACAGTTTGGGTTGTCGAGGTCTTCACGGATGTGTGATGCGGCAAGCTAGGGATGATCACAATCAGGAATTAAATCAAGGGTCAGAATTTTAAATTGAGGGATGTGGGCCGGATTCTGGCAGGTGGGACGGAATTGGGTTGGAATATCTGGTTGGCATGGACGGGTTGGATTGAAGGGTCTGATTCCATTCTGTACATCTCTGTGGCTCTATGTTGTTGATTATGAATAGGAGCCTTGTGATGGATCAACAAGTTTTGGTACGAGGGAGTACTTGGGCAGCAGAGATTTAGTTTTTCTTAAGATTACAGGGAGATTGAATGTGGGAAGCTGGCCAGGAGTGTGTTTGGATACTGACGTCTGGAGATAACAAAAGGTGGATGACAGTATATGAGCTGAGACAAGGGTAGAATCAGCTAGAAATAGTGATCTTGGAGTGGGACTGGGCTGTCACCCTCACCTCACCTCTGAGATTCAGCTGGTTGTCAGGTTGTGAATCAGGGCCGTAACACAATCGGGAGCTGAGTGACCCTGGTGGAGCCTAAAATGAGTTTCACTCAGCTGGCTATTGCTGTGCAGATGCTGCTTGATACCCCTGTTGATGACATCTTCCATCACTTTACTGCTGATCGAGTGTGGACTGACAGATGGAAATTGCTTGGGTTGCATTGCCCTGTGTTTTTGTGCTGAACATCCCTGGGCAAGGTTCCACATTGTCGCTAGATGCCAGGGCTGGAGCGGTCCTTAGCTTGGTGGGTGGCAAGTTCTGGAGCTCAAACCATCAGTATTATTGCCAGAATATTGGTAGGGCCCGTAGCCTTTGCACTACTTAACCATTTATTGATGTTATTTACACTGAATCAAACTGGCTTAAAACTCACATCTGTGATGTTGGAAATCACTGGAGAAGGCTGAGATGGATCATCCCACTTTGCACTTCTGGCTGAAGATTGCTGCAAATGCTGTCATCTTATCTGGTGCGTGGGCGTGTGAGACCCCTTCACCAGTAAGGGTGGGGATATCTGTGATGTTTCCTCCAGTGAGTTGTTTAATTGTCCATCACCGTTCACAACTGGGTGTGGCAGAACTGCAGAGCTCCGATCTGATCTATTGGTTGTGGGATCGTTTAGCTCTGTTGCTTGCTGCTGATGCTGTTTGACATGAAATAGCTTCAGGAAATGGTTTAAGTAGAATCCAAAGAGATCAAACAAATATATCACAGACAAAAGATTAACTGGACCAGAGAATAGGACCCCTTAAAGATTAACGAGGCTGTCTATGGAACCACCAGGGGTGGGAAAGATATGGAAATATTTCACGTCATTTTTACTGGAGAAAGATATGGAAGCTCGAGAATTTGGAGAAATAAACAGAGAGAACTTGTAAAGTATCCATGTTACAGTGGAGGTGTTACTGGATGTCTTGAATCGCATCAAGTTGAATAAAGCCCTGGGACCTGATCAGATGTATCCCGGAACTTTGTGGAAATCTAGGGAAGTGATTGTTGGGCCTCTCCTGAGGTATTTGTATCATTGATAGCGACAGATGAGGTGCCATTATTTTTAAAAGGTGGTAAGGAGAGGCCATTGAACAAGAGAATAGTGAGCCTGAAGTGGCAGGCAAGTTGTTGGAAGGGATTCTGAGGGACAGGATATCCATCTATTTGGAAAAGTAAGGAATAATCATTGAGTGTTGTCACTGTGGCTTTGTACGTGCACAATCGTGTCTCACTAACTTGACTGAATGTTTTGAAGTGACAAAGAAAATTGATTAAACCAGGCTGTGAACGTTGTTTATATAGACATTCGACAATGTTCCACAAAGCAGACTGGTTAGCAGGGTTACATAACATGGAATGAAGGGGAACAAGCCATTTGGGTACGAAACTGGCTTGATGGTAGGAGACAGAGGGTGATGATGGAGGTTTGCTTTGTGGACTGGAGGACTGTGAGCAGCAGTGTGCTACAAGGATCAATTATTGGATCCTTATATAAATGACTTGGATGTGAATATATGAGATATGGTTAGTAGCTTTACACAAGACACCAAAATTGGAGGTGTAGTGGACAGCGAAGAAGGTTAGTTCAGAATACAACAGGATCTTGATCAGATGGGCCAGTGGAGCAAGGAATGGCAGATAGAGTTCAATTGAGATAAATGTTAGCTGTTGGATTTTGGAAAGACAAATCAGGGTAGGACTGAAACACTTACTGGTAAGGTCCTGGGAAGTGTTGCTGAACAAAGAGACCTTGGAGTGCAGGTTCATAGTTCCTTGAAAGTAGAGTCACAGGTAGGTAAGGGAGTGAATGCAGCGTTTGTTATGCTCTCCGTCATGTTGTTGCTGTACAGGACATTGATTAAGGCTCTTCTGGAATTCTGTTTTCAGTTCCAATCTCCCTGTTCCAGGAATGATGTTGTAAAACTTGAAACATTTCAGAAAATGTTTGCAAGGACTTTGCCAGAGTTGGACAGTTTGAGGGCAGTGCATGTTTGGAGTGAGCTGCCAAGGGAAGGGGTGAAGGAGAGTACAATTACAATATTTAAAATACATTGATTAAGCCACTTCTCGAATTCTGTTTTCAGTTTGATTTTCCCTGTTCTGGGAAGGATGTTGTGAAACGTGAAAAGGTTCGGACAAGATTTACAAAAACGTTGCCAGGTTTGAAGGATTTGGGCTACAGAGAGAGGCCGAATAGGCTGGGGTTAATTTCCCTGGAGAGTCCAAGACTGAGAGGTGACTTCATGGAGATTTATAAAATCACGAGGGGCATGGATAAGGTGGGCAGCCAAGGTTCTCTTTCCTAAGGTTAGGTCGCTCCAAAACTAGAGCACATGGTTGAGAGGGCAACGATTTAAAAGGAATCTAAGGGCAACGTTTTCAAGCTGAGTGTGGTGTGTGTATGGAATGAGCTGCTAGATGAAGTAGTGGAGACTGATAAAATCACAACATTTAAAAGGCATCCGATTGGGTACGTGAACAGGAAGGGTTGTGATGGATGCAGGCCAACAGCTGGCAAATGGGACTCCAGTAGTTTAGGATTCCTAGTTGGCATGGATGAATTGGACCGAAGATCTGTTTCTGTGCTGTATATGTCTATGACGTTAATAAACTAAGATGCGTTCCTCTTTTGTGGAGAGCAAGCTGCAGCACAGAAAATATCCTTGGAGCTGAGAAGGTGAAGCAGTGATTTTGACCAGGTGCAGATTTGGTTCCAAGGTCTTGAATTTGCGGAGAGAGGTATTGTTAATACTGTCACAACTTTTAGTAACTACTTTCAAGTAATTGGCAAATAATACAAAACGAAAATGTGAACATTATTGTACTCAGTAAGTTCTGAGCATCTGGAACATTCTGAACGACACAGATTCAGCAGGTATTCTGAAATAGACTTGGAATTTTAATTTTTAAGGAAAGATTTGGGGGGCTGTGGGCAAATAGAACATAGAACATAGAACAATACAGCACAGAACAGGCCCTTCGGCCCACGATGTTGTGCCGAACTTCTATCCTAGATTAAGCACCCATCCATGTACCTATCCAAATGCCGCTTAAAGGTCGCCAATGAATCTGACTCTACCACTCCCACGGGCAGCGTATTCCATGCCCCCACCACTCTCTGGGTAAAGAACCCACCCCTGACATCTCCCCTATACCTTGCACCCTTCACCTTAAATTTATGTCCCCTTGTAACACTCTGTTGTACCCGGGGAAAAAGTTTCTGACTGTCTACTCTATCTATTCCTCTGATCATCTTATAAACCTCTATCAAGTCACCCCTCATCCTTCGCCGTTCCAATGAGAAAAGGCCGAGAACTCTCAACCTATCCTCGTACGACCTACTCTCCATTCCAGGCAACATCCTGGTAAATCTTCTCTGCACCCTCTCCAAAGCTTCCACATCTTTCCTAAAGTGAGGCGACCAGAACTGCACACAGTACTCCAAGTGTGGCCTAACCAAAGTCCTGTACAGCTGCAACATCACTTCACGACTCTTGAATTCAATCCCTCTGCTAATGAACGATAACACTCCATAGGCCTTCTTACAAACTCTATCCACCTGAGTGGCAACTTTCAAACATCTATGTACATAGACCCCAAGATCCCTCTGTTCCTCCACCTGACCAAGAACCCTACCATTAACCCTGTATTCCGCATTCTTATTTGTTCTTCCAAAATGGACAACCTCACACTTGGCAGGGTTGAACTCCATCTGCCACTCCTCAGCCCAGCTCTGCATCATATCTAAGTCCCTCTGCAGCCGACAACAGCCCTCCTCACTGTCCACAACTCCACCTATCTTTGTATCATCTGCAAATTTACTGACCCACCCTTCGACTCCCTCATATAAGTCATTAATAAAAATTACAAACAGCAGAGGACACAGAATTGATCCCTGCGGAACTCCACTTGTAACCGGGCTCCAGGCTGAATATTTACCATCTACCACCACTCTCTGACTTCGACCGGTTAGCCAGTTTTCTATCCAATTGGCCAAATTTCCCTCTATCCCATGCCTCCTGACTTTCCGCTTAAGCCTACAATGGGGAACCTTATCAAATGCCTTACTAAAATCCATGTACACTACATCCACTGCTCTACCCTCATCCACATGCTTGGTCACCTCCTCGAAGAATTCAATAAGACTTGTAAGGCAAGACCTACCCTTCACAAATCCGTGCTGGCTGTCCCTAATCAAGCAGTGTCTTTCCAGATACTCATAAATCCTATCCCTCAGTACCCTTTCCATTACTTTGCCTACCACAGAAGTAAGACTAACTGGCCTGTAATTCCCGGGGTTATCCCTATTCCCTTTTTTGAACAGGGGCACAACATTCGCTACTCTCCAGTCCCCTGGTACCACCCCAGTTGCCAGTGAAGACGAGAAGATCATTGCCAACGGTACTGCAATTTCCTCTCTTGCTTCCCACATAATCCTAGGATATATCCCGTCAGGCCCGGGGGACTTGTCTATCCTCAAGTTGTTCAAAATGTCCAACACATCTTCCTTCCTAACAGGTATCTCTTCTAGCTTATCAGTCCATTTCACACTCTCCTCTTCAACAATACGGTCCCTCTCGTTCGTAAATACTGAAGAGAAGTACTTGTTCAAGACCTCTCCTATCTCTTCCGACTCAATACACAGTCTCCCACCACTGTCCTTGATCGGACCTACCCTCGTTCTCGTCATTCTCAGGTTTCTCACATACGCATAGAATGCCTTGGGGTTATCCTTGATCCTATCCGCCAGGGATTTTTCATGCCCTCTCTTAGCTCTCCTAATCCCTTTCTTCAGGTCCCGTCTGGCTATCCTGTATCCCTCCACTGCTCTGTCTGAACCTTGTTTCCTCAACCTTATGTAAGCCTCCTTCTTCCTCTTTACGAGACATTCAACCTCCCTCGTCAACCAAGGCTCCCTCACACGACCATTTCTTTCCTGCCTGATCGGTACATACATATCAAGGACACGTCGTATCTGCTCCTTGAAAAAGTTCCACATTTCCACCACATCCTTCCCTGACAGCCTATGCTCCCAACGTATGCTCCTCAAATCCTGTCTTACAGCATCGTAATTTCCCTTCCCCCAATTGTAAAAACTTCCTTGTTGTGCGCACCTATCTCTCTCCATAACCAAGGTGAAAGTCACAGAATTGTGGTCACCATCACCAAAATGTTCACCCACTAACAAGCCCACCACTTGTCCCGGTTCATTACCGAGTACCAAATCCAATATGGCCTCCCCTCTGGTTGGACAATCTACATACTGCGTTAGAAAAGCTTCCTGGACACACTGCACAAACACCGCCCCATCCAATCTACTTGATCTAAAGAGCTTCCAATCAATATTTGGGAAGTTGAAGTCGCCCATGACTACGACCCTGTGGCTTCTGCACCTTTCCAAAATCTGTTTCCCAATCTGTTTCTCCACATCTCTGCTGCTATTGGGGGGCCTATAATAAACACCCAACAAGGTGACTGCACCTTTCCTATTTCTGACTTCAGCCCATACTACCTCCAGAGGCAGATCCCCCTCAAACTTCCTTTCTGCATCCGTTATACCATTTCTAATTAGCAATGCCACCCCCCCTCCTTTTTTACCACCCTCCCTAATCTTACTGAAACATCTGTAACCAGGAACCTCCAACAGCCATTCCTGTCCCTCATCTATCCATGTTTCCGTGATGGCCACAACATCGTAGTCCCAGGTACCGATCCACGCCTTAAGTTCACCCACCTTATTTCTGATACTGCTTGCATTGAAGTATACGCACTTGAGCCCATCTCTGTGTCTGCAAGTAGTCCCTGTCAGTGCTACCTTCTCCACAGCCTCCCTACAGTCTTGGACATCCTGACACACAGCTAGCTTACTTGCTGGACTACAAGTCCGGATCCCATTCCCCTGCCAAATTAGTTTAAACCCCCCCGAAGAGTGCTAGCAAACCTACCCCCCAGGATATTGGTGCCCTTCTGGTTCAGGTGCAACCCGTCCTGTTTATACAGGTCCCACCTTCCCCAGAATGCAGTCCAATTGTCCAAATATCTGAAGCCCTCCCTCCTACACCATCCTTGCAGCCACGTGTTCAACTGCACTCTCTCCCTGTTCTTTGCCTCTCTGTCACGTGGTATTGGGGCAGATGTGCAGCATCTCCAGAGGGAGAGAGTACAGCCCCAATGGGCTGAATAGCCCCCAGGCCCTGTGCTCTGTGATACTGCCCCATTTACTGTGAATGATGAAGCACATCCCAGGGCAGAGAGAGGGATTAGCCCTCCGCTCTCATCACAATGGGGCCCGGCTGATTGACGGCAGCTCCAGACCAATGGGAGGAGAGTCTGTATGGTCCTGCAGCCAATGGGAGTGAATGAGGGGTGTGGCCAGCAAGACAACACATGTCCATGAGCTGTGCAGGTGCAGTGTCACTGGGTGGGGTTGGGAGAGACAGCAGAGACTGGGACAGAGGCTGTGGGACCTGAATTACAAACTCCCGGTAAATTAAAACCAAAAGAACTGAGGAAGATGTAAATCAGAAACAACAACCAGGAGGTTCTGGAAAAGCTCAGCAGGTCTGGCAGTTTCTGTGATGAAATGTCAGAGTTAAAGTTTCAGACCCAGTGTCCCTTCCTCAGAACTGATACTGAGAGAAAAAATGTTGGTTTATATGCAGAAGGTAGGGTGTAGGGGAGGGTGTAAGGAGTAAAGGATAGGTGGGAATAGAGCGAGAAGAAGGGTTGGATAAAGGAGTGGATAACGTTCTGGCTGGGGGAGGGCTACTAGCTATTAATGGAAACTGTTAGTGGCTAACCATAGGTAATATGTAATGACAGGCTGTGAGAACAAGGACTGGGGTGTGGGGTTGGGGGGGCTAGGACATGGGGTTGTTAAACTATGGTGAGCCACTAACTGTCTCCGTTGTAAGCTGTTCTCCACAGACATCACTCCATGATTGGAGCTGCAGAGGACAGAGTTGCAGATGGGTGGCACGGTGGCATAGTGGTTAGCCCTGCTGCCTCACAGTGCCAGAGACCCGGGTTCAATTCCTGACTCAGGCAACTGTCTGTGTGGAGTTTGCACATTCTGCCAGTGTCTGCGTGGGTTACCTTCGGGTGCTCCGGTTTCCTCCACAGTCCAAAAATGTACAGGTGAGGTGAATTGGCCATGCTAAATTGCCCGTAGTGTTAGATGTAGGGGAATGGGTCTGGGTGAGTTGCTCTTTAGATGGTTTGTCTGATCTAAAAACCTCTTAAATGACCTTCCCAACCCCCTCTGTACTCCTCAAAGATGTATCTTAAAGTTGTTCTCTTTAATCAATATTTCCAGCATTCGTGAAGCACTTTAGGAGAATTGTCAGTGTGAAAGGCTCCATACAATGAAGGTCGTTGTTGTTAATGTCCGACATGAGGAGAAACAGGAATGAACACTCTCATACCTGATGAACAGCAGCAAAAGCAGGAAGCACTGAGCATGCTCCAGCCCACAAAGGGCCTCTGGTGATTGATCTCAGTGCAGGACCAATAAGAGGATGGGGACGGGGCTGGAAGGCAAGGTAGTGCCGGTTGGTCTGAGTGAATGAGAGGCGTGGCTACACTCAACCACGTGATAAGCTTCTGGATTCGTGGTGCTGGAAGAGCACAGCAGTTCAGGCAGCATCCAAGGAGCAGCGAAATCGGCGTTTCGGGCAAAAGCCCTTCATCAGGAATAAAGTGATACCACGTGATAACCTTCACTGGCAGCACTGTGATGTTGTGACCAAGGCATTAGAAATGTGTGAAGGTGCAGGGCATGGTTAAGGAAAGACATATTGACCAGGAAGAGAAGGAAATTTTAATGGAACGGGCTGAGACATTTTACAGAACTTAGTGCACATCGGAAAACAAGAGTCCCATTGCCTGTGGAGAGGGTGATGTTTGACTACCTTGTACAGCTGCAGTTGGTGTGGTGAAGGTGCTCCCACAATGTTCTTGGGTAAGAGATGTTACAGATTATTCACTCAGCGACAGTGAAGAATTGACAATGTGTGTGCAAATTAACAACAGTTTGTATTTTTATCATTTTTATAATTTCACAGAAATTGAGAATTTCTGACATAAGGCCACAGATGGGGATATTAGGTCAGGTGATCAAAAGTATTGCCAAATAAGCAGGTTTTCAGGAATACCTTAAAGGAGGAAAGCAAGTCTGAGAGGGTCAGGGTGCGAATTCCAGACTGTGTTGCCTTGGCAACTGTCAAAACAGCCAGACCGGTGAAGCAATGAATAAACACATCTTTGGGAGTCTGAAAGAAAATGAGTTGTCGAGGTCTCTCAGGTTGTGTGGTGCAGGGAGACAGGGATGTTCACAGCCAGGAATTACATCAAGCGAGAGAATTTTAAATTGTTGCTTGTAAATAGGAGCCTTTTGATGGATCAACAAGTTTTGGTACAAGTGAGCACTTGGGCAGTAGGGTTTTAGATATTCTTGAGCTTATATGTAAGTTGAATGTGGGAGGCTGGCCAGGTCTGTGTTTAGATAACGAAGTCTGGAGATAACACAGGGATGGACAAATATTTCAGTAAATGAGCTGAGACTAGGGTGGAGTTGGGTGATGTCACTGATGTAGAAATAGCAGTTTTGGAGTCTGGTTTCTCCTCATCACTCCCCCTCACCCATTCACAAATATTGTTCCCTGTCCTGTCTGTCCTTTCTGGTTATGTCCTTCTCTCCAATTCTGCTAAGAACTAATATTTGACCTCCCGGTTGTTGGAAAATCCTGCTCCATCTCCACTCTCCCTTTCCTTTCTGAATTCCTCATATGTGGTGTCCATCCAGGATCTATCTTTGTCCCCTCCTGTATCTCATCTACATACTGCCAGGAGGTGACATCGTATTGGTTTCACATGTACACTGCCAATGCCCAGCTCTCTCTCCCGATCATCCCTCTCCATTGCTCCACTGTTACTCATTCATCAAACTGCTTACCACTCGCCTACAACTCGATTGGCTGCAATTTCCTCCAATGAAACACTGCAATGGTTAAACCCATTGCCTTCAGTTGCTATGACAAATTCCCTTCCCTTACTGCTGAGCCCCTCCCTCTCACTGGGAAATGCCTGAGGCAGACCTACACTCTTCATAATATTACTCTCATATTCTGACCCCAAGGTGATCTTCTGATCAGACATCTACACAATCGCAAACACCAGGAACTCCAATCTCTAAAATGTTGCTTTTCTCCACCTCACCCCAGCTCCATTGCTATTGAAACCCCTTACCCATGTCTGTGTTGCATTAAAGTTGACAAATCTAAAACAGAACCCTTGATTCTGCAACTGACCCAGAGTCTGGTTCCAGGTTCCCTCATGATGGGACACATCCTCTCAGTATTTACCCTGTCATACCCCTTAATAAGCCAATGTGTTTCAATAAGATCCCCTCTCATTCTCCCCCAAATCCAATGAGTCGAGTCCCAACTTCTTCAGCCTTTTCGTAAAAGAGAGTCCCTGCAAACCAGGGATCATCCCAGTCAATCTTCTCTAAATGCCTCCGATGAAGTGATGTCTTTCCTTATATAAAGGGTCCAAAACATCTCTCATTACTCCATATGTAGTCTCACTTTATAAAGTTGCTCTCAGGTATATACTCCAAACTCTTATACTGCAAATCCCTTCAAACAAGGAACAACGTTTCATCTCCCTTCCTGATGACCTGTTGTAACTGTGTGCTGGCTTTCTGTGTTTCCTGCACGATTACCTCCTGGTCTCTTTTGTGTTGCAGTTTTCTACAGTTTCTACCATTTAAATAGTCCATTGTTCTTTTATTAACTCCTCCAAAATGAACAACTTCACATTATCCCAAGTTATGCTCCATTTGCCAACTTGGTGTCCACGTCTCCAACGAATCCCTCTCTGTAAACAGTTTATAATCCTTTTGGAAGTAAACTGGTCTGAATTTTCTCGGAGATTCCCCCCTCATTCTTCTCAACCTTTCCAGGGAGCACCGGGCAGTGTGAAGCATGCTGAGTTGCTGTCTTTTCAGAGAGACTCTTTGGAATGATTGGGAGGATCTTGCTGCCCATTGGTCAGAACTTGCCCATCAAGCTGCATGAGACTTTCACCCCCCATGTCTTATTGATGAGGCACAGCGGCAGCACGGAAGGAAAGAAAAGGAAGAAAATCCTGCTGTCCGCATCTCACTGACTCTTGGAACATTCTCTTCCATGTGTCAAAGATCTGCCCTGTTCAGTCACATGAAGTCCCAAGGTGGAAACTCATAGAAACCCACACAGATTTGCCCCTGAACTGACTGCTGGTCTCCACAAGGGGTGATGTGTACAGTCATCCTGGCCCAGGAGGAGGGGATGGTGTGAGTTTCTAACCTGACCTGACAGTGACAGATTTTATAAACTTGTATTACAGGATACTACAGGTGGATATTCAGATAGGAATCTCAGTAATTGTAACGCCAAACTCTGATTGAATTACTCCATTCATCAGGACCTGGATATTTGCACTGTGTGTGAGTATTTTGTTCCAGCTCAATTCCATTTTCTGCATAAAAATTCTCCTTTGAATCAAACCACCCTGTCAATCGATCTCCCCGAAATCTTCAATATGTGTCCAGTAATCCATTTATGATGAATTGATGAGTGTAAGGTTTAACATCCTGATGTATATGTTTTGTAAGCACTTGCCTCTCAGCTCCCCTCAATTTCCTTTGCTACAAGGAGAACAATCTCAGTTTCCACAAACCCCTGATTCCCCAGTGTTTGTTTGCTCTCTGTAAGGCACACATCAGGATCGTGTTGGAACATTCTCCACTTGCCTGCATCAGTGCAGCCCTCAACAGTATTAAAGAAAGTGAACATCCTCCAGGACAAAGCACTGTGCCTGAGTGGTGCCCCATCCACCACCTTCAGCATTCCCTCTCTCCACCCCCGATGCACAGTGGCATCACTGTCTAAAAGGTAAAGTCAGTATTGTCCTACCAGACCATAGGGCTGCTCTCTTATTAGGGAGAGATGTCTGGTGGTGGTTTAACCTGAAGGTTACCACAGCCCAAGCAAGGGGAGAGGTTGAGAATGAGAGTCCATCTATTATAGATGGATATTCTTGATATGTATGAACAACACCCATGTCCCTGCAACTAAAATCCCCCATTCCTTGAACCATCCTGGTAACTCTCCTGTGCCCCCTCTCAGGGACCCTGCCATCCTTTCCAATGTGTGGGCGATCTCTGGTTTGCACAGACCCAGCTGCTCTGTGTTCCTGTGGGTGATGTCATCATTGAGCAACAGTTGCACTAAACCTCACTGTCTGTGAGGGTGGGAGACACAAATCCCCAAAACATTTGAGATGTATTTAGTGTGCACTTGCTATGCCATGATAGATGACACTTTTCCACAAGTACTGGAAAATAGATGAGGATAGTTCGGTGGTAGTTTTCTTTCTCACAGACTCGATGGACCACCAGAGCGTTTTTCTGTTCTGTTTACCGCTGAGATGTTTATTATAAGAATATGACAGGCTCCTTTGGACATCAGGTCAGAAAAGGTAATACTAGAATAGATGACATGTGATTGGTCGATTTTCTTGGGAGGAAAGTGAGACGCAGAGGTTTAAGAGGAAATTCAGAAGCTCAGCGCAGGAATTGTAAAGGGCCATTATCAAGTGAGAAATAAACATTGGGCATCCTGAAAGCTGGAAATAACGAAAGGCACATATAGCAGAGCTTTGAGAGACTGGAGGGGATTAGACATGGGGAGGATAATGAAGCTGGATGAGTTGCAAGTTGGAAAGGATTGTGAGGATGGAGGATGTTACAGAGATAGAGATATTTTGTGGTAGAGGTTTTTGGATATTGAGGCTGGAGTGGAATTATAGAGATGAGGAGGATTTGAAAGGCTGGATGAGGTGGCACTGATAGGCAGAGTTCCAAACATAGAGGAATTTATAGAGATAACGAGTCATAAAGTTACACAGCATCGACACAGACCCTGTGGTCCAACCAGTCCGTGTCGACCATAAATTCGAACTGAACTAATCACACCTGCCTCCACTTGGTCCAAGTCCATCCGAGCATTCCCTATTGATATACGGGTCCAAATGTTTTTTTTTTCCTATTAGAATTCCATTCCCCTACCCTTTTGCTCTATATTTACACCTGACTAATTCACTCAACCCAATCATCCCTGAACACTATGGGCAATTGAGCACGGCCAGTTCACCTCCCCGTACATCTGTGGATTGTGGGAGGAAACGGGAGCACCTGGAGGAACCCACGCTGACATGGAGAAGAATATGCAAACTCCACATGGACAGTCACCCAATACAGGAATTGAGCCTGTGTCCCTGGCGCTGAGAGTTATCAGTGCTAACCGTTGAGCCACTGTGCCACCCTGAAATTGTAATTGCATTCACATCTACCATGTCCTCTGCAAGTTTATTCCACATGTGAACCACTCTCAGTGCAGAAACAAAAAATAAAATCCGGAACTTCTTTTTTAAGCTTTACTTTTTAACGTGAGAAACGTATGTCCCCAATCTTGAATCGTGCCCCCTCCTGGAAAGGGCACCTGCTGTTCGCATTACCGAAACTCTTCAAGATTTTATAAACCTCTAATAAGGTCACCCCTCAGCCTCCTGTGCTCCAGTGAAAAAGGACCCAGCCTATCCAGACTCTGCTTATAACTCAAACCATCCATTCCCATCACCATCCTGGTAAATCTATTCTGAACCTGCTCCAATTTAATAACATCCTTCCTATAACAGCACAACCAGAACTAGACACAGTATTCCAGAAGAGGCCTCCCCAACATCCTGTACAACCTCAACATAACGTCCTAACTCCTATATTCAAAGATCTGAGCAATGAAGGCAAATGTGCTAAACTGCTTCTGAACCACCCCGTCTGCATGTGACACATAGTTCAAAGATCTGAACCCCTCGGTCTCTTTGTTCCATATCACTATCCGAGGCCCAACTTTTAATCAGTGTAAGTCCAGCCTTCGTTTGTTTTATCAAGATGTAATATTTCGCATTTATTCCAATCCAAAAATCACAAACATCCTTTGAGTATAAAGGCAAGTGGTATATACTTAAGAGTTAAATCGGTAAGGCAATAAGGGGACAGGAGACCGCTTTGGCGAATAGGGAAAGGGTTTTTAGAAATACATTAAGAGCAAATGGGTCACTAGAGAGAGAATAGGCCACCTCAAAGATCAGCAAGGCAGCCTATGTGTGAAGACACAGGAGAGGGGGTTGTTGGGGGGATACTAAACGTGTGGCATCAGTGTTTACTGTGGAGAAGGACAGATTTGTGGAGGTTGTCAAAATTAGAGATCGTGAGGGTGATGAGACAGGAGGAGATTGGAGGACGTTACAGAGATTGAGATGTTTGTGATACCAGAGATAGCGATGGTTCTGAGGCTAGAGAGGATTTCTAGAGATAAGGAAGAGTTTAGCCTGGATGAGATGACAGTGATCTGGGGAGTTGTGAGCATGGAGGAATTCACAAAGATAGTGAGAGTTAAAGTCATAAAGTGATACAGAACAGAGACAGACCCTGTGGTTAAACCATTCCGTGTCGACCATAATTCCCAACTAATCTAATCGCCCCTCCCTCCGCTTGGTCCACATTCATCCAAACATTTCCTATTTATGTACTTGTCTAAATGTCTTTTAAACATTGTAATTGTATTCACAGCTGCCTCTTTTTCTGGGAGTTCACTTCACACATGTAAAAGTAAAAACAAATCCCCAATTTACTTTTTAAACCTTTCTCATCTATTTTCAAATTGTATGCACCCAGGTCTTGAAAAACTCCCCCCCCCCCACCCCACCCCCGGCCATTCACCTTGTCTACACGCTTCATGGTTTTATAAACCTCTAAGTTCATCCATCAACCTCCTACGCTCTAGTGAAAAAGCATCCCAGCCTATCCAGTTTCTCCTTGTGACACAATCCCTCCATTCATGGCAACATCCCGGTTAGTCTCTTCTGAATCCGCTCCAATTTAATAATATCCTTCCTATAACAGCACAACCAGAACTGGACACAGTATTCCAGAAGAGGCCTCCCCAACATCCTGTACAGCCTCAACCTAAATTCCCAACTCCGGTACTCAGTGGTCTGAGCAATGAAGGTAAGTGTGCTAACCACCTTCTTCTACAAGTTCCACTCCTGACTCTGATGGACAGTAACTGCAGAATCAGAGTCCTGCAGTGATGTGTGAACTCTACACCACACGGAGCAGGGGGATGACCACTTCCCTGTGTGCACTCACTGGTGTCTCAGTCGTGTTGAGTCTCAGCAAATCCCTTGTCACACAGAGAGGGAAACAGCTCCTACCCAGTGTGAACCCGCTGGTGTCTCAGGGAGTCAGGATGAATCACTGAATCCCCTCTCACACCCTGACCATCTGATTGGCCTCTCCCCTGTGTGGGCTCACTGGGGTCTCAGGGAGTCAGGATGAATCACTGAATCCCCTCTCACACCCTGACCATCTGAATGGCCTCTCCCCTGTGTGGGCTCACTGGGGTCTCAGCAGGTGGTGCATTTGAGTGAATCTCTCCCCACATTGGGAGCAAGTGAATGGTCATTCTCCAGAGTGAGCTCGCTGGTGTTTCAGCAGATCAGAGGACTGAGTGAATCCTTTCCCACACATGGAGCAGGTGAAGGATCTAAATCCATTGCGCCCGCTCTGGTGCCTCAGCAGATTGTAAGATCGAGTAAATCCCTTCCCATACGTGAGGCAGGTGAACAGCCTCTCCCAGTGTGACTGTGTCAGTGAGTGTCCCACTGGGAGGGGTAAGTAAATTTCTTCACATTTACACAGCTTCGCCCTGGTCCCGTTACATTGGTGTCTTCCCAGATCACATGACCGGTTAAATATTCGACCAGCTGCCGAACATGGGAATGATTTCTCTGAGCTAGGAATGCTGCTTTCCCCTTTTTATATTACTGATAAGGATCAGGACCTGCAGAATTGGACGACTCTGCAGTTGATGTGATGTTAAAGCTGAGTTTTCCATCTGTGAACGCTCTCTGTCTGTGAAACTACAAATGCCAACACCAGCTCTCCCTTCAGCTCTCCTGAATGTCTAAATTTAGACGAATGCAAAGACCTCAGGAATGTGTTTTGCTCTCATTTGTTTCTGAAAGTAAATTGGAGCCATTTTGAATAAATTTATACACTTTACCAGCAGAACTCATGCCTACTCTGTCATTTACGATTTGTAACCTCTGGGAAATTTGTTACCATCTTCGATGACCGTTATAATGCTCTGCCCACTTCTTTGGAGCCAGGATAAGTCAATTCTAATAATTACCAATAGATTGTATCTGAACAGAATGTCCCCACAACAGTAGGCACTCTGACACTCAGTGCCCATCATTTAAGTTCTTTTTCTTAAACCCCTCATGTGTCTGGCAATCTGGCAATACAATTGGAGATATTTTATACAGTAACCTTTCAGTCTCAATTGCCAGTTCCAGTCCTTGAAGCAGCCAGTAACACGCCATAGTGACTTGAATTCTAACAGCAGCATTGCCTTGGCAGGAGAGATTGAGGAGAATGAAGCTGTCTTCTCTGGACTATCTAAACATGAAACACTTCAAATGAACAAAAATCTTAAAGAGATCAATATGGTAGACACAGCAAGGATGTGTGCCCTGGCTGGTGTGTCTGGAATGAAATAAGTACTAACTGTGGTATCTTTACCCAGCATCACCTTTAGCTGCATAAATGTTTAAGATTTATTTGCTGCTCTAATTCCACTCTCTTGATCACTCCCCTTTGTAACTTCTGTAATGTTGGCAACCGTGCAAATTGATAACATTTGTTTCAATCCATCCCAAAACCTCTCTGTATCTGTGTCTCACTTTTGTTCACTGAGACCCTCATTCAATCTGACCTCTTTACAAATCCTGCCCTGATATTCCCTTAGAGGGCTCAGAATAAAATGTTCACAGAATTGTTAATGCAGAAAGGAGGCTGCTTCACTCATCAGCTCTCCAAAGGTAAGAGGGCTGAAAGGTAAGGAAGAGGGGTGTGTGGGGTTGGTGGGATGGGAACTCGGAAGGCAATAGGTAGATGTAGATGGGAGGTAATGGGGAGAGGGTGGGGTGGATAATTGGGAAGGAAGATGGACAGGTGGGACAGTTCAAGAGACCAGTGTCGAGTTGGAGGGTTGGATCTGAGAGAAGGTGGGGGGAGGGGAGATGGGCAAACCTTGATACCGTGTGGTTGAAGGGTCACAAGATGGAAGATAAGGTGTTATTCTTCCAGGCGTCGAGCGGCTGGGATTTGGCAATGGAGGCAGCCCAGAACCTGCATCTCCTTGGTGGAGTGGGAGAGGGCGTTGAAGTGGTCGGCCACAGGGTGGTGGAGTTGTTTGGTGCATGTGTTCCAGAAATGTTCTCTGAATCAAGGTGGCGTCCTGACTCCCCAATGTAGAGGAGACAACATCGAGAGCAAAGGATAAAATAGGTGAGGTGTCTGGACGTGCAGGGAAATCTCTGCTGGATGTGGGAGGATCCTTTGGTGCCATGATTGACGTGATGGGAAGGTGTGGGCATAGGTTTTACACCTCTTGAACTGGCTGTCAAAGGTGCTGGGAGTGGGGGGTGGATTGTCGCAGAGGAAATGGTCTTTGTGGAATGCTGAAATGGGTGGGAAGGGAAATATATCTCTGATGATGCGGTCTGATTGTAGGTGGTGGAACTGGCAGAGGATGATGTATTGTATCTGGGTGGAAGGTGAGGACTGGGGGGTTCTATCCTTGTTGTGGTTGGAGGTGTGGGGTACAAGAGTAGAGGTGCAGGAAGTGGAGGAGATACACTGGAGGGCATTGTTGACCACATGGGAGGGGAAATTGTGAATGCTTGAAAGAGGAGGCAATTTGGTATGTTCTAGAGGGTTCTGCCAGCTTGCATCAAGTTTCACTGGAACACTGCAGTAAGCATGAGACAGAGATGTTGGCCAGGGAACAGTCTTATGTGTTAAAGAGCAGGCAACTGAAAGCTCAGGGTCTTTTTTGCAGCAGAACGTAGATCATCAGCCACCATTTCCACCACCTCCACTGAGATGCTGCCAGACACAGGTTCCTGTCCCCTCCATTAACAGCGATGCACCCTCCCAGCAAGATCATTCTCCACTCCTTTGTATTTCCAAATGTTTCTGTCTCTCTTTGCACTCCATCTCAACCTATTATTTACTCTTTATCCCCTATCTCCTGCAGTCCAAAGATATGCAGGTTCGGTAAATTGGCCAAGCTACATTTCCCGGAGTGTTCTGGGATGCATAGTTTAGGTGCATTAGTCAGGGGAAATGTAGAGTAATAGGGTCGTGCAATGGGTTTGGGTGGGATAATCATCGGAGGCTGGGTGTGAGCTTGTTTGGCTGATGGCCCTGTTTCCACATGGGAGCTGGGAAAATTTAGAATTCCTACAATCGGATCTAAGGAAGGGTCACAGGTACCAGAATGACCCTTGGTGTGTGAAGGAGGTGGAAACGGGAAACGGGAAGTGGCAGCGGAAACCGAATGAAATGTATCAGTTTAGACTGGGAGGGGTTTAATTACACTCTGTACAGGTCGCTAGTCCTGAATTAGAAACTCCTGCTCCCACGTTTGCAGCAAATGGGAAAATGTCTGCGAACCTCAGGCAATGATAGGACCTGGGTTATGGCCACCACCTTTATTGGGGGCAAGGTACAGCGAGGCGCATGGACATGTCCTAATCCTGGGTGGGGGCGGGGCGATTTGAAGAGGAGCATTTACACATCAGACACACACCAGGGAAATATTTGTCTTTAATCTTCATCTTGCACTGACTGTGAGCTTTGTCTTGTGAATTGTTTTTTATGAGATATTAATTGAGAATAATTGAGACCGGGATCTCAAAAGCATGTTTCTACAGTCAGCGGAGTCATCAAGATCTGAATATCATTGGCATTTAACTGTGGAACGAGAAAGGTTTGTCTGTTCTGTCTGTTGAAAAGTAGCTCATATTTTTAGGTAAAAACAATGTCCTGTGGCCCAACATTTCAACTCCCCTCCCACTCAGCAAGGACATGGAGGTCCTGGGCCTCCTTCACTGCCGCTCCCTCACCACCCGACGCCTCGAGGAAGAACGCCTCATCTTCCGCCTTTGAACACTTCAACCCCAGGGCATCAACGTAGACTTCACCAGTTTCCTCATTTCCCCTTCCCCCACCTCACCCCAGTTCCAGACTTCCAGCTCAGTATTGTCCCCATGACTTGTCCTACCTGCCTATCTTCCTTTCCACCTATCCATTCCACCCTCCTCTCTGACCCATCACCTTCATCATCACCCCACTCACCTATTGTACTCTTTCCTACGTTCTCCCCACCCCCACCCTCCTCTCATTTATCTCTCCACGCTGCAGGCACCCTGTCTCTATTCCCGATGAAGGGCTTTTGCCCGAAACGTCGATTTTACTGCTTCTCGGATGCTGCCTGAACTGCTGTGCTTTTCCAGAACCACCCTATTCCAGACTCTCATATTTTTGTAAAGCAAATAGCAGAAACATGTACAAATTCATGGTTGGATCACCCTTGGGGTATGTGCTCTGTTCTGGGCCTTGCAGCCCAGGAAGGAGATATTGGTCTGAGAGGGAACATAGATTTATCCAAACTACACCTCGCCTCTTTGCAGGAACTGTCATGTTTAGACCCAGTCAACCACTTCATGACTTTAACCTGTGAACTCCTTACTTTCAATTCCCTGTAAATTTCCCATTAAAATTTCTTATGGACTCAAATTCCAGTAACTTTTCAGGTGGAATTTTACAGATTCTGACAATTATCTGTTCATCCAGAAATTGCTGAAGGCCATGTTGACGCTGAGTGCTGCTTGGCTCAATGAGAATGTTTTGGAGTTGGGTGAAAACAAAGGGAGATGAGACAGGGAGAAGGTGAAGCTGAAACTCAGTTTTAGTTCAAGCCATTCAGATTTTCGCATGGTCCCAATGGGAACAGCCAATTTGTAAGCGACACTGTGGAGTATTTGTTAACAGTTTTTAAATTAAATATATCAGTTTAAGTAAAGATTGGGGCTATTGATTACAATGGACATGTTTGAAGTGAAGGAAGGTTGAAAGCTCTTTTAAATTCTCTTAATGGGAGTAACTAGCTGAATCTAGAGAGACATTGAGACAGGAACCCTCAGACCCGTGGCGGGCTCCTCTTGTACAATGTGGGAAATAAGGGAAGCTTCTAGTGTCCCTGACGGCTATGTGTGTAGGAAGTGTGTCCATCTGCGCTACTGGGAAACTGCTTTTCAGACCTGGAGCTGTGAGTGGACTCACTGTGGACCGTCTATGACACTGAGAATATTATGGACAGCATGTTTAGTGAGTTTGTCACACTGCAGGTGAGGGTTACACAGGCACAAAGGGAATGGGTGACCATCACATCAAGTTAAAGGCTCAGCAAGGGAATGCAGGAGTCCCCATTGATCATCCCCTTCTCAAACAGATACTGTATACCGGTTGAAATTCTGTTGGGGGTGAATGGGTGGGGTGGTCTCTCGGGGAAATCAGCAACAGCCTGGGTCATGACACCACAGATAGCTCTGCTGCACCGAACAGGAGGAAAGACAGTTGCAGGGCTATAGTGACATGGGATCAATGGTCAGAGTAAGGGCAGGTATTTCTGTGGCCACAGGCATGAATCAAGGATGGCATGTTACCTCCCTGGTGCTAGGATCTGTAATAGCATGGAGTGGCTACAGTGAGTTCTGCAGCTGGAGGGTAAATAACCAATGGTTGTGGAACACACAGATATCAACAACATCGCGAAACAAAGGGATGAGGGCCTGAAATATGTATAAAGGAAAATCAGAGATATATTAAAATGAAAAGTAATAATGTCAGACTTACACCCAGTGCCATGTGCTAGTGAGAGCAGGAACAAGAGGATAGATCAGCTGAATGTGTGGCTGGAGAAATGGTGTACCAGAGAAGGGTTTAGATTTTCCAGGCACTGCGACCGTTTCTGGGCTAGGTGAGACTTGTACCAGCCTGATTGGTTACCCCTGGGCAGGGCTGGGAGAAATCTCTTGGTTGGGTGATTGCCAGTTCCATTGGTGAGATTGTAACTAGTCTGGCAGGGGATTGGGAGCTAAAGAGTGGCTTAGATGGGCCAGATTCAGGTCAGGGAACGGGAGATAGAGTATTCGTGATGCAGACAACAGCTCAGAAAGACAAAGGAAAGGAGAATTAAACGAGGATTGAGTCCTCTTCATCCATCAGTCCTGCCATCCCAGGGGTGAGCGTCAACAAAATATGAAGCCTTTTAAATGTCTATGACTCTAAGTGCCTCAGCAAAATCTTGGAAATCTGAAATAAAAACAAAAAAAAATTGCTGGAGATCCTCAGCAGGCCTGGCAGTATCTGAAATGGTGACAGTTGCAGGAAACATTGCAGTTTTGAAGACGTTGTATAATGCCATCCCACAGTGTCCACTACTCCAGGCAAAATGTCCCCAGCCCCTCCTTATGGGTCACATGTTTCAATACTGGCAGCACCCTTGTAAATCTTTTCTGGACTTTTTCAGGTTTCCCAACATCTTTCCTACAGCAGGGATATTAGAATGTAAAGCAGTCTGGGCATTCCAAAAGTGGCTGAGCCTATAAACTCTACAACCGAACCATGATCTCCCAACTCCTATACTCAATGCACTGCCCAATAACAGCTAGCATACCACTGACTGTGTGGAGTTTGTACATTCTCCCCGTGTCTGCGTGTGTTTCCTCCGGGTGCTCCGGTTTCCTCCCACAGTCCAAAGATGTGCAGGTCAGGTGAATTGGCCATGCTAAATTGCCCGTAGTGTTAGGTTAGGGGTAGATGTAGGGGTATGGGTTGGTTGCGCTTCGGCGGGGCGGTGTGGACTTGTTGGGCCGATGGGCCTGTTTCCACACTGTAAGTAATCTAATCTAATCTAATCTAATCAAACACCACCTTCACCGACCTGTCTACATTCAGCCCCACTTTCAAGGCTCTATCAAACCACTCTGCACAGTGTATTTGTTCGTCAACACTTCCCAGGAACTTGTTATTATGGCGCTGAGTCCTATCTTCCTGAAATCGGGGAGACTAGAATTGAATGTAGTATTCTAAAACTGGCCTCACCAATGCCCTGTACAGCCACAACGTGACCTCCTAACTCTTATACTCAGTGAGAGAATCCATACAGTGTGGAAGCAGCCCATTCAGCCCATGAGACCTTACCAACCATCGGAATACCATCCCACCTGAACCATGTAACCCAGCATTACCCCCAGTTAATCCACCTAACCTGCACGTCTTTGGATTTTTTGAGGAAACCAGAGCGCCCAGAGGATGCCCATGCAAACACACAGAGGGAGAATGTGCAAACACAACACAGAGTGGAATCGAACTCAGGTCCCTTTATTAATGAGTGCACAGACCAATAAAGGTCAGCGTCCCAAATGCAGTCTTCTGCACCCAGTCTCCCTGAAACTTGACTTGCCAGGAGCTATGAAGTTCTGAGCTCTTCAGAGGGATTGAAAGTGAGGAGGAAAAAACAGGAACAGGGTTGAGTTGTAGATCTATAAAATAACTCTCTGTTCCCCCCTCTCTGTTTCCCTCCCCCTCTGTTCCACTCCCCGTTCTCTGATTCTCCCCTGCCTCTGCCTGTCCTCCCCTGCCCCCATCTCTGTCCTCACCTGTGCGACACTCTCAATCCCCACATCGTCTCTTTCCCCCCACCCTCAGCCCACGCTCTCTGCCTACTCTCCCCTCCCTCTTCCCTAGTTCTGTATACCCCAGCCACAGGGAAAGGACCTTGTCTATTTGCCCTACCCATGACCGGCTGTTTTTATAAATCTCTATCAGGTCACCCCTCAGCCTCCGATGCTGCAGGGAAAACAGCCTATCCAACGCTGGCAACATCCTTGTAATTCTTTTCTGACCCCTTTCAAGTTTGAGAACATCCTTCCGATAAGAAGGAGACCAGAATTGCTGGAATATTTCAAAAGTTGCCTAATCAATGTCCTGTACAGCCACAATATGACATCCCGACACCTATACTACATTCTCTGACCAATAAAGGAAAGCATACCAACTGCCTTCTTCACTAACCTATCCATCTGTGACTCTACTTTCGAGGAACTATGAACCTGCACTCCAAGGTCTCTTTGTTTCGCAACACACCCCAGGAACTTACTATTAACTGCAAAAGTCCTGCTAAGGTTTGCTTTCCTAAAATGCAGCTTCTCACATTTTTGTAAACTGAACGCCTCAGCCCATTCGCCCATCTGATCCAGATCCCATTGTACCCTGAGATAACCTTTTTCACTGTCCACTGCACTGCCAATTTTGGTGTCATCTGCAAACATGCTAACAATCCCTCTTATGTTCACATTGATATAAATGGCAAACAGGAGTGGATTCAGCACCGATCTTTGTGACATTCCATTGGTCACAGGCCTCCAGCCTGAAAATCATCACTCCACCACCACACTCTGTCTTCGACCTTTGAACCAGTTCTATATTCAAATGGCTAGTTCTCCCAGTATTCCATGAGATCTAACCTTACGAACCAATCTCCCATGAGGAACCTTGTCGAATGCCTTACTGAAGTCCATGAAGATCATGTTCACCGCTCTGCCCTCATCAATCCGCTTTGTTACTTCTTCAGTAAACTCAGTCCAGTTCATGAGACATGATTTCCCACGCACAAGGATTTTATTGATATCCAGGACTTAACTCTGTACATTGGGGTCTGTGTCGCCCAGTTATAGGAGTTAATATTCTGGATAACGTTCACGTACACCAGCTTTGTGTTTGTGACTGTGTATTGAGTCTTGTTAATAACACCAACACAGGTGAGTTCCTTTTGAAAGGCAGTCCCTATATCCCTACCCCCTCCCACCTGCTCTGTCTCCTCCATCCCCACCGTAGACAGTAAGTACGAGGAGCTCATGGAGTTTCCATGTGAGTGAGGTTGAGCAAATCTTCCTTTATTTCCACCAACCCACTATGAAATGGTGGTAGTGTCCTTTCCTCTGGACCAAGAGGATCGGGTTCAGAGTTTGGTAACAGCGGCTTTGAAGAGGCTGATTAGTAAACATGCCCAAGCCACCAGGCAATACTGTCTCCCACCTGTCCCTGCCTGAGTCTCCAAACAGAACCTTCCTGTAGTATCAATCCTGTCAGACTCTCCCATTGCTCAGTTTGTCCAGGATCCCCTCCTGCTGCTGCACTGCTCCTGTCCCTCACTGGCCTGTCCATCCCCCAGTGTCCTCCACATTCATTCATTGTTTACAATCCCATTATTTCCCGTCCTCAAGCCCAGCCCCCTCCACTCTATTGGGCAGCAGCTGATCTCAATCCTCCAGGCTCCTGTGTGATCTAGAGCATGTTCCATTGGAAAGGAGATCAGTGCACGGGCGCAGTGCTGGCCAGTTGGTGGCGTATGTGCAGGGCAGGTCAGTGCCAGGGAGGGAGGCTGTGGATGTGTGGGATTAATCTGTCATTAGCAGCTCCCTTCCTTCTTTCTTCTGAGGACACGACCCAGGGGAATAGCCCTTTGCCTGGTGTCCTGACGAGTGGTCAAAGTATCAATGGGGGAGCATTTTACAGCAAGTTGTCAGAACTCTTATGAATAGTCAGGATTGTTATGGAAAATGACAAGGATGGGCCTCTAATTATAGTTCTAATTTGGTTAATTTTAGTTCAACCAGATATGATTTGGCCAGTGTGTGCAGAATGGCTCTCATCAGAGAATGGGGGTTCTGGGAGATGGGGGGAGGATTCACCAACACCCTGGAGGCTCCAAGTCAAACTCATTGATTTGGTTCTTCATCTGCAGACAGCAGCTCGGAAACTGAATTCAAGGCGAGGAGAGAGATTGTGAGAACTGGGTATGGAGGAAAGGAGGGACGAGATTGGTTTGGATTTCAGTTAACAAGAGAGAGAAATTGTGAGATTGAGATTTAAAGCTTTGGGGGAACAAGGAAACTACAATTTAATACTATCATTGTCTTATAGAGTTCCATCCTGTATTAAAAATGGTGACTTGTTTTTTTTCTGTTGTAGGGTACGGAAAGGGTGGATTTGCAGATGAGAAATTCAAATTGAACTTCATGTTCTGATCTGATATTTACTTGATCTGTGTCGATCTGAATATCATTGGCCTTTTCATCTGGAAGGAAAGGTGTACATTCTGTCCGTGGGCGAATATTTCAAATCTCAGTGTGACTGGAAAACGTACTGAGACACAGCCAAGTCCATGTTAATGTGCTTTGTGGCTTTGAAAGGAGGCTGGTTGTCAGGATTATCTCTGTGGCAACGGCAGTTCAAAAAGTCTAGTTCAATTCAGCACTTTGTGTTTAAACAACACACCCCTCCCCAACACCTCCGTGGCTCAGTCAAGTACTTGACAGGTGTTTCAGTTTCGTTGGGGTTGTCTGTCAGGATTCTCATGTGGAGGAGCGGGTCTTGGAATGGGGTGGACAAATTTAAAAATCACACGACACTAGGTTATCGTCCAACAGGTTTATTAGGAAGCACTAGCTTTCCAAGCACGATGTAATATTTAACTTTCAGGTGCATCTCTATGCTGACAGACTCTTCAGATAAGTACTTCAACAATTAAATAGGCCATATGTTCCCCATGCAATAGGTTTCCTCGAGCAGTGTAAACTGCTATTCTTGCCCTGGGGATAGCTAGCCATTTGTATACCCAGTCAAAATCCCATCAAGCTTTTTGTTGACCTTTGAAGTTTTTCTAATCTCCTAGTTTCTCCTTGGTCTTTGCCAATTTGTATGCCTTCTATTTCAATTTGATAGACTCCCTTATTTCCTTAGACACAAATGGCAGATTATTCCTTTTCCTACAGTCCTTCCTTTTCACTGATATATATAATTTTGCTGTGCACTTTGAAAAATTACTGCCTCATCCTGTTGTAGTCTACTTTGTTTAAGCACAGGATCTTGGGATTGGACTTAATCTTCCCGCTTTCCATCGGTGTTCTAAATTCAACCAGGCTTCTCACAAGTCTTTTATCAGATTACGAGGTGAGGCGATGTTTCCTGGGTGTTTTGGTTTTCATTGTCAGAGACCTTGGCTTTGTAATAAAGTATAGAATCGATATTCACAACAGAAAATTTTGAATGCCGTGAATGTACTACACAGTCTAAAACCATAAATCACTGTCTCCCCTCAGTTTAAAATTGCAAAATCATTATCTCCTACACACGTCCTCACTATCTAAGTTTGGAATGCTAATCCACCTGACTATCCTGCATTTTCCGAAAATCTCCTTTAGTGAAGATGGTGAGTTTTGGATTCAGTTTTGCAGTCATTACCGTAAGAAGATAAGCATTGGGCACAGGAGAGGCAATGCAGCCCTTCGAACCAGCTCCACCATTTAATACGGTAATGATTGAGCTCACCTCGGTCTCAGCTGGATTTTCCCGCCTGCTCTGTCTCACCCTTCAACTCATTGCAAATTCAACATCTGTATCTCTTCATTAAATTTGTGCATTGCCCTGGCATCCACCGCATTTTGAATAGGGGATTCCACAGATTCACAACACATTGAGACAAGTACATTCTTCCTCATGAGAATAGAATAGAGTCCCTATAGTGCAGAAACAGGGTATTCGTTCATCGATTCCACACCAACCCTATGATGAGCATCCCATTCAGACCCACTCTTTCCTGTAACCTTGCTTTTGCAATGGCTAATGGCTTAACCTGCAAATGTATGGCAATTTAGTATGGCCAATTCACCTATCCTGCACATCTTTGGACTGTGGGAGGAAACTGGAGCACCCAGAAGAAACCCACGCAGACATGGGGAGAGCGTGTAAACTCCACACATTCGCCTATGGCTGGAACCAAACCCAGGTCCCTGAAGCTCTGAGGCAGCAGTGCTATCCACTGAGCCACCTCTGCTACAAATCTACTTGGCCTCATTAACCTCCCCACCCCCAAATTGGTCGAATCTATGTTGCTTATGTCAGAAATCAGGTTATGGAAGCAGATGTCTGAGCAAAACCCAATGACAGCCCATATGTCCTGCGTGTCTGAATGGGGATTCTCTTCACAACAACATCCAGCCCACACTTTCCAGAGATAGGGCTCCAGTGGCTTCATGTCGACTACAACTCACACAATCCCTGAGGCAGGGACTACACGTGTGAGGGGAAACCCGGCACTGCACATGTACACATTGTGGGCCGATTTTGGAGCATGTGCTTTGGGGTTAATAGCGGAAAGTATTTCACACTGTGATTGGCTGGAGGAGGAATGCATCTGCTTGTAGTATTGATCTGTTGGTGCGTTAAAGTGTCATCACACCCATGTGGGACCAAGTTCCATCCCCAACTCATTGTAATGCTTGGAATCGACCAAGGGGAAACACAGAAGGATCTGACCCATTCTCCCAGACTGAAGGTTCCTCTTCTGTCCAGGATCTGCCACCTCCCTTTCTGTTTCCTTTTGTTTCATTCTGCTGTTACATTATTGACTTGCAGCAACTGAAGGGAAAGGAAGTGAACCCAGAAAGGGTGCAGAGTCTAACCAGGGACTGGAAGTGGTGGCATGGATCTGTTTATCAGTTACTCCATGAGAATGGGGAGGGTGTACATTAGGGGTTAGCAGAGTCAGAATGTTGGGAGAGAGTAAGAGGGCTGGAGGGTTACAGCTTTGGGGGGAGAAATGGTAAAAAGATATTCCAGAGAAACTAGAATTGTCTGTTCTGAATTTCTAACCTGTACATATTCCTTTTATACAGGGTGCTAGATGGTGAAGATTTGCAGACTGAAATCTCAAAATCACGTGCAGATAGTGATTAAGTTACACAACATTTGAAGAACCAAAGATGGAGAATCACTCGGCCAAAATCCTGCAACACTCCCCCTCACAGCATTGTCGGTCTATCTGCGCCAAATGGACTGTGAATGGTTCAAGATGACAGTTCACGACCATCTTCTCAAGGGTAACTAGAGATGAGGAATAATGTTGGCTGAGCCAGTGATGCCCATATCCTGGAAATGGTTTCTATCTCTCGTTGCTGAAACCCAATTGATGTTCCTGCAGGATGATGAGGGGCGCTGAGTGCATTCTCCAGGAGGCAGCACCCTCACATTACCCCTGCCTACACCCACACAGTAACTTAGCAACGTCACTGGAACAAAAGGCAGTGAAGTCCAAGGAGGACTGAGATATAGTTCTTCGAGGTAAAGTCATTGGAATACAACAGGAACAGGAAACTGAGCGGGATGGTCAGCTGTTTCCCATTGAATGGTGAAGCAGGATCGAAAGGCCGAATGGCCTTCTCCTGCTGCTATCTTCCAGGTATGTATATAGCCATGGAGCCTGGGTAGGAAGAAGTAGGCAGGGCAGGGATTCTCCAGGCGATAACACTTCCACAACAGTTTTCAGTGAGGGATGATTTGATGGATTTTATTTAACATTTATCTTTAAAGCAAGGTTTTTGAATTTGTTTTTTTAAAGCAAATGTACAAGTTTATTCCACAATAAATACATCGAAAAGAATCGAAACTATCTGCATATAACAGCTTTTAAAATTTCAAATTCACTTGAGAACAAAATCCTGTCTACTCCTGGACACCACCACTTTCCAGTTACTCAAACTCCAGTGAAGTATTCCCTCCCTGTCTGAGCCTTTGGTTTGATTTAACTGCTTTTCAGTCCTCGTTCTGTGAGCTGTGAAGCGTTCTTATTCCCCATTTCTCTTACCCAGAAATGTTATCTCACACAACTGAGCAACCTTCCCAGCATCAACATCACTATTGCATTATTTTGCTTTTTGTTAACATATAATCACCAGCAGTAGCACACCAGTGTCATCAGTTGAATATTTAGAAATAAAGCCCATTATGGGCAAAGCAAACCATTACAAGTGACAGAGTGGGAACCGACTAAATCAAAGTCGAGTTGGAGGTGAGGGGGCAGCGGTGGAGATAAAGCACTGTATCCCCTGCTGTGCCCACCTCTATCTCAAGGAATCGAGAGCATTGATATACACCACATGCTCCTTCTCCAAGGACACCCTGCTGCGTCGCCTTTATCCTCAATCGTAGAATAGAATCCCTACAGTGCGGTAGGAGAGCATTGGCCCATCAGACTCCACCGATCATCCGAAGAACATCACGCCCACAGCACTCCATCCCTGTAACACTGCATTTCCCATGGCTGATCCACCTAGTCTGCACAATCCTGGACACTGTGGACAATTCAGCATGACTGATCCACCTAACCTGCACAACTTTGGACTGTGGGAGGAAACCAGAGCACCTGGAGGGGACCCACACTGTCCTGGGGAGAATGTGGGAACTCCACACAGTGTGTTGACCAAAGCTGGACTCCAACCTTGTACCTGGTGCTGTGAAGCGATCATAATTTAAATAAAAACAGATGATCATTGCTCATTGTCACATTGCTGTTGTTGGAGACTTACTGCCCAGAGAAACACCCTGAAGTTCATAAAGCGGCAATGTAAGTTCAGTCACCTCCAGCCCAGTTAATGTGATTAACAACAACATCAATACTCCAACAGTGTCATCATGTACAAGGTCCAGTCCTGACTCTGATGAACAGTAACTCCAGAATCAGAGCCCTGCAGTGATGTGTGAACTTTATCCCACAGCAGGTGGATGACCACTTCCCTTTGTGCACTTACTAGTCTCTCAGTCGTGTTGAAGACTGTGCAAATCCCTTGTCACACAGAGAGGTAAACAATTCCTACCCAGTGTTAGGGTGCAGGATGAGTGACTGACTCCATTCTCACACACACAACATCTGAATGGCCTCTCCCCTGTGTGGGCTCACTGGGGTCTCAGGGAAGCACGATGAATCACTGAATCCCCTCTCCCACACTGACCATCTGAATGGCCTCTCCCCTGTGGGGTCTCACTGGGGTCTCAGGGGGTCAGGATGAATCACTGAATCCCCTCTCACACACTGAGCATCTGAATGGCCTCTCCCCTGTGTGGGCTCACTGGGGTCTCAGGGAGTCAGGATGAATCACTGAATCCCCTCTCACACCCTGACCATCTGAATGGCCTCTCCCCTGTGTGGGCTCACTGGGGTCTCAGGGAGTCAGGATGAATCACTGAATCCCCTCTCACACACTAACCATCTGATTGGCCTCTGCCCTGTGTGGGCTCACTGGGGTCTCAGCAGGTGCTGCATTTGAGTGAATCTCTCCCCACATTGGCAGCAAGTGAATGACCTTTCCCCAGAGTGAGATTGCTGGCATTTCAGCAGGTCACTGAGTGAATCCTTTCCTACACACGGAGCAGGTGAATGGACTCTCCCCGGTGGGAATGCTCTGATGTCTCCGCTAGTAAGAGATTTGAATGAATCCTTTGTCACACATGGAGCAGGTGAAGAATCTAAATCCACTGTGCCCTCTCTGGTACCTCAGCAGATTGCAAGATCGAGTAAATCCTTTCCCATACGTGGGGCAGGTGAACGGCCTCTCCCCAGTGTGACTGTGTCGGTGAATGTCCCACTGGGAGCGGTAAGTGAATTCCTAATTATAATTGAGCCCAATCTCATTCTGCTCGGACCAGAACCTGTTCCAGAGAGTGTTGCAGGAAAGGCAGAATGCTCAGCTGCAGCTGGTCACCTGACCAGTCACCAGACCCGAAAGGTTCACTCTCCACAGATGCTGTCAGGCCTGCTGAATCTTTCCAGCAATTTCTGTTTTTGTTTCTGATTTTCCAGCATTTTCAGATGTTTAGTTTTCCTGTACTCATCTTGTCTGTTGCAGTGGAGTTTATTGATGAATTTGGAGGGTTTAGAAAATCGTACGTCAGGACACACATCAGCTGTGATGATCATGAAGGCAGAGCAGGGTTAAGGGGCTAAATGGCCTCTTCCTGTTTTGATGAAAGTTATCCATCTGCAGCTTTTGGTAACATTTCCCCTCACTGCTCACTTCACCTCCATGTCTAACACACTGTTACTGACTGAACAAACCTCCTGTGTTTGAACTAAACCTGCTCATGTTCAGTGGCTCCCTCTCCTACCACCCGGATTTAACTCTCATCATGGAATGCTGTCTTGTATTACTGTGGGAATGCGCACAAAGGACTAATGCTGGAGTCTGTATTCCCTGGGATCCACAAAGCCCGTTTATTTCCTTCTTCCTCTCTTATTCTGGCTATTGACCTCTTGGTTGCAATCCATTCTCCTGTCATGCTCTTTAAGATGCCCATGTGGGTGGACTAGAGGCAGCTGGGATTTAATGAAGGGAAGTGTGGATTACGCAGGTACGAGAAGCTGTGACAGCAAAGTAACGGCAGAGTTTCTCCGTGACCCAGTGAGTGGTGAGGCACCGGAGATTGTGGGGGAGGCAGATTCAATCAGGGATTTGGGAAAACACTCAGAGACTGACCTATCCATCTGATTGTTAACTCGGTTAGATAGACATAAAGCAGAATACACATTTCGATAGCACGTTTGATGACCTGGGGTAAGATATAACATGTTTCCAGTCAATGATTTCAACCTCAAATCTCTGAAAACACAGGCACAAAGCTTCCTATTTGTACCAGGCTGTCTCTCAACCTTCTCTTTTCTTGGGAAAATTGTTTTACGTTGTTTAGCCTTTCCTTGTGATTATAACCTCTGTGTTCCTGTAGAATTTGTGACTGAAACTTTATTTTCCTGATCCTTGTGAGTGATGCCATCAGCAGAAACAGGTCCTGATCTGTTAGGAGTTTTGGTTGGAGTATTTGTATTTACAAATTCATTCTCACCCTCATGTACAGTGTGAAATTGCTGTAAAACAGAATGAGTGGAATGAGTGCAAACCCACAGAAACACAAAGGCAGCGTGTGTACCTGAGCTGAATGAACCTGGCTTGAGGAAAACGTGACGACAATCAATGCTAGTTCGAGTCACACAATCCCTTAGGCACAAAAACAGGCTATTCGGTTCATCGAGTCGGCAACGACCAACTGTCCAACCATACCCCCATAACTCCACATTAACCATGGCTTACCCAACCCACCGAAATTGTACACTACAGACCATGTTAGCATGGCTAATAGAGCAAACCTGCACATCTGTGGGAGGGTCACAGATTACATCCAAATGCTCGGAATTGTGGATGAAGGCGCACAAATACTTTTGGCTGATGCAAATGCTGTATTTTTCAAAATACAATCGGGGGGGAACTGCAACCAGAAAGATTTCCAATTATCTCTAGAGGAAGAGAATTCAAAACTCGAGCCACTGACCCAGGGGGTGCAGTGTAAGTTACAGAGGTCTGGGAACCATCAGAAATGTAACAGGTTGTGAGTAAAGTGAGGGTGAGACAAGGACAAAAAGACAGTCTGTCACATGGGGGAAGGCAGGAGAGATTGAACAGCAGAAATGGTAGTCCGTCAAGGCCACGGGGAATGGAGTTAGAGCTGGGAAAGAAACAAGGAAACAAGGTGTGGAGCTGCCAAAGAAATGCATTGAGAAAATAGATTATAACAACATAGAGGGCAGAGTTCACAGTCTGAAATTGTTGCTCTCATTGGTGAGTACAGAACACCGTAAATCCGGGGTAGTTCTCTGATAGCCAACGCATACAGGATAGGCCAAGTGGCCTCGATTTGTGCTATAACTTTCTGATAATTGTATTGTGACATTTGGAATTCAGGTCAGATGAGCTTTAACTTCTCAAATTGGACTGGAGTTTAATATTCTGGAGAAATGTCAAATAAATCGCATCGATCCCATTCTGCAGACTTTAGTCCATAGCCCTGCATGTTCCAGCATTTCAGTTACATCCATATCCTTTTATTCTAATGTGATGCATGTTACTGCCTCTATCAGCCCATCAGTGAGTTCCTGCTCCCCACCATCTCTGAGGGAAATGAGTTCTCCATTCCCCTTTTTTTCTGAGAATTACCTTCAATCTAAAACCTTCAGTTCCTGACAGCTCTGTTAATGAATGGCTGCTTCCTCTCCACTTTTCCTGGATTCCTCAGCATTTTATAACTTCAATTAAATCTCAGCACATCTTCCTTGGATACACTCCCCACCCCCAGCCTATCCAATCTTTCGTCAGAGCAGAATTTGTCCATTCTGAGTAACAATCTGATCAATCTCGTCTGTACCCTCTCTGGTCAGAACACAACAATCCTGGAATGTGGGGACTAGAAGTGAGTGCAGGACTTTAGCCGTGGTCAGACTAGTGTTCCTGACATTTCCAGTGTCACCTCCGTGTTCTTGTGGTTGTCGCTGACACAAGAAGTATCCTGGTTTTCCCGCATGGAACTGGATGTGCACTCCATGGGACTGGGATTCCCTACCATGTGTTTATTGTTAACTAATCCTAAATTAACTTCAGATTTAAACATAATTATCAGCTACCCACCAATCAACTTCTTTCATTATACTCAAGTCACCTTACTTCTTAAAATCTCTTTAAAATTATTGCTATCTAAACACAACAGGGTTGAATTTGATGAACAATTACTCAGGTGTATTCACTGTTGCAATCACTTTAAGATTATCTTTACCTTCAGCTACATCTGGTGAATTGAACACTGATTGTAATTGTATGAATATCAAATGGACTTGAGCTTTATGATAACTAATCCAGTCTGACATTCTTGTTGATTAATATCTTGGAGAGAACTGTCCTCAGAACTCCAGCTGTGCTTTGACTTCAATCACAACTGGATGTGGATGGATAGAGATCTTCGATCTATTCTGTTGTTTCCCGAATTACTTTGCTCTGTCTATCACTTGCTGCTTATGCTGTTTGGAACACAAGTAGTCCTCTTTGGTAACTTCATCAGGTTAACAGCTCATTTTTAGGTTTTCATGCTGCTGTAACTGACATGCCCTCCTGAATTCTCACAGTTGATTGAGGATTGATCCTCTGGTTTGATGGTAAGAGGTAAATTGGGGGAATATGCTGGGCCGTGATTCTGTAAGTTTTGTTGGCGTACAATTCTACTGCTATTGATGGAAGTAAAGAGCGAAACCCTTACACCGTAGGCCCTATATACAAGAAGCTACATGCAATATCATGAACACTGATAGGCCAAGAAATGAAATGAAAGAGCATCACTGTACAATGATGCAGGATCACAACTGCAGTAAGGGGAGATTAAGAGCCAACTTGACATAGGAGTTGGGAAAGAAGCAGCTGATCAGATTGTCTCATTCATAGTCACAAAGGGAGTCTGTGAGATTATTGTACTGTTGGAGGTGAGGATGGAGGAGGTCAAGAGCCCTTCAAAAGAAACTCATCTGCCTGAGAGTTATGGGATCGAGTTGATTGCCATGCATTTAATAGAAAGCTAATTCAAACTGTTTTTATTCACAAAAGATAACAAAACTGACAGTGTTTCCAATCATCATCAGAAACAAACCCGAGAATACACGGTTCCGAGATGGATGTTAATAGCCCATCAACATTCAAACTCCTGTAATCATTCAGCAAACTTATGCATGATTAATCAGTCCTGATGAACCAGAAAATCACTGTTCACTCTGTTCAGATAGACAGCGATGTAGGGAAGGATTGGCCGAGTGGTATTGTCACTAGACAGTTCATCGAAAGCCCCAGGTAAAGTTCTGGAGAACTGGGTCCAAAGCCTGCTGCAGCAGGTGGGGGAATTTGAATTCAATGAATAACCTCAGGAATTTCAGAATCTTATGGTGACCATTAATCGGTTATCAGAAAAACCCATTTGGTTCACCAATGCCCTTTCAGGAAGAAAGCTGCCATCCTTACCTGGTCTGGCCAACATTGTGACCTCAGACCCACAGTAATGTGGTTGACTCTTACCTACCCTCTGGGCAATTAGGGATGGGCAGTAAATGCTGCCGGGCCAGTGACATCCTCATCCTGTGAATGAATAAAGGAAAATAAAAGTCTCTACCCAGTGTGAATCTGTACATGTTCAACAATGTTGTGAACATTTCCAAAGCTTAGTTCTCTATATACAAAACATTATTATCATTAAAACTGCCAAAATTATTGTTCACTCCTTGGTGTGAGCAAGAGAAAGAATATCCGTCTCCTGTGGTTATGAGTAAATTCCCTGATGTTTCAGCCGGATGGATGCCTGAGGGAATCCCTCTACCCCACACACAGAGCAGGTGAATAGCTTCTCCCCAGTCTGACTGGTTTGTCCAGTTTCCAAGTGGGATAGGTAAATATTTCCTTTCTGGCATTCCCCACATTTCCACAGTCTCTCCCTGGTGTGGCTGCACTGGTTTTTTGCCATTTCAGATAAATGCTGGCAGACAGTTACACACACCATGTAGGTGTGTTACTGCCCAGTCTGAATACTGCTGTTTCCTGTTGAAAACCTTTTGATAATTTGGTTCCAATGATCTGTTAGCGGCCGTGAACCCCCCCCCCCCCCACCCCCCCATTCCTGATGAAAGGTTTACGCCTGAAACATCGATTCTCCTGCACCTCACATGCTGCCTGAGTGGCTGTGCTTTTCCAGCACGACAATTTATGACACTGATAAACAGAATGACTGTCAGAGCTGGATGTGGTTTTGCCTGAATCCTTTGACCCAGCCCTTCACAGGATTGGGACATTCAAGGCACGTCTCTATGAAATGGGATGGATTTGCAGATTCCAAACAGGCATTACGTAGTAATTCCTTGCACCAGGATATAGATATCATCGCCCTGATGACGGTGGAAGGAACCAATATTCATTTCCACAATCTGTAAGAAAGCATTTCAGGTATTGGTGTGGCTGTAGATGTTCTGAGATATTTACAATCCTGGGTAGACCATCCTGGAGCAGGTGTTCAGTTCGGTGTATCCTAACCGCTCCCCCCCCCCCCAAAAAAAAACAACAAGCTAGCATAAAGCAGTAAACATTATCTCCTGCTGTGGAAGGACAGCCTGCATTAGTCTGAGAAGGAACACTGAGCAGATTTACCTCAATGATAATTTAACCCCATGAAGGCAAGTGACCAGAGCAAGTCAAGCAAGTCCAAATAAAATGCATTATACCACAAAAAGAGTCCCATCAAATCCAAGCTGGCTCTCTGTAGCAGAATCCCAAATTCTCATGCCCCATCTGTCCCCTACACTCAGCAAGTTCATTTCCCTCAGACCTGTTTTCATTGTTTTTATCAATCATTGATCTTCTCTACTTACATCACCATAACAGGCAGCATGTTCTGCATATTTCCAGACAATGCAGTCAGCAGGCATACTTGCTAATCTCCCGCTGTCTCAAAACCTTACATCTAATCTTCAGTCTTGTGCCAGCTGAATATCATTGACCTTTTCTTGTGGAAGGAAAGGTGTGCATTCCGTCTGTGAATGATTATTACAAATGTCGGTGTCACTGGAAAAAGTACTCTGTGGTTTATGGTTTTGAATGGAGGCTGTCTATCAGGATTATCTCCAAGACAATAGCACCTCACGTCTATCCCCCTCCACATCAATGAATTTAATACAGGCTGTGATGTCAAACACTTCTTCCACCACCTCTGTGCTCACTTTTACAATCAGGACTCCCGCCCACCTTCCCAGGACCCCTTTGCCAGCCTCCAACACACTCCATCCACCTGGATATCCCGTGCTGGCCTATTCCCTGGCCTAGATGTCTACATTTCCAACTGCCGCTGAGACATTAACTACCTGAACCTGTCTACCCCTCCCCCACTCCAAACTCTCACCATCGTGACGCACAGCGCTCCACTCCCTCTGCTCCAATTCAAGCCTCACCATCAAACCAGCAGATAAAGGGGATGCAGTGGTAGTTTGGCACACTGGCTGCTACAATGCTGAAGTCAGATGCCAACTTGAAGGCAACTCCCCCTTCCGCTCCCTCGACCATGACCCCACCCCTATCACCAAACCATCATCTCCCAGACCATACAGAGCCTCATCACCTCAGGAGCTCTGCCGACCACAGCTTCCAGCCTCAGAGTCTGGGAACCCTGCACTGCCCGATTCTAACTCCTTCCCAAGATCCACAAGCCTGACCACCCCAGCCGACCCATTGTCTCATCTCAACCTACCTTGACAATGTCCTATCCCCCTGTCCAGGATCTCGCCACATATGTTCAAGACACCACCCACGCCCTCCACCTCCTCCAAGACTTCTGTTTCCCTGGCCCCCAACGCCTCATCTTCACCATGGATATCCAATCCCTCTACACCTCCATCTGCCATGACGAGGGCTTCCAAGCCCTCCATTTCTTCCTGTCCCGACGTCCCCAACAGTACCCTTCCACTGACACTCTCATTCGTTTGGCCGAACTGGTCCTCACCCTTAACAATTTCTCATTCAAATCCTCCCACTTCCTCTAGACAAAAGGAGTAGCCATGGGCACCTGTATGAGCCCCAGTTATGCCTGTCTCCTCGTTGGCTATGTAGAACAGTCAATCTTCCATAATTACACCGGCACCACTCCCCACCTCTTCCTCCGCTACATTGATAACTGCATTGGCACCACCAGATGCTGCCGTGAGGAGGTTGAGCAATTCATCAACTTCACCAACACATTCCAACCTGACCTTAAATTTACCTGGACCATCTCTGACACCTCCCTCCCCTTCCTGGACCACTACATCTCCATTAATGATGATCGACTTGGCACTGACATTTTTTACAAACCCATCGACTCCCACAGCTACCGGGATTACAACTCTTCCCACACTACCTCCTGCAAAAATGCCATCCCGTATTCCCAATTCCTCCCCCGTATCTGCTCCCAGGAGGACAAGTTCCACCACAGAATACACCAGATGGATTCCTTCTTTAGAGAACACAATTTCCCTTCCTACATGGTTAAAGATGCCCTCCAACCCATTTCGTCCACATCCCGCACCTTTGCCCTCAGACCCCACCCCTCCAACCGTACCAAGGACATAACCCCCGCCCCCCCGCCCCCCGGTGCTAAAGTTCTACCCTACTGACCTTCACATTAACCAAATCATCTGCCGACATTTCTGCCACATCCAAACAGACCCCATCACCAGGGATATATTTCCCTCCCCACCCTTCAGCAAAGACCGTTCCCTCCGTGACTACCTGGTCAGGTCCACGCCCCCCTAAAACCCGCCCTCCCATTCTGGCACTTTCCCTTGCCACCGCAGGAATTGCAAAACCTGCGCCCACACCTTCTCCCTCACCTCCATCCAAGGCCCTAAAGGAACCTTCTACATCCATCAAAGTTTTACCTGCACATCCACCAATATCATTTATTCTATCCGTTGCTCCCGATGCGGTCTCCTCTACATTGGGGAGACTGGGCGCCTCCGAGCAGAGTGCTTTAGGGAACATCTCCAGGACACCCGCACCAATCAACCACACCGCCCCGTGGCCCAACATTTCAACTCCCCCTCCCACTCTGCCGAGGACATGGAGGTCCTGGGCCTCCTTCACCACTGCTCCCTCACCACCCGACGCCTGGAGGAAGAATGCCTCATCTACCGCCTCGGAACACTTGAACCCCAGGGCATCAATGTGGACATCAACAGTTTCCTCATTTCCCCTTCCCCCACCTCACCCTAGTTCCAAACTTCCAGCTCAGCACTGTCCCCATGTCTTGTCCTAATTGACTATTTTCTTTTCCACCTATCCACTCCACCCCCCGACCTATCACCTTCATCCCCGCCCCCCCCCACTCACCCATTGTACTCTATGCTACTCTCTCCTCACCCCCACCCTCCTCTCACTTATCTCTCCACCCTTCAGGCTCTGTGCCTGTATTCCTGATGAAGGGCTTTTGCCCGAAACGTCGATTTTCCTGCTCCTCGGATATTGCCTGAACTGATCTGCTCTTCCAGCACTACTAATCCAGAATCCCCCCCCCCCCCCCCAGTATTTCCCAATCTGGCACCATTCCACGAAATCACAGAATGTGTAATGCTGCTCGCTTACGATGCCTCTCTTCATTGTGTAAGGTTCCAATGATTTATCTGCTAATCACTCAATGTAGTAAACTGCATTTCCAGCTCACAATCTGATCTCATCTAGACTGGGGAGAGAAAAACAGAACTGGTGACAAACGTGGGTACACCTACATTCTGTCTGCAAGCAAAAAAATACCCTGAACTTCCAGGTTCCTGTCACTGCAACATCCCACTGTGTTCCCATGCCTCCATTTCAGTTTGGTCTGCTGCAGAGCTCCCGCAGAGCACAGAGCAAGTGGGAAGAGCGGTAAGTCATTTCCTGCTGAGACCCCGTGCAATCTTCAATACCCAGTATCGACTTCAATCATTTTAGACCATGTCCACCTTCTTTCACGTTCCGTCCCCACCTACCCATACCAGTCATTGCAAAGGCGGATCGTTTGGCTCGAAAACTTCTCCCCAGATGCACTAGACCTGCTGGTTTTGTTCAGTTATTTCTGCTTTCCTTTGGATAACTTTATTCAGTTCTGATCGCCAGCCTTCAGGACAGTGTGTTTGCACAGGATGGTGGTCAGAGGAGATTTACCAAGGTGGTATCTGAGCTCGACCATTCGAGAAGCGAAAGTGATAGCTGCAGGTGCTGGAGCTCAGAGTCGAGACAGTAGTGCTGGAAAAGCACAGCACGTCAGATAGTATCTGAGGAGCAGGAAAATCGATGCTTTGAGCGCAAGCCACTGCCATTCCATTATCTGCCGATGCCTGGAGGAAGAACGTCTCATATTCCACCTTAGGACTCTCCAACTACAGGGGGTAAATGTGTATTTCAACAGCTTCGTCATTTCACCTACCCCTACATTGTCCCAGTGCAAAGCCTCCAACTAGGCGATGCTCTCTGGAGCCGGCCATCAATCTCCCCCCACCGAACTATCACATTCTCCCTCACCTTCATCCACCTGTCGCTTTCCCAGCTACCTGACAACCAACCCTATTCCCCTCCCTCAACCCCGACTCAAAAGTCTCATTCCTGATGAAGGGGTTATGCCCGAAACATCGATTTTCTTGCGCCTCGGATGCTGCCTGACTTGTTGTGCTTAGAAAGCACTATACTCTTGCCAATGCAAAGATAGATGAGCTAGACTTGGGCTCTTCATCTGAGAGCGGAGAAAGCTGAGAGAGAAATTGATTAACGTGCACATAAAGGGATAGATATGTGCGACAGTAATAAACTTCTTGTGGAAAGGGTTAATGAACAGGGATATAGATAGAAAGCTAGAGAGAGGATGTTCAGGGAAGATTTAGGAAGAATGTTTACATCCTGAGGGTATTGTTTGTCTGTAACTCACTGTTTGAACGTGTGGTAAAGCTAAGGGTCACCAAAACACTTCAGGAGTATTTAGCCGAACACTTGAGTAGCTAGAGCATGCACGGATAAGGACCATGTGCTGGAAAGTGGGGCGAGGATAAACAGATGTTTGATGAAAGACTTGAACACAGTAACTTTGGGTGCAGTAAAATGGAGGCTAGTACAGCTCTGTGGCACAATGAAAGACGTGTTGGACTTCGACTGCATTGTTAAGATTGTGATTCAAAGTTTGTGGGTTTGAGTCCCACCAGAATCGGAGTTTAGTTCAGATGTAAGCTGAATGAATGATTGATCTGCTGATTCATCATCAGTTCCCATCGTCTGGACTTCTCCTCCCTGCCATGACCAGAGAAGATTCCTCACTTTCTGGATGGTGAGTTTTGAGGGAATCATATCACTTGAAACATGATCAGCCCAGAATCGGCTTCACATTCACAATACCCACTGCAGAAGCTCACTGTTTCTAAACACATTTCCCTCCCACAGCTGCAGAGTTTCTCGGTTTATTCATTGTCTTTTTCCCTTTGGGCGACAGGTTGATGTAGATGGGCTTGGAAAAGACATTGACGTGTTCGGTCAGCCATGATGATAAGAAATGGCAGGGTAGCACTGGCGAGCGAAATTGCCCCCTCCTATTCCTCTGTGTCTGTGCTGTTTCTGACAGAGGGTTTTAAACAATAACATGATGAGGACCCTGTGAATCTACACCATGGAATACCAAGGTCTTCCCCTTTATCCCACTGTTCTCACAGCTGGAATACACAGCTCCTGTTGTAGCTTTAGATCAGACAGTGGAGGATTCTCCCAGGCGCTCTGTCAGACTGCATGCTCCTTCACACAGGTTTCCAAGTGGGCACATGGAGCAAACGGCCGTGTGGATATTGGGGATTCAGGGACAGATTTCCCCTTTGCCTGGCTACAGTTCTGGCCACGGTAATAATCATGAATTTGGGAAATTCAATATCTTACTCTGGATTCTTATCATTTTACAATTTAAACTGAAATACAATTTACTCTTGCATGACATTCTTATATCTTCAGTATTGATGAAAACTGTGCATCATGTCCTTGGATGTAGCCATGATGAAGATTGATGATGAGTGCAGTATGTTTCATGTTGTCCGTAGGACTTGCAGAAGGAAGTTCGGGAAGTGTTGATGAATCGAATCCTGTGCTAAATTGAAGCCGACCGAATGAGAATCCCTGTGACAGCGACAATATAACATTGTCTGTAAACAACGCAGCGATAGACAGAAACCCAGTTTTCAATCGAGTCTATTTTGCGCGTCATTTTTCTGTGTCCCATTTCTGAACCTGATGCTCGAAAAGTCACAGGTCCATGTCAGTTCCTCCACCTCTGCCTAAACTTTAACTTCAGAACCACAGCAAAATTAGAACAGGCGGGTCGAAGGTCCCAGAGGTACAAGTAGGGCACGTTATCGGCTTGCCGCCGGTGGGCTCCAGTGGAGCAACTGATCAGCGCTTGGTCCTTAACAGTGTGTTAAAATGCCACAGTTGTAATTTCAATCCTTATCTAACGCTGGTTTTACTGACGTTGATCAGGAATTATTGGAACATCAGACTGAAGGGTAGTTGAAGAATAATGTCGAATAAATTAGCATCTATTCTAAAACTCCAGTTTCTGATTTGTGGGATTGTTCTGTCTTTGGGAAAGATATCAATTATTAACTGTAAAACTGCACATATTCCCCAGGTGATTGTCCATCTGTGGATCAAGAAACCGAGGTGACATTTTAGCTTGATGACCTTTTTCAAATCTCTGACTGGATTACATTCTTGAAAAGGTCTTAAACTCGTTTCCTATAATCCTGTTTGCTGCAAACTCACACAGCTCATTCAACCGTTCGAAAGGAAGTAGATTCATCTCTTTGGGTAGACTGAATGTTGTCAGTGAATCTGGTAAAGACATGACAAATATTTTTGCTGCTGTGCAGAACAGAGGGTTGCAACAGGAATAAGAACGTGTCTTGTCGCTGGATTTTTCATCAGGAGATCAGTGGATATTAAATGGACTCAGTCCCGCTCCTGGTCATTGTGACCAAATGTTCAAGGCAACAGATGGCAAAGATAATGTTGCTTGACATCGACAGGTCCATTCCTACTCACTAGAGTCACAATTGTTTTACAGATCACATGAGTGGTGGAGATGATGATGCTTATGGCAACCTGAGACAGTGTGGCATTTAATCCCATGTTGTTAGTCTCACTCTATCCCATAAACCAGTTAGCCAGCGGACTGAGCTAACCGGCTTCCATTTAATGCAAAGCTAAAACAAACAGCTCAGTACATTAACAATTTGTAGTAGTTCACGTCGAACCAGCTGCTGCACCTTTCAACACCACCAGCTCTTCTTATACTTAACATGTTCAGTTGCAAATATTATACAATTTCTTTCCGATGAACGCTAAACAATTCCTGAGTGTGTCACTTTTGCCTCCCCATCCAGGCAGCCCAGAATCCCTGCCCCGGTTAAATTCGCCCCTTGTGTGTCTGCATGTGGCCTTTCAAATATGCTGGAATCATCTTCTAAAATGCATTTTTTTCTTTCTGAAAAATCATCACCGATTTCAAAAACTCAGGACAAAAAGTACCTGCTGCAAACGTCTTTGTCGTTCCTCGCTGGTTTTGAAGCTCTAACCTCTAGTTATACACTCACCTGAACGAGGTAATTTCCCTCTTATTTGCCCTTACCAACCTCACATCCGCAAGAAAACCTCCATTAGGTCACAACTCAGTCATTCCTGATTTATGTTGCATGAATCTTCATCTATTCCACTTTCCCATTAAACCCCTTTCTTTTCTTTTCTCGTGTCTTTATCTCCCAGTAAATCATATTTCCGTCGTCTCTAACGATATTGTATCAAGGGAACTCTGACCATATCCTTCTTAACCAAATTGAACCCCCAAACCCCGTGTATTTCATCATGTCTTTATATCCCGGTAAATGTCGTTCTGAGAAATGATGTTGGGTCTAATTCAACTCATTAAAACTTACCACTTTGCAATGCAATCTCATTAACGGTACAGGAAAGATGAGGGTTATTTCACTTACAGCTGAATTGTTGTCTGTAGCAACATTGGGTCAAATCACAGTCACACAGGTGACTGCTGTTCTCATTTTTATTCCTTCTCAGTGTGTGCTGAGGTAACACAGTGAGACATCAATTAATATTGTTAGACATAAGTAAGGGGGCATGTTAAATCTGAGGTTATGAGAATAGGGCAGTTTTGATTAACATACACCAGAGATTGTTCAAATCTCAGGCACATCAGACTGTTAGAGAGTGATGTTGAGAGAAATAGACTGTCTTGGCAAATGCCAGTGTTACGAACTTGTGGGTGTAACGTACGTTTAATGGTGCTGAAAGGTCTGGCTAGCACAAGGAGTCCAGAACAAGGCAACAACATAACATTTGCTCGAAACAACTAAGAGCTGTGTTACATGGATACAAAAAACAAATTCGAATTTGGACAATCAGTTTAAATTATGCCCCAATCAAGTTTGAATTTCTTATTTTTACAATGTTAAAACCAATGAAACGATCCAACGTTGTGTGGGACAAATATCGGACATTTTGAACAATTACCCAAGATCGGCAAAGAATAGCAAAGAGAGCAGCTAAAAGACCAACAGATGTAGGATGTTAGTAACATCTCCAAGAGGTGCCTATCTGGAGGAATAGATTGCATAGAAAAAAAGCATCAACACCGACCTGGAGAAAAAAATATACAGAGGACGATACAAAGACAAGATTCGACAGCTAGCAAGTTTTTAAATTTGAATGTTTTTGTAAACGTTATTGGGGTCGTGGTTGGGGAAGGTATTATAGAGCATATGGTTTAGAGAAATGAGTTGTACGTTGATTGTTCTCTGTCAATAAAAAACAATCAAGTTGTTATTTTTTTAACTTTAAGTAGTGAATATTGTGTTCGTTCTTTGCCTGTTGAATTTTAACAGAAGACAGCACGGGGCGAATCATTTCTGTCTTGTTGGTTTACATTAGCAGAGGAGGTTTACCCCGTCACGTCACACCAGTTCCTGTGGTTGCTTTATTGTTTCGCTCATTTGTGCATTTTGCTTCAGTAACGATTTTGAAGTTGTCCCCTCTACACAAAACGTCCGTGCTTTTGCACCCTTGTACAAACGGAAGAGTGGGTCTCGGCGACAGGGCTCCCTACAATAACATTCGACGCTGATTCAGTCTATCTATCCTGATATTGATCCTTGGAAACAGCACTGCGCACTCTCCTCCAGTCTGGAAAACAATCGCTACACAGATAATGTTGTATCAAGGGGCTTTTCATTCCATCTCTTTCAATTCCTCACAGACTCCGTTTCAACAGGTTTTGTCACTTAGTCATTTCTTTGTTTGTGCTCAAATCCTGTGAGCAGAGGGTCACAGTTGGAGCGTGCTGAGCCCATAACTCTGAGGGCTGACCATACTCCGTGCACTGTACTCTGCTGTTCATCATTTCACTAACAGCAGGTAGATGTATCTATGCTCTGCAAATTTTCACCCCTATTTTCAGAAGCAAGACAATCAGTTCCTGGTTCCTCCTTTTGTTGTCACACAGACCATGATTGTAAATGCTGGGAACATGCACTGGTCGGGACAGTTTGCTCTACTACATCCATTTTCTCCCCAGCAGGTGGTAAGATGATGGTCTGAATCGCCTTGTTCTGTTTCCTGTCACTCTGGGATGATGTGAGTTGTGAAATCTACTCTCTGAGCTGGGGGCAACGTGATAAACCTTATACACATCAGGTGCAATGTGCCTGAGCGACAGGACTCTCTGCAGTAACATTCCATGCTGATTCAGACAGCATAGTCCTCCTGTGAATTCGAGAAGGACACATAAACTCTTCCCGATGACTGAGAGAGATTCTCTCTTTCCCTGCAGTTCTACACATTCCTATTTATCTCCGATGGCGTTATTTGCTCAAGGTTCCCAAAAGGATATGATCTCCTGTGAATGCGTGATCTCCATTTTGTTCCACTTTCCAGAATTTCCATACCTCCCACTCCCACTCGCCCACTCCCGCGCTCCACAAGCCCGTGTTTGATAGGAAGCTGAAGAGCGGACTCACATTGCTCTCCCACGACACTGATTGCCAAGAAGAGATTAGTTCATCCAGTTGCCACTGGTGGGGGCCCACTCGCGGGTAAAGTGGCTCGCACTGCCTCCGGGGAATCGGAATTCAGAATGGTAAGGAACTGTTATTAAAACTCAAGTGCTACCTTCACTCCGAAGCAACAGAATTGTTTTTTTTTAAACAAGCAAATTCACCTTGTTTATGGATCATGCTTCTGTTGCGGTTCTGGCTTGTTGAACTTGGGTGTGATATCGCCTCGGGTGGGTGACGTAAGTGCGAGAAGTTACACTTCAGCCCTGGAGTTTTGCATCCAGTTCCATGTTTGATTCAGAAAGTATAATTTTGATGAGATCGAGGTCAGATCAAGGTACCGAAGCTTAAAGATACACAGCAGCAGTTTCTTGTAGGCCGTTACTCGGCGGAGAAATGGATTCTCTAACTTCAAATGATGATGATCCTGTTAACGTGGACTTTGCCGAGTGCACGTCCTGTGCGGAGTAACTGAAAGCCTTAATCTGTTCAAAGTTTTGTTTTTCTCATGGTGCGATCTGCATGCCTTTGATTCCTATGATCTGCCTTTACCAATCGCAAGCAAAGGTTTTTACTGTACTCGGGTTCATGTGACAATCAATCAATCAAATAACGTCAATCAGTCGAACCACACAGACATTTCCTACTCGCACAGAAACCCACCAACACTCTCAAACAAAAACTAACAAAGTTAAAAGACTCAGTACAACCCATGGACAAAACTGACGTCAGCTACAAAATTCAATACAATGACTACCACAAACACTACGTAGGACAAACAGGAAGAAAGTTAAACACCAGGATACATGAACACCAGCTGGCCACAAAAAGACACGACCCTCTCTCCCTTCCAGCCCTACACACGAATGAAAAGAAAAACACAATTTCGACAGGGACAGCACATCTATCCTGGGACAGGCTAAGCAAAGACATGGCAGAGAGTTCCTCGAGGCCTGGCACTCCAACCGCAACGCCATAAACAAATGCATAGATCGAGATACTATGTATCAACCACTCAGAAAAGGAACAGGAAATTAAATCACCACAAACCCCAGGAACGCAATCCAGGGCAAACATATAAAAAGAAAGCAGGAGACAACAGCTTCGCTTCACTTGGAGGTATCCACTGATGATGTTACCTAGCCAGGTAATGAAAGGTCTGGATATCAGACCTACAGCTCAGCGAGCAAACCTACACGCTACATTTCCTTATTGTTTGATGCCAGCACAGCGAAGGCGGGCTGCATGGCCTCACTTTGCACTGTGGCAAGTTTTGGGATTCTGAGTAAAATCACAGTTAAACCAACAGAATGTGAGAAGTTACTCACAGGTTATATTGACACAGCCAAAATACATCTGCGCCAGAGAGTATCACGCAGTAATAGTGAAGACCTTTTGAAATCATCCTCTGAGGTTGATGCCACACGCCAGACGAAAAGCTGAAGCCTATGTGAAACCTCTATGGTCAGCGATAACAGAGCGGCCCGGGGGGGCGGGGGGGGTGCGGTGTAGGGGAGAGAGTATTCGGCTGATAGCCCTAAAATTAATGGATTGAAAACATCTTCTGCTCGTTGATCATTCCCACTTTCAGTGTGTGTACTGCCCCGCCAGTGTTTCTCTCCAACAGAGCTCCATTACACGTATTGCATGGTGTGTCGCTTTCAGCTTCCTTTCACTTAATGTATCTGAAATGAATATTTCGTACTGATACACCCGGAAAATTTACACAAGTGAGAAAACACACTTGTGAAGTTCTGGAAGCTCTTCTCCTGTTCACTGTCGGTCTGCTCTGGCCTGATTCGCAAAATAACTTGCCAGAGCTGGGAAGAAACTGGAGAATGTGAGATATATCAGTTGCAGAGTGCTCTCTGCGCATGACGCCTTGCAGTTATTCACCACATTGTTTCACACAGCAGTGTCGTCCCCGTGAAATGAAAAGCCGTGAGTGACAATTGGTCAACTTGTTGGAGACTGCATTACGATACAGACACAGCTCGCATTATTATGACATACATCACGAACTATGAATAACCACAAGCAACAGAGAGTCGCCACGGACTCGATGGGCTGAACACCTTCTGTCGACCCGTGAGTAACGCCACACGTTGATGCTGCCACTCTTCCAGTCTCTGGGACAAAGTGGCTGATGGTTAAACAATGTTTCATTGTTAACATTATCGTCTGCCTTAGACAGTCTGCAGCCCCGCATCTCACGGCCGTGGGGATGACTCAGTGAGTGAGGATTTCACTCGGATTGTCTTCATGTGGGACAGTTGGGGCTCAAGTATTCACTGCTGCCCGATTGAGCAAAGAAACCGATGTCACTGTTACAAAAACCTTTCTGCAGGAATATTGTGTGAAGATGGATTCTGAACACCCAACAGACTGCACAAAGATGCCCTCACAAAAATTTACCTCAGGTCAGAGAATCCGCAGTACACTTCTGTCTTTCCCACCAGCTCAACATCTTTATTGCTGTCAAGATAAATGATGTTTGGAGGAAGTTCCTAATCAAACTGGCTGATTTCCAGTACTTCATGTAACTGGCTCTGCCGATGAGAGCGAGCTTTAGAGTGTATCTGCGCTTACCTCTCCTCACAATGCTTGCAGGTGGAGGGAAATAGCCGAATACTCTGCCGATGGAGACAACTTAGTCCAAGCAGAAGGAATAATGCCGGAACGTCGATTCTCCTGGTCCTTGGATGCTGCCTGACCTGCTGCGCGTTTCCAACAGCACATTTCCAGTAAGGAATAAACAGCACTGTCCACTGAACAAGAGCACCGAATGAGAAGGCGATATTCTTGAGACACTTTGGTGCGTAGAAATTCGAGAGCACAGTGTGATGTAGTTGGACCTGAACGACTCTCAGCTGGTTTGGTGTTGGAAATGTCTCGGGCATGATCGTCGCTTAGTAGCTTATGTTAATGCTGGCATGTGAGAATACCTGACTTCAAGTCACCATCGAGCCTTGGTTATTTAATTTCACTTTTGCTCGTTCGTCCTATCAACTATTTGATAAAAAGCTGTAAATCATTAAGTTGCACCCCTTGAAATACCGTTGAGTTTTGGGGTCAGAAGTGTCATTGTAGTGGGCATGGCACAGTACCACATGTGGTGAAAGTGAAACAAGTGTTTCAGGATGCTCACCAACACAATCCCACTCTGAATACATCCAATATCTGGATGTTTGCAAAGTTCTTGGTGTGACACTTTAGGAAGTGGGGACGTGAAATGATTGGAAACAGCGCTGAAGAGGTAGATGGGAATGGTGTGGTATATGAGGAATGTCAACAATAAAGGTCATTTAGAAAGTTGGGACAGGTCTCCTTGGAGAACTGAAGGACGAACGCTGGCCTTGTTAAACCTTTCCAAGACATGAGTGGATTGGACAGAGGGAATAAGGAAGGGGGAATGCTCCCTACGCCTGAAAGGATCGAGAATGAATCGGCAGAAATTTAAAGTCATTAATAAAATAAGAAAAATGTCCATGAGGAGAAATGGTTTCATATCGGAGTGGTTAGGGTCTGTAAACCAATGCCTGGCATTGACAAAGATGCAGTTTCAATCTAGTTATTAAAAAACTAATTCGATGTTTATGTTGAAAGTAAAAGTGTGCAGTGTTACAGGGAGAAAGCAGGAGAATGGTACCAAAAGAGAAACACATTTACCTCTGTGGAGAGCCAGCACACCTAAGGTGGTTTGTGACACATGTGTGATTCTGACTGGAATCACAGTTCGACCAACAGAATAGACAATAGACAATAGGTGCAGGAGTAGGCCAGTCAGCCCTTCTAGCCTGCACCGCCATTCAATATGATCATGGCTGATCATTCTTAATCAGTATCCTTTCCTGCCTTATCTCCATAACCCTTGATTCCACTATCCTTGAGAGCTCTATCCAACTCTTTCTTAAATGAATCCAGAGACTGGGCCTCCACTGCCCTGTGGGGCAGAGCATTCCACACAGCCACCACTCTCTGGATGAAGAAGTTTCTACTCATCTCTGTCCTAAATGGTCTACCCCGTATTTCTAAGCTGTTTCCTCTGGTTCGGCACTCACCCATCAGCGGAAACATGTTTCCTGCCTCCAGAGTGTCCAATCCTTTCATAATCTTAATGTAGGGAGTTAAACAACGGTGATATTGGCAAAGGCGGGACACGTCTACACAACAGAATCTTAGCCAGCAGGTACATGTCACAGGGAAGATGGCACTAGTGTCCTGCGGATCAGAAACCTCACTCTTCACTGTTGTAGAGTGGCCAAGCAGCCTAAGAAGCTGAATTCAAGTCCATGGTTGGTAGGTAGGGTCGGTATAAATAACACCTTTGCAATTTCTGCGCATCAGCTGCAGCGTGTTGAAATGCCGTCGTCAAAGCAAAACTGCAGGTCAGCTTCTCGGAGATTTAACTACAGTGTGGGTGAGTGCAGACTCTCTCAAATGAAGCAGTGCCCGTGTTGTCATGACGTGTTCGCCTCCCACATGGTAAATCACAGACTTAGACAGCTCTACTGCTGCTTTATGTTCCATGCAAGTTGAGTTTTTACTGGAACCGAATGGAGACTGTTATTTCATCGCTGTTATGAAACAAAGTCCGACAGTGCCTCTACTCGTCGTTATTTGGTTTTCTGGCGAATGAGAAAATAATTCCAATGAATTGCGACGTCATATGTTATTGCATTTCTCTCATTTCCTTCATTTCCGTCCTGGAGACATCGGAAGGGAAAGGTAATCTAATCGAGACTGTGATTGGTGAAATTAACTTTTTATGGCCCATTCTTATTATGTCATTTCTTTCTCTTCTTTTCAGCATTTTCTGGGAATTGGTGGTGCACTAAGGCTCCAATATGTTTGAAAGAGTAGTTTGGGATTGCCCTGCAGTTAGTTGTGAGATTAGTTTATTGCTCATGCCCCCGGACTGTCTCACATCTGGCATTCATGCTTCGCTGTGTCTGAAAATGCATTTGGTTTGCCAGTTTTGTTTGTGTTCGTGTTAAATGCTTTCTGTTTTGCGATTCGCTCAATACATTACGAGTTGATAGGGTTTTTGAGGTAACTTCCTGCAGCAAACATCCTCAACTGATGATCTGGAAATATTTCATTGAGTATAGTCAGTCGGGGCAAAAGTAAGGAAGTTTTTCGGTTCTACAGAGTTTCACAATACTACATTTCCCGTGAGCAGTCGAACAGACTAAACTATTGCGCCACAGCGATCGATGGCAAGCAAGGAATATTAGGAATTGTTTGGGAACAAGAACTCTTTCGAGGTAATAAAACATGGGAAGGGGGAAGAATAAGGCTTCTGAGACGGAAATTGAAAAAGGAGTGGCCGAGAATGGATGTTCTGACAGAAAATGTGAAACAGGAGGCGGAGAGAATTGGAAAAAAAAACTGTTGGCAGGATGGGAGATCTGAGGCTGAATGGAAAATATAGGTGTGAGAGGGAATGGGAATTCTGAGTGGGAATGGGATACAAGGGAGTGGGATGAAATAGAAATTCTGAGAGGCAATTGAAAACGGGAGTGGTAGAGAATGGGAGTTCTGAAAAGGAATTGGAAATAAAATTTGGGAAAGTATAGGAATTTTGTGAAGACATGGGAAATATGTCTGGGCTTGGTCGATGAGCAATGGGAAAGGCAGGTGTATAGCTGGGGGAGGGGGCCCCGTGTTGGCTGTTCTTCGGAGGGTTGATGTGGACTCTAAAGGCCAAAAGGCCTGCTTCAACACTTTCCCAAATCTCTTATTGTCGATCTCTGCCCCAGCTCCGTTCTTTCACTGCAGAAACCTCGTCAATGCCTTGCTTACTTCGAGACTTGACGATTCTGTTATACTACCTGTTCTATTCCAGAAAGCCGGTTTGTGAAGGATAGAACCAATCACTGCACTAGTAAAGTTAATGTACATGATTATACATTGCAGGCCAGGGATTTGTATTCCATTAATTACAGTCTTTGAGAATTTCAATTTTAATGGCTCCATTAGTGGAAGTGCCTTCTGTTACTAAGACAGTGACCTCTTTAATTTCTTCCCCGAACTTTGCTTCTGTCTATGTCGCTTTCCACCTTCAATACACTCAAACTGTATGAAATATTTCACATCTACCCTTGGATCTCTATGAGGCTCAGTAATATGTTTTATTCTATTTCTGTGGAGCTATTTGGCTTGTTTTATCACATGAAAGATTTGTTGGAAATGCACGTTTTTAAAGATAGAACAGGAAGAAACAGGTGATTGCGAAATAAAATGGTCACAGTAAATTTCAACAGTGATGACTATGCTTGAAAAATTGCAAATTTAAGAGTGCAGATATGATGGGTGTGTACATGCACTTCTTTTAAAAACACTATGTGAAAAGGTATCAACCATAAGATTAATTGGCACGGGATTAAGGCAGGGATAGAAAACTGGATTTAAACGGAAGGGTGGAAATTTGAAAGAGGACCTGTGGAAGTTACAGAGTAAGTAGTGTACACGTAGGTAGTGGTGTCTGGTAGGGCTTGATTCTCAGACACTTTTCTTTTCGGTGTTAATTTCATAATTTTGTTCTGTGCCAAGCATGTGGCGTTGAAATCAGAATATTGTAAAATAAAAAAGATGATTAGTGTTTTGGAATAGTTAAGCAAGCTGTAAGGAGGTTTGAGAAGAAGCAGAAATAGTGTAAAGGTGACAGATATAATTGTGTTGGCGGGTGCGTGTGTGACAATAGACAATAGGTGCAGGAGTTGGCCATTCTGCCCTTTGAGCCTGCATCACCATTCAATATGACCATGGCTGATCATTCTTAATCAGTATCCTGTCCCTGTCTTATCTCCCTAACCCTTGATTCCACTCTCCTTGGGAGCTCTATCCAACTCTTTCTTAAATGAATCCAGAGACTGGGCCTCCACTGCCCTCTTGGGCACAGCATTCCACACAGCCACCATTCTGTGGGTGGAGACGTTTCTCCTCATCATTGTCCTAAATGGTCTACCCCGTATTTTTAAGTTGTGTACTCTGGTTCGGCACTCACCCATTAGCGGAAACATGTTTCTTTCCTACAGAGTGTCCAATCTTTTAATAATCTTATGTGTGTGTCATTGTATTTGTTTACATTTTAAATTAAAGTACCAGCAGCAAATGTAATTTGAGTGGGAGCAGTCCTGCTGCTTTGTAACAGCAGGTTCATAGGGCAATAAAAGCTTTATATCAAAAGCTGTGCTTTTTATTATGGAGCGAATACAATTCAAGAACTTAGGAAGTGAGATTGTTCAAACCCCGTGCCCCCCATAATTGTGCATGGCCTAGAGGTGGTGTCACTCATCCACCTAACCGGTTTCTTTGGACTGTAGGAGGAAACTGGAGAACCCATAGGAAACACACATGGGTACAGGGGAAATGTGCAAATTCCACACACAATTGCTCAAGAGAGGAACCGAACCCAGATACGTAGAGCTGTGAGGTATCAGTGCTAACCACTGAGCCACCATGACACCCAGGGGAAGTTTAAAATCAATCTCCTTTCTTATCCTTCCTAATTCCTTTTTCATAAACTTGGAAAATAATGTCAGACTGGAATTAATGTTTGCTCTCTTCTCTGGTTTTTCAGTCTCCTTCCTCAAAGGTCGCTGAGTGTACATCAAAGCCAGGTGGACAGTTAATCTGCTCCAAAGTCTGTGCGCATGGCAGAACTATTCTAAAATCCCACCAAGCATCTGCAGCTGGTCTGATCAGCCTGTTTCTGTGACACAGTCAGAAGGACGTTTCAAACATGACGAAGATTTGCAGTTTTGGAGATGCCGGTGTTGGACTGAGGTGTACAAAGTTATAAATCACACAACACCAGGGTATACTCCAACAGGTTTAATTGGAAGCACACTAGCTCTCGGAGCGACGCTCCTTCATCAGGTGATAGTGGAGGGCTCGATGTATAGCAAAGGTTTGCAGTGTGATGTAACTGAAATTATACTTTGAGAAATTGATTGTCTGTTAAGCCTTTCATCTGTTAGAATACAGTGATAGTTTCATTTCTTTCAGTTGTAAATCACAAAACCTTTTTTATAAGTTGCATTCTCTGGTTAGCTGTTAACAATGGTGATAGCTAGACAGTATGTTGAAGGTGTTGGTCACCTGTGTTCTCTGTCTATGCCATGGTGTTTAGATTGATTCTAATCTAAAAAGTGAGATAACAGAGTTTTACATAAATTCATGCAATTTTTGAGCAAGATACAATATAGCTCTGCCAGTACAAATTCACCCCACAAAATATGTGTGCATGTGGGTCTTTATCTGTCTATGTGTGTGTCTGTCTGGGGTGGGGGTTGTGAGTGTGAGAAAGTCTGTGTGTGTGTGCAAGTGTGTAGTGAGGGCAGAGTGTCTTAAATCTGTGAGGGGGTGCATGCGTGAGTGTGGGAGTGTGTGAGTCTACAAGGGTGTGTGTGGGTGTCTGTGTGCACGTCTGTGTGTACTGTGTCCATGTGTATGTGAGAGTGTGTGTGTGTAGGAATATCTGTGTGTGTGTGTGTGTGTGTGTGTGTGTGTGTGTGTGTGTGTGTGTGTGTAGTGCAATGGTGATCACCTGTAATGTGACATGAACCCAAGGTCCTGGTAGAGGCCCTCCCTTTGGGTACCGAACTGAGCTATCAGCCTCTGTTCCGCCACTTTCCTCTGCTGCCTGTCCCGATGTCCACCTTGGAGGATAGTCACCCGAAGGTCCGAGGCTGAATGTCCTGGAACACTGAAGTGTTCCCCAACTGGGATGGATCCCTTCTGTCTGTTAATTGTTGTGCGGTGCCCATTCATCCGTTGTCGTAGCCTTTGCTCGGTTTCCCCAATGTACCATGTCACCGGGCATCCTTGCCTGCAACATATAAGATAGAAAATGTTGGTTGAGTCACATGAGTACCTGACATGTACAAGGTGGGAGGTGTTCCCACGTGTAATAGTGGTATCAATGTCCACAATCTGATACATCTTGCAGCGTCCACCATGACAGGGTTGTATTGAGTTGTCCTGAGGGCCGGGCAGTTTGCTACGAATAATGATCTGTTTGAGGTTTGGCGGTTGTTTAAAGGCAAGTAGAGGAGGTATGGGGAAGGTCTTGGTGAGGTGCTCATCCTTATTGATAATGTGTTGAAGATCACGAAGAACATGGCGTAATTTTTCAGCTCCTTGGAAGTACTGAACAACGAAGGGTACCCTGTCAGTTGCAGCACGTGTCTGTCTCCTGAGGAGGTCATTACAGTTCCTTGCTGTGGCACGTCTGAACTGGTGGTCGATGAGTTGAGCATCGTACCCCATTCTTGTGAGGGCATCCTTGCGTACTTCCAGGTGTCCGTCACATTCCTCCTCGTCTGAGAAGTTCCGGTGTATGCGTGGGGCTTGTCCATAGGGAATGGCTGTTTTAATATGTTTTGGGTGGAAGCTGGAGTAGTGTAGCATTGTGAGGTTGTCTGTGGGTTTGCGGTAGAGTGCGGTGCTGAGGTGTCCATCCTTGATGGAGATGCATATGTCCAAGAATGAGACAGATAGTCGAGAGTAGTCCATGATGAGTCTGATGGTGGGATGAAACTTGTTGATGTCAATGTGTAGTTTTATCAGTGACTCCTCGCCATGCGTCCAGAGGAAGAAAATGTCATCAATGTACCTGGTGTGGAATGTTGGTTGGAGATCCTGCATAGAGAAAAAGTCTGGTTCGAACCTGTGCATAAAAATGTTGGCATATTGGGGTGCACATTTGGTCCCCATGGCTGTTCCATGTGTCTGGATGAAGAACTGGTTGTCAAAGGTGAATACGTTGTGATTAAGGATAAAGCGAATGAGTTGTAGGATGGTGTTGGGAGACTGACAGTTGTAGGTGTTGAGAACTGAGGCCGTTGCCGCGATGCCATCATTGTTGGGTTTGCTGGTGTAGAGTGTGGAAATGTCCATTGTGACGAGGAATGTTCCCGGTTCGACTAGTCCGTGGGTACTGAGCTTCTGTTAGAAATCCGTAGTGTCACGACAGAAGCTGGAGATCTCCTGTACAATAGTTTTCAAGATGCCTTCCACATAGACAGAGAGATTTTCACATAGGGTCCCATTGCCCTACACGATGGGACGTGCTGGTGTGTTGGTTTTCTGTACCTTTGGAAGGCAGTAGAAGCCACCTACATGATTAGTTCGTGGGATGAGGGCGCTTAGGGAAGTTTGAAGGTCTGGATCCAAAGTTCTGATCAGTGGGGAACACTTCAGTGGTCCAGGACATTCAGCCTCGGACCTTCGGGTGACCATCCTCCAAGGTTGACTTCGGCACAGGCAGCAGCGAAAAGTGGCGGAGCAGAGGCTGATAGATCAGTTCGGTACCCATAGGGAGGGCCTCAACCGGGACCTTGGGTTCATGTCACATTACAGGTGATCATCATTGCACTACACACACACATACAGATATTGCTACACACACACACTCTCACATACACATGAACACAGTACACACAGACGCGCACACAGACACCCACACACACCGTTATAAACACACACACTCCCACACTCACGCTGCACCCCCTCACAGACATAAGACATTCTGCACTCACTACACACACGCACACACACAGACTTTCTCACACTCACAACCCCCACCCCAGACAGACACACACACAGACAGACATGCACACATATTTTGTGGGGTGAATTTGTACTGGCAGAGTTACATTGTATCTTGCTCAAAAATTGCAAGAATTTATGTAAAACTCTGTTATCTCACTTTTTAGATTAGAATCAATCTAAACACCACGGCATAGACAGAGAACACAGGGGACCAACACCTTCAACATATTGTCTAGCTATCACTATTGTTAACAGCCTAACTCGAGAATGCAACTTAAAAAAAAGGTTTTGTGATTTACTCATGAAAGAAGTGAAACTATCATTCTATTCTAACAGATGAAAGTCTTAAAAGACAATCAATTTCTCAATGTATAAATTCAGTTACATAACACTGCAAACTTGTGCTATAACCTCTGTGTTACGATCGAGCCCTCCACTATCACCTGATGAAGAAGCGTCCTTCCGAAAGCTAGTGTGCTTCCAGTTAAACCTGTTGGACTATAACCAAGATTCACAGAAGTTTCCTCAAGTAATTTGGTGTGCTTCGAAATTCAAACGCAACGTGCATTTGTTTCTAAAATGTAGCATGGCCTAGAGTATATACCAACACTGAGGAATGGTGATTCTCAAGTCTTTTGCTTTGTGTGAAAGTGATAATCGCTCCTGATTCAGGCTTGCTGTCGGATTCAGTAAGGATGTTTTGTTATAATTTATTGTGGCATGTGGGCATTGCTGGGTGGCCAGTATTTATTACCTTTCCAGAATTGTCCACAGAGCAGTTAAGTATCAGTCAACCGCAATGCTGTGGGACTGGAGTCACGTGGAGAGCAGATCCGGTCAGGATGTCAGTTTCCTTTCCTGGAAAACATTAGTGAAGCAGATGGGGTTCGTTTTCTCACAATCGAGAATGAATTCGTTGTTTTCATTAGACTCTTAATTCCAGATGTTTTATTTTATTGAATTCGTGGTGGGATGATGACATGAGTTCTGTCACAGAAGGTTTTCCCTCTCGTTTTGCTAATTACTGTGTTGTCACCATCATTGAGGCCGACAGCCCAGAGTAAGTCAGCATACGTGTGCTAGATTGTCTGTGAACATCTAGTTATGTCAGTTTCTTTTGGAAGCTCTTGAGTTGAAACAGTAAGAGCTTAATACTGATGCTAGTTTGATTTCATTGGTCTGTAACTTCGGTCATGTTGCAACTGTCTAAATTGGAGAAAGAATGGGACCAGATTTTCAGAAAAAATAAATGCAATTGAAGTATTCAACAAAGAAAGATCAATTCATACTATTTTTGTCTCCCCAGCTGCATCTCTTTGCCACTCCAGCCTCCCATTTGCTATCCTCAGCTGCTCCAAACCCTTTTATATCTCAGCGGCATATTCCAGCCTCGAGTGAACCCAGCATTTACTGACCATAAATCTGTCTCTGTAAAGGTACATGTATCATGCCAGATCATCCATAACTCTCATCAACAGATTTTTGGTCAGGTGTTTCCCTTATATTCCATAAATGTGAGCATTTCCAAAAGTATGCTGGCTGTAGTCTGGAAAGAGCTCTTTTTGTGAAAACTATTAGCCTGTACTTAATGACTTTTGCCTCCTAAACTTCTAACTTCTCCAATCTAATTTACACATTTTTGGAAGTCTTTCTTCATAAATCCATGCTGCACTTTATGACTTTTAGTGTAACATCGTCCTCCAAACTCTTGTGGTTTTAAGTTCTCTGACTGGTGCACCCCTTCCAGAGTTAGCCTAAATCCTGACCATGTATAGTAGCCTCATTGCAGAATTCCTTTCTAAATTTCATTCCTCTCCTGTCCTTCAAATGCATATCTTTGGCAAGATTTTAGTCTCTAGCTTCTTATTTTGGCTTTTTTTCCTCAATATGTTTCTGACCGTAAGCACCATGCTTACCGATGCTGACTGCCCATAAACTTCTGCTGTGTGATCGGCTGGTGTGTACGGTGATACTGCAGGTCTGATTCGTTGATGTGTATGGTGACACTGTGGCTGCCAAGAGGTCAGTGTGTTCATTGTGCGAGGGTTTTATGAGTAGCATCGCAGGTTTGATTAAAGTTGCTGAACAGGGTGTGAGAAGTGTGACCAAGTGTTATGCAGGTTTGCATATATCTCTTATCCACGAATGTTATTGCCCAAATTGAGTTTGTTTTGTAACGAGACCTGTTAACATCCATTGGGTGGATCTTCTACAGAAACTACGACAGTCCAGAATGATATTGAGATCAGTATCTGTGCACTGAGGGACGAGCTTAAAAAGCACTAGACCGTTGTGAACAAGCTGAAGAAATAACAGAAGAAACGTTAAAAGGAACGATTGAAAGCTCAGGAGGCCAGCCTCATCACACAGCTAGAGTTGAGAGTGAACCCAACACGACGCTGCAGATTTCAGCTGGGGAGGTATGGAACATGCGATCTTGAAGAGATTGCAGTTCACAACATTTCACATGTTTCCATACTGCCTTCCCAAAACCGAATCAGCATCCATCTCCTTTAATTAAAAATTGTTGGGGGCTATGAAGTTTTGTTCTTGACATCTTAAGGAAAAGTGATCGAGCAGGTTTCCTTTTTCTGTTTTGTTTCTCTCTGCCATGAATAAGAGTTTATATATTCTGCCTAACGTTCATTCAAACCTAATTCCTCAAATTCCTCTTCATAGCCTCCTCTCTTCCGACTTTCAAGAGCTTCCTTTTTCCAATGGGGTCTTGTATATTTCTGACCTTATACTTCCTTCTTCCTACCAATGTCTCACTCTTCTTTAATAAAACAGCTTTGGGGCCTCTTTCTTGTTAAATGCTGCATATATGAATTGCTGCATTGTTGAATGGTGTGTACAAGGGTTGGAGAGGAAAATCTGGAATAAATAAACTTGTTTTTGATGACATTCAACCTACTGTGCTTTTTGTTATCCCTGTTAATCCTTCTTAATTTTGTGGTTAATAGATTTTACAGATGGCTAAAATTAGATTTGTTCATTCAGAAAAGTATTTGTGGTTTGTCTTGTGCAGTTAGCAAAGTAGTGACATGCATACTTCTTTACATCCCAAAGTTTAATGTCATCTTCTCACCACGTTGCTTTCAGTCGTCTGATGGGTTTATTAAAGCGGCCCAAGCTGAACTCAGGAAAGATCTTGATGTTGCCAGCTCAAGTCAGACCAAAGCGCAGATTAAAACTCTGTACTTTACTGCTACTGAGAAGCCAAAGATTAAACCGCTCTCTCTCTGCAGAGATACCTTCGGTAATTGATGTTAATTGTATAACCTTATGAAGGGATGCCTCTTGTATACCCTAGTGGGACCCTTTTTTTCCAAATTAGTGGGTGACTAAATGACTCTTTACTTAAGGAGACCAGGACATTTACAGTGACTTTACAGCAGAGAAACGTGCCTTTTGGCCCAACAGGCGAGTGCAGAAATTTAGTCTCCATAGGAGTATACTCCCACTTTGTCTCATCCCATCAGTGTATCCTTCTGTATGTTTCTCCCTGAGGTACTTATCCAATTTCCCCTTAAACATATTCATGATATTCAACTTAAACATTCCTGGTACTAGATGTCATGTTGTTCCACTTTGTCACATTTGTCAGGGCGGAATGTTTTGTTTTGAATTTCTGATTTGATTCATTAATGTTAACTTCTGTTCAGGTGAAAATATTTCTCCTGCATGCAGTTTACGCACCTTCATTTTTAAATTTCTCGAAGAAATCTGGTTTTAAAGTTCTCCACCCTGTTACTATCTTGTCGAGTTAATGGTAGGGCTCTGGGGTGTATTGCTGAAAAAAGAAAGACATCTCGGAATGCAGGTATATAGTTCCTTGAAGGTGGAGTTTCAGGCAGAAATAGTGGTAAGAAAACATTTGGCATGTTTGTCTTCATTGGTCAGAACATTGACTGTAAGAGTTGAGGCAAATAGACAAGTCCCCTGGGCTGAATGGGATTTATCCAAGGATTCTCTGGGAAACTAGGGAAGAGATAGCAGAGTCTTTGGCTTTGATATTTGAGTCGTCATTATCTACAGGTTTGGTACCAGAGGACTGTAGGATTGCAAATGTTGTGCCCTTGATCAAGAAAGACAGTAGAGGTGACCCACTTAATTATAGACCAGTGAGCCTTTCTTCAGTTGCAGGAAATGTGTTTGGAAAGGATTATAAGAGATAAGATTTATAATCATCTAGCAAACACCATTTTGATATTTCATAGTCAACATGGTTTCATCAAGGGCAGATAGTGTCTCACAAACTTCACTGATTTTTTGAGAATGTGACCAAGCATGAATATGAGGGTAGGGCATTTGACGTGGTATGCATGGACTTCAGTTAAGCCTTTGATAAGGTTCCACAAGGTAGGCTGTTGGAGAAAATGCAGAGACATGGAATTGAGGGTGATTTAGGAGGTTGGATTAGAAACTGGCTTTTTGAAGAAAGGCAGCAAATGGTGGTTGATGGAAAATATCCAACCTGCAGTCCGGTTACTAGTGGTGTGCCACACGGATCTATTTTGCAACTACTGCAGTTTGTCGTTTTTGTGAATGACTTAGATGCAGGCATAGGTGGATGGATTAGTACATTTGCAGATAACTCGAACGTCGGTGGTGTAGTGGACAGTGTAGAAGAATGTTACAGGTTGCAGGGGGACTTGGGAAAACAGCAGAATTGGGCTGAGAGGTGGCAAATGGAGTTCAATGCAGCTAAATGTGAGGTGATGCACTTTGGGAAGAATAACAGGAAGGCAGAAGTCTGGGTCAATGGAAAGATTCTTGGTAGAGTGGATGTGCAGAGGGATGTTGGAGTCCATGTACATAGATCCCTGAAAGTTGCCCCCCAGGTGGATAGTACTGTTAAGAAGGCATAAGATATGTTAGGTTTCATTCATACAGGGGTTGAGTTCCGGAGCCGCAATATCGTGCTGCAACGATACAAAATGCTGATGCGGCCACACTTGGAATATGTGTGCAGTTATGGTGCCCATATTTCGGGAAGGATGTGGAAGCATTGGAAAGGTGCAGAGGAGATTTACCAGGATGTTGCCTGGTCTAGAGGGAACGTCGTTATGAAGAAAGGTTGAGAAACTTGAACCTGTTCTCATTAGCAAGAAGGCTAAGAGGGGATTTGATGGAGACATACAAGATGATCTGAGGCTTAGATAGGGTAGACAGTGAAAGTCTTTTTTCCGAGCATAGTGACATCAGTGTGTACAAAGGTCATAACTACAAATTGAGGGTTGATAGATTTAAGACAGTTGTCAGAGGCAGGTTCTTTCCTCAGAGAGTGGTTAGGGTGTGGAATGCATTACCTAACAATGTAGTTAACTCAGCCACATTAGGTCGATTTAAACAATCTTTTAGTTAAGCTCATGGGTGAGTTTGGGATAGTGTAGGGGGACGAGCTGAGAATAGTTCACAGGTCAGCTCAACATCAAGGACCGAAGGGCCTCTTCTGCGCTGTATTGTTCTGTGACTATAGTGCTGCAAGAGATTTCTGCTGTCGTAACCAGAGTGACAGATCTTGTATTGTGGGTTTATGAAATGTCACTGATCTCTACCAAACATGTACGAGGTAGACCCAGGGCAATAATACGATGCTGCAACAGGAGGGGAACACGTAACTCCATACAAAACCTTCTCACATATTTTCACCTCCAAAATCGAGCACCTTCCACAAAAACACCTCTATATCCCACCACAACACTTTGCCTCACAATCGTGGTGTTTGTTTATGCACTCGGAGTGCAACCGTTTGTTCAGGGGCCTTGAGACACTTAGTAAAGACTAAAACCATCTAAAATTGAGAGTCCCAGCACATTGCATGCATTTTCTGTTGTTTTAACTCTGTTCCTGACTTTTCTTGTATTTCCTAATGAGCCTGTTCAACGTTATTATTACACACCCAACTGCATAAGCTGTGAATTGAACCCAGGCCTCTCTGTCCAAGATTCGGGGTATTTTCACCACATCACAAGGCATCGACTCTAACTTTCCTTGCCCCTTAGCCTGCTGAGTCACGCCTGAATCAACTCTGCAATTGGGAGGAAGGAGCGGAACTGGAGGACTGATCAGCGGCCAGTCCTCCAACCAGAGTGAGTGAGGAGTGGGGTCAACGCATTCTCGGGGAGTGTACGCTTCAGGATTTGTCAGAAACCAAACTGTTTTGCAGGATTGATCATTTTCACTGCATAGTGGAGCACAAATCAATGTGAGACTTTGAGAAATAGTTGAGATGTAAATCTGATAACGTACATATTTCCAATCGATTTTCACAACTCGAGTAAGAAACCTCTTTTCAAACTCCCAGAACGATTGGTAATTTACATACCTGGCCGTTCTGGTTGAGTTGGGCCGAACAGTATATTTGCATGCTAGACATCTCTATGACTGTATCTCGAGAGAGAAATTGTAAATGTCACGGATTTCACCCATGATTCTGTGTGGATATGAATATTCTCTATAAACTCACCGAAAACCTCAGACTCAGGCGCCATTTGTTTCTATGGAGAGCATGCGCAGTGTCACATTGATCAAGACAGAGGGAGAGAGACATGGAGCTGCTTTCTCCGGCAGCAGTTGTGATCGGCTTCAGAGAGCGGCGCCCAAAGCCGGTGTGCGGGAGCCTTCACCGGAAGAAAGGAGCGGAGAGAATTCACAAGTCCCGGATAAAGGTTAAAAAGACACTCCAGGTTCGGGTAAGGAGGTGGCGGTCTCTGATCAGGGAAGTGGCCCTGGGTAAAAGCCGCCATTTGTTTGAGGGAAGAGTGAGCGCGGGCCTCGGCACCGCCATCTTGAGAAGGTCAAGGTGCATGGGGGGGGTTCGGGACTATCGGGGTCTGTAGAACAATCAGAGGAAAGGGAAGCCCCATTGTTATTGATTAATTCCACGAACACAGCTTCACTGGGCGATCCTGCAGGAATATCCTCTCTCAGTCCTGCTGGGATGTTTCACCCCATCAGAACCAGCAGCTCTCCTCCTCTCTCAGCTCCCCTTCTGTCCTTCCTGCAGCATCTGTCCCCTGGAACATTGAGCTGCCTGTCCTGTCCCTCCCTCAGCTGTTGTTTCTGTAATGCCATTGATATCCCAGTCCCATCTTAGATTACTTCACTATAGACTTGAATGCACCTGATGGATTTTTCTTAACATCAGCAATTGTTTAAGACTCACTTACAGATTTTTAATTACATCTTTTTTGAAGCATTTAGTTCACATTCAATCATTTGCAATGGTGGGATTTGAACCTATGTCCAGAGAACATTCACTGAGTTTCTGCATAAATTGCCTCACAATAATAGCACACGGCCATCACTTCACCTGCTCGCAAGTTGCTCATTCCAGTGCAATATGAATCAAAACCCTTTCTTCCTGCACAATTATTTGATACTGACACCTTCCTGCAAACTGGTGATATCACTCAGTATCTCCCCATGTGGTATCCCTCACTGTGTGGGTCGAATTGCAGCCTCTGTCAGCGCCTCTCGCTCTTGCAGCTACTCCAGATCCTGAGCCAACAGAATTCTCCACTCCAGAGAGGCGAGGCTGCACAGGCCAGGGATGGAGACTGGGATTTTACAGAACTCTGTGGGACACAATGGCGTTCGACATGTGTAGCTCTCACTGCATCAAATTTCCCATTCTGTCCATTCCTCTGTCTCCTGTACTCAGGAAGTTCCTGACTCAATTGACTTCCCAGCTGCTGGGTGGCTCATCCACCACCTAATTGAAGATGATTGGTCAGCCATAAATACGAATGGCAGGAAGATCTGGAACCTTCAATAAAACCTGCAGCGAGGTAAGATCATTCACAGTGTACAGAGCAGAGAGCAATGAGAGGGCTCCAAACATTGGCTAACAAAACATGACACAGGTACAGTGCTGGAGGGGGAGCACAGTGCAGACACACACCAGACTCAATCACCACCCCTACTGTAAGTTTTGTTGTACTCGGACAGCATCGGGAGCGTCACAGTTATCAATCCAGGCCTGTGCTGTCTTAGTGAGCATCAGTACAACAGAGGGGAAAGCAGGCCTCCCAAGAGAGGGTGAGAATGCTGTCTGGGAACTTTCTGCTCTGTGTTCCCTCTCCAACAGTGTATCTATGCATGTCTCGTGGATCAGTGACTTTAATCATTCTAACGCCCAAAACAGTTCCTATCTCTGTCATCTCCTCCTCTCTCACCAATCCCTTCACATATTTGAATTCTGCTCCAGTCCAGGCTACCATACATATCTCTCTATCTTGCTTCAGTCTTGACAATATGTCTGTCTTGAAAGTCTCTCCTTCAATAACTGGAGACGTAGGGTCTGTTTCTGTGCTGCATGACTCTTTGGATGAACTTGTCCATGCTGCCCAACTTTCCTAAATATGACAAGTCACGGTTCCCTGCATTTGGCCCTTGCTCCTTCAAACCATCTCCTCTCCATGTTCCTGCCCAAGTGTCTTTTTCATGTTGTCATTGTACTTGTTTTTACCATTTTCTCTGGCTGTCCATTCCGTCTATGCACCATCCTCTGTGGAACATGTTGTTCCTCAGCTCCTTATTTAAATCTTTGCTCTCTCACCTCACATTTATACCCTTTAGTTTTGGACTCACCTGCCTTGGTTGTTCACCTTACTTATGACCCGCACGGTTTTACAAAGCTGTATGAAGTCACCCGGTAGCCTGCTCTGCCCAGGATAAATATTGATGACAATGTTACAAATATCTCCAACTCATGTACTCAATGCTCTAACCCACCAAATGCTGCTTTCACCACGCTGTCCACTTGTGATGCCAATTCCAAGCAACAATGTCACTGCAACACTTGGTCTCTCTCCATTCAACCACACTGGCCATGGCCCGACCATTAATTGTGTTAGCCCTCCCTGGTTTGTCTTAACAAAAATCCAACACCTGAATTAAATTTCATCGTTCACTCCTTGGACTAGTGACCCCGTTGATTAAGACCCCCTTCGATAACTGTAATCCCTGCCCATTGTCCCACTAATCCTGGTATCCACAAACATACTAACAGGGACTCCTATATTTTTACTCACATCGTTTATGTAAATGATCACAACAGTGGTCCCAGCACCAGTCTTTGTGACACACTGCTTGTCAGAGGCTTCCAGTCTGAACAACATCCCTCTACCACCACCCTCTGCCTCCCACTGTCATCCCATTTTGTTTTCAGATGGCTAGCTGTCCCTGATCTCTTCTCTTGGGATCCAGCATTAATAACCAATGTATCATGCTCAATCGTTTTCATTCCCTTGCTGAATCGAGAAACGGCATCTGTTGCTCTGCCTTCATCTCTCTCCTTGCTCACATAGAGTCATAGAGATGTACAGCATGGAAACAGACTCTTCTGTCCAACCCGTCGTTGCCGACCAGATATCCCAAATCAATCTAATCCTACCTGCTGGCACTGGCCCATATCCCTCCAAACCCTTCCTATTCATATACCCATCCACATCTTCAACAAACTAAGTTTATGAGATATGTTTTCCCATTTCCATGCTGACTGTCCATGCTCAGTCCTTGTCTTTCCAAATGCATGGGTATCCTACCTCTCTGAATGATTTCCAATAACACACCCACCCTGGTGTCTGGCTCATCAGTTTATTGTTCCTTGGCTTTCCCTTGCATTCCGTATCAAATAATGAAACAACATTATATTTCGAGTCATACAGCATGGAAACTGTTTAGCGTCAACTGAATAAAATCTGAAAATAATCCGTCCCACCTGCCTGTTTCTGGATCATATCCCTTCAAACCTTTACTATTCCTGTACGATTCCAATTGATTTTGAACATTTTAATTGACCTGACATTCAACCCTTGTTCACAGAATTAATTCCACATGCAAACCTCCCAATGTGCTGCAATTTTCCCCTCATGTATTTCTTTTTAATGTCTTTCTCTAAGCTGAAAAATGTACACCGTTTTGAAACTCCCCTGTCAACGGTAAAAGATAACTATATCTATCTCGCTCATTATTGTATAAACTTCTATCAGGTAGCCTCTCAACATTCAGGCTTCAATGAAAAATTCCAGTCTATCCAGCCCTGCTTTATGACTGAAATCTTCCACACCCAGCAGCATCCTGGTACATCTGATCTGAACACACTCCAGCTTAATAATATCCTTCTTATAACTTGGCGACCAGAACGGGACACAGTATTCCAGAAGAGGCCTCACCAATGGTCTGTACAATCTAAACGTGACTTCCCAACTCCCATATCCAAAGGACTAAGCAATGAAACCAAGTGTGGCAGCACCTTCATAACTATCCTGCCTCTCCATGTCGCACACTTCGAAGAATTATGTACCTGAACCCCGAGGTGTCTCTGTTTTACAACACTACCGAAGGTCCTGCCATTTATTAAAAAGGATCTACCCTTGTTTGTTGTACCAATTGCATTACCTCACATTTACTCAGATTGAGCTCCATCCAAAGTTTTACAACCATTTCACCCATATCCTCAAGATCCCTTTGTAATCTTAGCAAACCTCCTTCACTGCCCACTATTCCATCCTCCAGTCTTCCAGCACATCACACACAAGGTGTCAATGGTACAAATATCTTTGATCATCTTGCCGCAATTTCTTCCCCAGCTTCCCAAATGTCCTGAGATACTCTGGATCAGTACTGGCGATTGATCTACCTTCGAGTTTTACAGCCTGCAGCACCTCCTCTTCTATAATGTGGACTCATTTCAAAACATAGAGTCATAGAGATGTACAGCGTGGAAACAGACCCTTCGTACCAACTCCTGCATAATGCTTCTAGTCCCATTTGTCAGATTTTTGCCAAAATCCCTGTAAACCCTTCCTGTTCATATACCCATCCAGATGCCTGTTAAATCTGTACCAGCCTCCATTACTTCCTCTGCCAGCTTATTCCATACATGTGCCACCCTCTGTGGGAACCAGCTGTCTCTTCCGTCCCTTTTAACAGTTCCACTCATACTTTAAAGCTATGCCCAGTTGTTTGGACTCCCCAAGTCAGGAGAGAAAATGTCTTGACTATTCATCTATCCACGCCCATCATGCTTTTAAAAACCGTTAGAAGATAACTCCTCAGCCTCCCGTGTTCAAGTGAAAATCGCACCAGTTAATTCAGAATTTCCCCGTAGCTCAAACCTCCCAACACTGGCAACATCCTTGCTCATATTTTCCGAACCTTTTCAAGTTCCACAGCATCCTTCCAATGGCACTGAGACCAGAATTGCACACAGTGTTCCAGGAGTGGTCACCCAAACACTGTTTAGATCCCATAGTTCTTTAGTCTTTATAAACAGTAAGTTCCAAAGTGAAATATTTGTTTTGGATCTTGTGGTTTCACACACTGTTGGCTTCGTTGATCATTATGGACACTAGTTTTGTCCCTCGCTATTCTTCAGCTCTTAACACAAGTGTAAACTCTCTTTGGATTCTCCTTCACCTTATCTGCCAAAGCTATCTCATGACACGTTTTGTATTCCTGATTTCTATGCATAGTGTATTCGTGCAGCCCCTGTGATCCTCAGGGATTCCCTTGATCCAGTTGGCTCTACCTGACATGTGCCCTCTTCTTCTTGACCAGAGCATGAACCGTCAGCCAGTGTTTCCTAATTCTGTCGGCTTAGAGCTGCACACTAACGGGAACATGCATTTTATCTCCCATATAAAATATTTCCACTTGCTAGACCTCCTTTTATATGCAAATAGCTTCCACTTTTAAAAATCATCATGTCTAATACCATCAAGACTGGTCTTGCTCCATTTTCCAACTTGAACTTGTGGACCAGGCCTGTGATTTACCAAAGCTACTTCCAGACTAATACAATTGTGGAGACTTTCCAAAGTGCTCCCCCACTAACATCTCAGTCCCGTTGCCTAATTTGTTTACCAAGGGGCGGGCAGGTTTCGCCCCATTCTCCAGTTGAACCGTTTACATATTGACTGGGAGTTTCTGGAACGCACTTAACAAATCCTTTCCATCCAAATGTTTAACACGGTAGCAAACCCAGTCCAGGTTTGGAAAGGTTGAAACCCCCGACGATTACAACCCTCTTATTTTCACAGATATCTGAGATCTCCTGACAAATGTGCTGCTCCATATGCCACTGACTACCGCTGTAGTACAATTGCAGTACAATCATAACAAGCTGATGAACATTTATTTCTCTCAGTTCCACTAATATTGTTTAACTGGGTGATTCCACGTGAATATTATCTCTAAATACTGCTGTGATGTTTCCCCCAATCAAACCCATCACCGCTGCTCCTCTTCTGCCTCGTGTTCCATCCTTCCTATAGCATCTATTCCATGGAATAATGAGCTGCGGCCTGTCCATCTGTTGTGCAATTCTACCTTATCTATTATATTCCATTCCCAGGACCCCATCCGTGCCCTGTTTTACTCACGGGTCTCTATGTTGACCTACTCAGTTTCAGCGGAGAACCACGATGCATTGTATCATTGCTTTTCTTATTTACATATTAACAGCATGGAGGTCACTGTCTACTGCTCTGGTTACAACCTCCAATTCCTTCCACTGTTTCCATCCCATTCCTGGCCAATATCTGCGGCTGAAGCACTCAAGTCACAATTGTGGGAGATCCCTTTGACCACGAGCTGACACTTCACACCATTCCCTGACCATTTCTAACTTGAAATACTCACCATTCCACAATATATCTCACTGGTTTATTCCAACTGCTTTTTGAACTTTAAGCTATGAAGCACAATCTTAATGAAGCCAATAATCTGCTGCTGACGCTCCCGGCTTCACACCTGCCGAAGCAAATCTGATTCGAACTCACACCAAACTCCCATCCATCTGTCATTCATGTGCACGCCGATGTATATTGCTATTGTGTCTGGCAATGCCTTTATTTTGACATTCTCAAACACTTTACCTCATCTGTCCATGATACGTCTCTCATTCTCTCTGTTGATTAACAAAAAGCCTGCCTGTTGTTCGTATTTAAAATAATTTCCTCCATGTGCGTTCCTTCTCAAACAATGAGCTTCGAATTCAACCATGCCAATTGCGCACGCACTCTCTCTCAGTCTCCGATGAACACACAAGCACGCAGACAGGGCAAACCTTCCCATTGTAGGCAGTAATCTGATGCGAGTATAGTTAGCATATGATAGCAAGGCTGGCAATACACTCTATGCTGGTCAGATAGTGCAGTTTACTGAGCAACACACTAGCATGTTCTGCACAGCTCTCCATGATGGGCTTTCATCTTGTCCCAGTTTATGTTGTTTGTGGTGTTCTGTGAAGCAGATTCAGAATTTGATGTAACAAACCATTCCAGCTGATCTGACAATGCCTTTATTCAATGTTCTCATTCTTGTCATTTTACTCTCGAAAATCTCATTTCTCCAGTTAGTCCCACTGCCCTGTCTTTTTCCCCATATTTCCACAACATCTTTTCAATCAATTAACTGTCTCTTTCTGTCTTTAATGTGAATCTTTCTGTCCCTCTACATCTTTCCCTGGCCTTTGTTTTTGGCTCCCTAGTGTATCGAGTGCTGGCATTGTCAAGCTCTGAAACAGTGAAATGGTGTGTGTCAGGCTGTTGTTCACTTCCCGGTATGTCCAATGTGATGGTCCATGAACAGGCGTGTTTCAGAAGTTGTTACTTGGTCTGTGCTTGTGTTTGCGCCACTCAGGTAACCTTGCTATCAGCAACATGAGAAAGCCCCTTGAGTTAAGGACCTGGCATCTAAATTGCGTGACAATGCTGTCACGTTTTGTTTTAAAAAAATATCTTTTTTTTCCTAAGAGGTGTTAAAGGCCAAACAGCCTACTGGAAACGGCTCGCACAGGCAGGCTTTCAAGGTTTTTACTTGTAGATGTAACAGTTACCAAGTGATAGTGGTCGCAGAAGGGTTGGAATTTTTAGCAAATTACCACTCGACCCTACTCTCTCTAAAACTTTTCTTGATACTGTTTCCTCCTGGATTGGACAACTGTATGCAAGAATGCATGTCTGAATGGTCCTTTTTGCAGATGGGTAGTTTGGATTAGATTAGATTAGATTACTTACAGTGAGTCAACAGGCCCTTTGGGCCAACAAGTCCACACCGACCCGCTGAAGACTAACTCACTCAGACCCATTCCCCTAACACTTGGGACAATTTAGCATGGCTAATTCACCTAACCAGCACATTTTTGGACTATGGGAGGAAACCTATGCGGACACTGGGAGAATGTACAAACTCGAAACAGTCAGCTAGCCTGAGGTAGGAATTGAACCCAGGTCTCTGGCATTGTAAGGCAGCAGTGCAAGCCAATGTGCCACCGTGCCGCACGCGGCGCTGCCCCTTGTTTAGGTGATGTTAGTATATTGGAACAGTTCATTTGTAGAAGCTACTGCATCCATGATTCATTTAAGGCTTCCAATAGTAAAGTTATTCTAAATTCCTCTTCATTTTGTATGGATTTTCATTAGAGTGTTTAAACACCTACTTTCCATCTACATTTAAATTAAGGAAAGGTTGGCATCCAAGCTACCTTCTTGAAATATTTTGAGGCAGTCTGGTTGTTCTATAAAAACTGGGGTATGTTGTCTTGTTCTAAATCGGTAACATAAATTGGGTTTAGAATTACAATCCCTACAGTGTGCAAACAGGCCATTCGACCCAACAGGTCCACACCGAACCTCCGAGGAGTAACGTACCCAGTCCCATTCCTCTACCCTATTATTACACATTTACCCCGACTAAGGCACCTAACCCACACATTTCTGAAAGCTATGAACAATTAAGCATGGCCAATTCACCTGACATACACATTTTGAATTATGGGAGGAAACCAGAGCATCCAGAATAACTCATGCAGACCTGTACAGTATGCACCGGAAGACTATTGGGTGCAAAGGTCGCGTATGGTAGTTGTTAGTGTCTTTTGTTCCGGATGTTGAATTCGGTTGGTTTCAACAGTGTTTTGTGTATAAAGATTCTTTCAGTGATTAAGAGTTCTCTGGGTGTGGAAGAAGTAAAGTTGGGGGTTTTACAAAAAGTAATGAAGGCAAAACTGTAGGAATTAGCAGACAAGCTGGAGTTGGGGTTGTGTCTGTCTGTGAGAAAATGAGAGATAATTACATCTGTAGCTCGGCAAATAAATTTGGTGGAAACGCCATCAGAATCTTTGGAAATGGCCCGAATTCAATTTCAAATGAGGCACATTGAACATGAGATGGAATTGAAACAGTTTTAATTATGATGAAAAGTAGAAATAAAAGAAAAGGAAATAAAGAAGAAATAGAGAAAAAGAGAGAAGAAAAGCAGAGAGTTTCAACTTCCAAAGTTAGTAATTAGAGAGGAAAGTTGACATTGAAGGCGGTGATGAATTCAAACGGTAGGCTGGGTGAGGAGGATACTGAGGATGAGCAACTCTATAGTAGCCAAAGGCTGAATGGGGATCTGTTTAAATACATCCAGGCATTATCTAAATTTGATGAGAAGGATGTGGGAGATTTTTGAATGTCATTTGAGAAAGTGGCTAAACAAATGCAGTGCCCAGTGTCCATGTGAATTTAGTTGATTCAAACAAAGCTGATAAGTATTTGCATTCCTATTGGAGGAGGTATCAGGGAATATGAGGAGGTGAGGAAAGCCGTCTGAAGTGCATATGAGCTTGTGCCAGAAGCCGACAGACAGCATTTCAGGAATCTAAAAAAGGGTCCCTGGCTAAACGCACATTGAGTTTGAAAGGAACAAACAAAGTAATTTTGAAACGTGGGTAAGGATATTAAAAACAGAGCAAACCTATGACTCTCTTAGAGACATTCTTATTTTGGAGAAGTTCTACAATTCACTTCCTGCAGTCATGAGAACTCGTGTGGAAGTTCAGAGAGTTAAAACGGCAAGATTAGAAGCTGAAATGGCTGATGATGATGATTTGGTTAAGAAATCAAAGTTTAGTTTCTGTGAGAGATTGAGAAGAATGTGAGATCTTCTTAAAACATATCCCTGTGAGAGTAAGGTTTACTGGCATAGGCCAGGGTTAGCAGGTAAAGAGGTTACAGCATTAAGTGGTACAGAAGCATGCAACTCTTTTATGCTGAGACATGAGGAGCGATGTCATTCAGAGGGAGTATTGGAGAGATGAGAAGTGCTCCATTATGTAATGTGTGGTTGGAGTGTCCGGTGGAAACACCAACAGATTTATTCCACAATGGGAAAGGAGGTGTTGAGCTTGGTGTTGGCGTTACAACTTTTAAGCATTTAAATTGCGAATAACATATCTGAGACAAATCTTTATCACTGATCGTGACCCCTTAAAGTTTTTGGAGAATTTTAGGAAGAAAAATACCAGTCTGCTTCGATTGAGCTTATTATTGCTGCCATTCAATTTTAAACTATACAGGTGACAGGGCGAGAAAACCTAAGATTTGACACTTTGTGGAGACTTGGATGAAGAAAGACAAAGGCATTCTGTAGCAGGAATAAAATGATTGAAATGGAAACTCATATATATATATGCATTTCAGTCTACTAATAGGGAAAGATTAGGAGGTCTAAAATGAATCCACCTTTGTATATTGATGGATTATTTTATTACAGACGGAGTTGTGAGTTTACTATATCTGTACAAAGGTTATTTTCTCTTGGGTTTTTTTTTAAGAGAGGTTTTCAAGGCAGAGGTGCAGAACTGCTGTCTGAAAACAGTTTATGTAAATAACTGAGAAAGCCTTTAGGTTTCATTAAAACGGTGATAACAATGGAAGGGCAGCGGCAAGCTCTCCCAGACCAGGTTTTCTCGTTTTGTTTTTAGCTGCAGCATTCAGAAGCTGCTCGGGATCCCAGAATGGGTGGATGTGTCAATACATGATCCTTCACTGCCTTTCTCTCTGTGATCTCTGTTGATGTTGATCCTTACAGATCATGTAAGGATCTGTATTTGAATTTATCTTTGTGCCAAGCAGTGGGCAGCACGGTGGCACAGTGGTTAGCACTGCTGCCTCACAGCGCCAGGGACTCGGGTTCAATTCCTGCCTCAGGCGACTGACTGTGTGGAGATTGCACGTTCTCCCTGTGTTTGCGTGGGTTGCCTCCGGGTGCTCCAGTTTCCTCCCGCAGTTCCAGGATGTGCTGATCAGGTGAATTGGCCATGCTAAATTGTCCATAGTGTTAGGTAAGAGATAAATGTAGGGGTATGGGAGGGTTGCGCTTCTGCGGGTCGGTGTGGACTTGTTGCGCCGAAGGGCCTGTTTCCACACTGTATTGTAATCTAATCTATACCAAGAAGATACGGTATCTATTGTTTGTGTAAGTGTTCCAACATATAAGCCATCTCAAAATGTTCTTTTTCTAATTGTATTTTAACTAAAGAATTTAAATAGATTATATTTTGATTAATGTCGAGTGGTTTGACCAGTCACAACATATCTGGAACGCACACTGCACATCTATGTTTAAAATACGGAAAGCTTTGGGTCGATGCGGCCATCTTGAAATATTTTGTGAAGGTCTGGTCTGGTCCACAACACTTATAGCCGAGGGGTTTCTGACTGACTCCTGTTATTGAAAGGTTAGTGGAGAGGCTGAGGATGGTTTGCTGGAGTTTGTGCTTTGAGCTGCCTCAGGCATTCAGGGAGACCTGAGGATTTGGTGACCCAACTTTGGCTGGAGCCTGGGGACTGTAGTTACAACATCTGGGTCTGTAACATGAACAACAAATGGAGCAGAGGCTGCAGAGGGGGAAAGCTCTGAAAACACTGAGTTAGTATGTGTGTTTAAAGGGATCTGCAGGACCCACCCCGGGTTTTCCAGGAACAGCTTCGCAAGCTACACTTAAACCAGGAGCAGAGTATGAGGGGACACTGTTTGAACAAGGAGCTGGTCACAGAGCGGTGCCACCTCCTTTAATACGTCCTGCAGCTTCACACAAGGGGGAGGACAGTGCTCCCAGTGGCTGTTAGGGTCACTGTTTCATTCAGCTTCTCAGTTCTGGAACTTTCCAAACAGGACTGGGTGACATATCCATCATCTCCCAGTATGTTGCCATCAATGAAACTGTTCGGTGTTGGAGGATATATATGGTGGGTGAGGTAAATACATTGTTTCTCCCTCAGCAGGGAGATCCTGGGTGTATCCAGTATAGTGGGATTCCCGGTGGTGTACATGGCATCTGTGGAGTAGCCATGTCAATGGGGAGAGGTAGAGGAACTGAAGGAGCTCTCTCTCTATTAATGTTACAGTTTGCCCATCACAGTACATCATGTTGGTGAATACTCCTGTCCAGACAGCAGCCACAGCCTCTTCATTCACAAGAACGCAGCCATTCCCAGCGTAAACAGGTCTCCATGTAGAAAGGAATGAATGTATCGTGGATAAAGGCCATCCCCTTGATACATGTTAGTTACTCACTATAAACATCAAAGAAATGAAACCGGACTGAACTAAGCACTGACTACTCACAGCCCACAGACAGCAGTGGGTCAGGAAGGCAGCTCACCAACACTTCTCAAGGACAATGACGAAAGGGAATTAAATACTGGCCTAGCATCCCACTAATGAATAAAGGCGGATGATCACACTCAGGGAATACAGACAAAGGGACATAACTCACTTTAAACAGGAACCTTGATTTATACCCTACATGGGCATGATTTTCGTTAATATGGGAACAGGAGAAAAAAAATAAGATTAACCTCGTTTTTTAATTTCCATTCCAGCTGATCATCTTCAAACCCTTTGTTTGCTTATTTTCTTTTATCTCTCGTTTATCTGTCTATTCAACTCACTCTTTGTCGCCTTCATCATAGACATCCCTGTCACCAACATCAATCACAATATTTTCAAGCTGTGTTCAGTTATGATGGTAGGTCAGCGAACTCGAAATGTCAATTCTATTTTGCCCTCGACCCACGGGTGCCAAATCTGAACAGTTACTGCGGCAGCTTCTCATTCTTTTTTTTGTTTCTGATCTCTTGCATCATTCTTTGTTTTATTTAAACTTCCATAATATTATGACATGGGATGTCTGCATCGCTGGTAAGGGCAGCACTTATTGACCTCACTAAATGCTCTTTATTGTGAGGTCATTCTTTGACACAGTATAGAGCCAATCACATTGTTGTGGATCTGACGTCAGTCTTAAGACAATTCGGTAATAATGCTAGATTTCTGTACCAAAGGATATCAGTGCGAAAGATAAACGTATTGTCAAAATGCTGGTGCTGTTATTGAAATATTCGTGAAATTATTGTTTATTTCCAATTCCTGTTATTTGAATTTAAGTTCTGACATATCTGAGGTAAGATTTAAAACAGTGTATTTTGTGCAGTAACCTGGGCCTCTGAATTACATATCCGCTGACATCACTTCCCTGACACATTATCCCTGTCATGAATTTACTTTAGAGACAAGAACAAGGTTGTGATTGACATATTTGTAACGGAAAGTGCGCTTGTAAGAGAACTGGAACCATAAAGTCTGAATTTTATAATGGTTTATTTAGTATCCGCACTGACGTCAAGGTGGGGACTGCTGATATTATGGAGCTGGTAGTGGGTAGAGTTGGTGATGGAGAGAATACCAAGAAATAAATCAATTCGGGTCCAAAAGGTACTTCGAGAATGTGAACAGTCTTGTTCTCAGATGTTTGTGTGGACGAGCTTGTTGGGCAGTTCAGAAGTTTGTAGTAATGAATGGAATTTGCATTTGAAACTGAAGACAAAGGATTCTGTCTTTGCCAAATGTAGATAACAAAAATAGCAATGAGGTTCACCATGGTTTATGGATTAACAAATGGATAGAGATGAAGAGACTTACCAGGAACACCAACAATAGCGAGCATGGGATAGTAGCCCGCGTGAATAATCATCAGTGCACCCATATATCCGATGTGATAATGTGAACCCAGACCAGGAAAAATAGGCAAGATACCAGGATAAACTCCTGTCCATTGTTGCAGCATTCCAATCTAGAGTTCTTAAAATCTGATACATTAATGGAACATTCCAGATTATTCTCAGATGTTTATCTCTCCTCTCACTGTCTCTGCAGCTGCTGATCCCTTTTAGTGTTGGAGATGATGCATCTGCTGCGACAATGGCATAAAGCATTGCATGAAGCTCCTTACTATTAGAAGAGGGGTGCCACATCTAGTGCCACAGTCAAAATACATGGAGACTGGCCTCAATCACAGTCACTGAAAAAACAGATCCAGTTAACTCCTTTCAGTGTGGTACCTTCCGTTCACAATACGAACTGGAATGGATTGAATGTTGGCATCACTGGCTGTTGGTCACATCTCCCACCACCAATTGCTGTCGTGACGTGAGTGGTGAGGGACAATGAGGATATTTTCCTATCACAAGTTAGATGATTCTGATGTGTTGTCCGTTTGCAATGTTATAACCACCTTAACTTCCCATCACCATCACCCCCAAAACAAACAACCTCGATGTAGTTGCCGTACTGATGTCTCCTCCACAGAACAGGCGCCAGCCAATAGATTTGCAGTGGGCATATTTGCCCTGACCATACACAGGAAGTGTGAATCTGTCTGGACATTCCTCTCATTGCTCTAATAAGCCAATCTTGTATCTTCAATACCCAATGCCCTTCAGCACTATTTTATATTAACTCACAAACACTCATTTTTTGAATTCACTTCAAAGCCAAATGTCACAAATTGTCACAAATCTGGTCCCTTTACAGGATTATGTTGTTCTTGATCTTTATTTTCAGGGATGCTCTAAATGACCCAAGGTTTCAATATGTCTGATTTTTTAAAAGGTTTATTAGGGTCCCTTCATTTATACATAACAGATAATGCATCAGGCAGAATGTTTTCAATTCTTTAAAAAAACACCCTGCATAATCAAAGGATGTGTCCAGCTCTGTAGCTGGGCAGATCTGTTCAGTTTGGGGGCGAGTTGAGTCAGGTCACTGTTGAAATTGGATGCTCACCCCCTCCTTCAGCACTTCTGACCTCATGAAATGCAAGCATTTTGTGACAGATTTACTCTTTGTGCTAAGGGGTTTGTTCATTGCGATTGTTGCAAGTATTTTGATGCAGCATCCTTAAGTCCGGATAGCCTGTCGGTTGGATAGGATACGTTATTCAGCTGTTCTCCCTTCAGTTCATGCACTTCATTCTGTAATTTGGGAAACAAATAATGTTTGTTTAAAATACTGCAGTCTGACCAGCTAATTTACTCTGCGAATATCCACTACACACTTACCTTTAACAAATAAAAAGTTACGGTCTGGGCTACTTGCCTAAACATTTTTGAGGGATCGGGCCTGGTCCATAACATATTGGGGGCCCTTTGCAGGATTTTGGCAGCGAGTGGCAGGTGTTCTTGTCTCTTAATAAAACCTGCATCTTTAATAACTATTCCTGCAGTTGAGGAACCTTTTACAATAGTTTAACTGATTGGCTAGGTCCCCTATATCAAACAAAAAAAATGTGAATCAGTATTTGTTAACAATAATTGATGTATCCACGAAATTTCCAGAGGCTATTGCATTATGCAACGTCACATCGAAAAGGATGGTAAAGGAAATATTCTTTTTAAAAATATATACGGACTATCAACAGAGATACAGTGCAACCAAAGTTCAAACTTCACATCCAAACAGTTCAAGGAAGTTAAGGGCAGCTCTGTAATAAATCAATTCAAATCTACTGTGAACCATCTAAAATCGCAGAGAGCACGAGAAAGGTGACATCAAACTTTAACGACCATGTTGAATGCTTATGGTAAGGATTATCCAGCTGATTGGTGTAAGGGCTTTTAGTGATCAGAGATGCACAAAATGAATTGACCAAATTCTGTCCATTTCAATTAGGTTATTAAGAGGTAGGACCGTTAAAGTCGATGAAGGAGTAATTAGTAAATCAGAAGTAAAAGGCCACACTGTTGGACTATGTCTCAAATTTTCTGGAATGATTAAAAAGCGCTGGGGAGTTGGCGAGATGGCATTTAAAAGTATTGCAGAATGCACCTAAACAGGAAGTGGACAAGAACTCAAAAATTTGCAATTTTGCTGTCGGGGATAAAGTATGTATGTTACTTCTAGTGATGGGGGATCTTGAAAAGCAAGGACTGGTGAAACTTATCAAATACGAAAGAATATTGAGTGAGGGTAACTACTTGATAGGGACTCCAGACAGAAAGGAATCTCACAGAGTATGTCATGTGAATATGCTCAAAAGGTATTTTGACAGGGAACGGACAGCAACAGGAGAATGTGTTAATGATTACAGGACAGAAGGAAGAACCAAGTTCAGAGGATTCTGGATTGAACGTTCCTCAAATTAAAGTGGACAATGAGGAAGTTTTCTAAAATTGGGATAAATTATTGAGTAACCTCTCTGAGGAAAAAAAAAATGACGTGATAGAGTTGTTAGCATTATATGGGGAGATATCAGGAAATTAAATGGGAAATATTACCTAATTGTGCATAAGGACATGCTGTTCTGATCAAGCAGCGTCCTTATAGGCATAATCCTCTAAAGTTGGCACAGGTTCAGAAGGGGATTGAACGCATGCTCCAAGATGACATAATCGACCTGAGTTACAGTGACTGGAACTCACCTAAAGTCATGGTACTGAAACCAGATGGTACCCAACGATTATGTGTGGACTATCGCAAGGTCAATACAGTTAAAAAAAGGATGCATATCTAATTCCGCAGTTGGAAGGCTTTAGTGGGAAGGTGGGACAAGCAACTTACATTTGGTATGAGCTCCATCTGATTAAGCAAAGCCTTTCAAGGTGGCTATAAAAGAGACAGTGCTAGAAAAGCTAAAAAGTCTTAAAATTGATAAATCTCCTGGCCCCGATGGGATACATTCTAGAGTTCTGAGAGAGGTGGCTGAGGAAATAGCGGAGGCATTGGTTGAGATCTTTCAAGAGTCACTGGAGTGAGGGAAAGTCCCGGATGATTGGAAGATCGTAGTTGTAACCCCATTGTTCAAGAAAGGATCAAGACAAAAGATGGAAAGTTATAGGCCAATTAGCCTAACCTCGGTTGTTGGTAAAATTCTAGAATCCATCATTAAGGATGAGGTTTCTAAATTCTTAGAAGAGCAGAGTCTGATTAGAAAAAGTCAACATGGATTTACTAAGGGGAGGTCATGCCTGACAAACCTGTTGGTATTTTTTGAAGAGGTGACAAGTAGGTTAGACCAGGGAAACCCAGTGGATGTGGTCTATCTAGACTTCCAAAAGGCCTTTGATAAGATGCCACACGGGAGGCTGCTGAGCAAGGTGAGGGCCCATGGTGTTCGAGGTGAGATACTGGGATGGATTGAGGATTGGCTGTCTGACAGAAGGCAGAGAGTTGGGATAAAAGGTTCTTTTTCAGAATGGCAGCCGGTGACGAGCGGTGTCCCGCAGGGTTCAGTGTTGGGTCCACAGCTGCTCGCATTATATATTAATGATCTGGATGAAGGGACTGGGGGCATTCTAGCGAAGTTTGCCGATGATACGAAGTTAGGTGGACGGGCAGGTAGTGCTGAGGAAGTGGGGAGGCTACAGAAGGATCTAGAAAGTTTGGGAGAGTGGTCCAGGAAATGGCTGACGGAATTCAACGTGAACAAATGCGAGGTCTTGCACTTTGGCAAAAAGAATAAAAGCACAGACAACTTTCTAAACGGTGAGACAATTCGTAAAGCCAAAGTACAAAGGGATCTGGGAGTGCTAGTCGAGGATTCCCTAAAGGTCAACATGCAGGTTGATTCTGTGATTAAGAAAGTGAATGTGATGTTGTCATTTATCTCAAGAGGGTTGGAATATAAAAACACCATTGTGCTACTGAGACTTTATAAAGCTCTGGTTAGGCCCCATTTGGAGTACTGTGTCCAGTTTTAGTCCCCACACCTCAGGAAGGACATACTGGCACTGGAACGTGTCCAGTGGAGATTCTCACGGATGATCCCTGGAATGGTAGGCCTAACATATGAGGAACGGCTGAGGATCTTGGGATTGTATTCATTGGAGTTTAGAAGATTAAGGGGAGACTTAATAGAGACGTACAAGATAATACATGGCTTGGAAAGGGTGGATGCTAGGAAATTGTTTCCGTTAGGTGAGGAGACTAGGACCCGTGGACGCAGCCTTAGAATTAGAGGGGGTAAATTCAGAACAGAAATGCGGAGACATTTCTTCAACCAGAGAGTGGTGGGCCTATGGAGTTCATTGCCGCAGAGTGCAGTGGAGGCCGGGACGCTAAATGTCTTCAAGACAGAGATTGATAGATTCTTGTTGTCTCGGGGAATTAAGGGCTACAGGGAGAATGCGGGTAAGTGGAGTTGAAGTGCCCAGCAGCCATGATCGATGGTGGAGTGGACTCGATGGGCCGAATGGCCTTACTTCCACTCCTAGGTCTTATGGTCTTATGGTCTTATAAATGCGAGTGATGTGGGTGTGGGTGCTGCCCACCTGCAGGAAGACGGCGAGAAGATAGAAAGACTCATTGGTATTTATCCAGCAAGTGAAATATTTATTGGGAGAAATATTCAACAGCTAAGAAAGAGACTTTGAGCTTTGTGTTGGCACGACAACATTTCAGTTTTTATATTATTAGCAACATCTGTAACAATAACCCATTGAAGCTTTTGGAGAAATTGTAGGACAAAAATGCGAGTCTGTTTAGCTCGAGCCTGTAATTTCAGCCACAGAGTTTGAAAAGTGAGCCTGTGGCAGGTCATGATTGCCAAAACATTGTCGAAACTTGAATGACAGATCGACACACTCAGTGGTAGGTGTATCACACACTGAATTTGGATGTAGCTCTGCAGGTTTGCATTTTTATACTAAGTGAATGCATATGTGTGTTTTTGTGTACTAACCACTACTTTTGGTTATTTTGAGAACTGAAGATATCTTTGGATATTAATGATTCAGTTTTATAATGTCCCTTCACAAGGTTATGTTGTGCTTGGTTTTTGTTTCAGAGAGGTTCTAACCGACCCACGGTTCCAACATGTCTCAATTTTGAACGGCTCATTGGGGTCCTTTGGTTTATACCAAACTGGTAATACCTCAAGAAGAAGGTTTTGAAGTCTTTAAAAAAACTGGTATTATCAAGGGGACGTGACCAGCTCTCCACCTGCACAATTCAGTCAGTTCAAAGGTTATTTAAGTCAGAGTCACTGTTGAAACTGGACGCTCTCCCCATCCTTCTGTCCTCTGAATTTGTAACCTTTAAGCTTGGTTTGTATAATTTTTACTCTTTGTGCCAAGGGGTTTGTTTATTGGGAATGTTGAAACCAATTTGGAACAGCATCATTAAGTCGGGAAAGCCTGTCAGGTTCGGATCAGATGGGTTATTTGGGTATTCAATATTCGCTTGGTTTTGTTTCATTACTTAATGTTTTAAATAAATTCTTTTTGTTTAAAACACGGCAGTCTGACCAGCTAATTCACTCTGGCGATATCCACTATACACTTACCTTCAACAATTAGCAAATCTACGGTCAGGGAGACCTGCTTGAACTGATTGGAGGAGTCGGGTCTGTTCCATAAAAATGTACAATAATCTTATTCATCAAAAGTTTTGATTTAACAAGGAAGGGAAGGAATGAATATGATATTCGTTATGACACAGAAAGGATTGGGGCCAACAACTGAAGAGACCCCCTCAGATTACAAAAAGATCTTGATCAAATGGGTCAATCAGCTGACAAATAGCACAGAGGTCAATCTGGATGAATGCGAGGTGCAGGCTGTAGTGTGTGTTTGCTGCTGTCTGCTGCACCAGGAATGGGATAATTTTATTCCCCATCTCCTGAGTTCAGCACATCGATGCCCTTCGTGAACTTTGAAAGGCCTTACTCTCCTGGTTAAGTCTTGCTGTTAATGTAGTTACACAATATCTTTGAATTACCATTAACCTTATCTGCCCATGCTATCTCATATCTCTTTTTAGCTTTCCTTATTTCTCTCAAAATGGTGCCCCACTCTCTTTATATTGATTAAAAGATTCAATTCAATAAAGTTCTCTGAATCTAAAGTAAGTTTGTCTTTTATTTTTGAGTGGAACCTCAATAACTTTAGTCATCCATGGTTCCTTAACCTTACCTGCTTTACCCTCACGCTAACAGGAACATAAAGCCTCCCAACTCACGTCGTCAGACTACTGAATGCCTCCCGCTTGTCAGACATTATTTAACCTGCGAAAAGACTACTCCCATCAAACTTGGACAGTCCTTGTCCCATGCCATTAAAAATTATGGTACTTTAATCAAAAATATGATATTAATGGAAGGCGTATTATTTTCCACTAATAGTTATGATTGCAAGACCCAAAAGTATTCTCCCATGTTCACTTCAGTCGCTTGCCCTGCCTATTTCACAAAACCTGGTCTCGTTTTGCTCCTTCTCGATTCGGATGATCCACGTACTGATGAAGAAAATTTTCTTCGACACATTTGACAAATTCTTCATGATTCAACCTTTTAACACTACGGTAGTCCCAATCATTTCTTTAGAAAATTAAAATCCCCATTACCACAACCTTATTAAGCTTACATATATCCGAGATCTTCCTACATGTCTGTTTCTCAATTTCTTTCTTAATTTTGGAGAGCATATGGTGCAATAACGTCAACGTACTCTTTCCTTTCTTATATTTAATTTCTATCAATATATTTTGATTGGACGATTTGTCACAAATGAGCATATAGTGCAATCTCTTCAAAGTGACCTTTACTTTCTTATTTTTAACACTACCCATGTATTTTACCTGATGATTTTTGAGAAATAACTTCTCCAGGAATACCAATAATTTATCCCTTAATCTAAAACGGCAGGCCTCCCCCTCTCCACCCACTGTATGCCACGTTTTCTATCCATTCTATGACACCTATCACCTGGAACGTTGAATTGACAATCTTGAACATCTCTCAGGCGAAAGTGCGATCTGCAGATGTGGAGATTAGAGTCGAGAGTGTGGTGCTGGAAAAGCACAGCAGGCCAGGCAGCACCCGAGGAGCAGGGAAATCAATGTTTTGGGCAAAAAACCTTCAACAGCCCTTTCCTGATGAGGGGCTTTTGCTGGAAGCGTCCATTTTCTTGCTCCTCGGGTGCTGCCTGGCCTGCTGTGCTTTTCCAGCATCACACTATCGACTTGAACACCTCTTCACCAACTTTCAGTAATAAACATAATACCCCAATTCTCTGTTCTTAAACATGCCCTGAGTTCATCAACCTTCCCCATAAGACCCCTTACATTGAAATAAATGCAACTTAGTGCTTCAGAATTCGTATATACTCTGACTCTCTCATCTTTAGTTTCTAATGGACATGCTCTATTCACATTCATAACTTTCTCCATCCATTCGTCCATTAACACTGCCAATTAGAATAACACCCTTGCCTTCTCTATCAATATAATGTCTCCCTATATAGAGTGAGCAAATCTCCCTGCTAAGATATTGGTTGATTTCCAGTTTAGATTAGACCAATACTTTTTGAACATGTGTTCTCTATTCCAAATCAAATTCCAATTTTCAAAAAATCTAAATCCCTCAACAACAACCCAGCTCTTCAGCCATTGATTTTTCTCCTTTAACCTTTCGTTCCTCCACCGGTTGGGGCTGGCATTGGCAGTAAACCACAAATTAATACTTTTAATTTTTTATTTTTAATCGACCTCACCTCTTAAATTCACCCTGTACTGCTTTAATATTTTCCCAAAAAAGTCATTCCTACCAATATGTACAACAATCTATGACTACTCAGTCTCACCTTTAACAATGTGCTTGAAAAGTTTAGAGCCATTCTTAAGCCTAGCACAAACCACCCTAAACTCATGCTCACTGCCACAGAATCTCCTGCTGATGCTCCTGACTGAAAATCCCACTGTAGCAATAATTCTTCGAAATTTTCTCTAACCCTGCCTAATATAAAAATCGTGCCATCAGTCCAATAACTGACGGCTCTTCCATTTTCTTCAGAAAGACTACCTTCTTCAACAGTTCCAAAAAGTGAAAATCTTTTTGGTAGAGGAATAGTCGCTGGAGACATTGAAGTACCTTTTTACCTTTCCTGACAGTCACCATTTATCTGACTGCTTTGCTGGGTAGTACTTTTTTTTCCAAATCTTCTCTCCAAACTCTCTGTGGCCTAAATAACATTATGCCTAGAAGCAGGATTTTTCACAACACCTTATTTATTTGTTACCTTTCATTACCTATAGATAATAATGTTAAAATGGAAGCAAAATCATATACACATCAAACATATAAAAAATAGATAAAATCAAACCTTTAACTAATTAACTCAATATAAATATTCATCTTCAATATATTCCTAGCAGAAAAGTCTTCTCCTGAGCAGAAAACAGAGAAGACTCTCTGATATGAAGGCACAACTCCTTATTTTTTTTAAAAAAATGATTAATTTTTCGAAATGGAAACAAACTTTCACAGCGTTAAAAAAGAAACCTTAAAAACCATATGAAAACAGGAAGTGTTGGTTTTGCCTATGCCATTTCTGAGTTTAGCATTATTATCTCATGGCATGGTGGCACAGTGGTTGGCGCTACTGCCTCACAGCGCCAAAGACCCGGGTTCAATTCCCACCTCAGGCGACTGACTTGGTGGAGTTTTCACGTTCTCCCTGTGCCTGCATGGGTTTCCTCCAGTTTCCTCCCACAGTCCAAAGATGTGCAGATCAGGTAAATTGGCCATACTAAATTGCCCGTAGTGTTAGGTAAGGGGTAAATGCAGGGGTGTGGGTGGGTTGCGCTTCGGTGTAGTGGTGTGGAATTGTTGGGCCGAAGGGTCTATTTCCACACTGTAAGTAATCTAATCTCGCTGCTTTCATCCTCTAAGACGCCAATATTTAATTTTAACATTCTTTTCTTTTTTGTCTTCTGCGAGAAATGTTATTTGTCAATTCTTATGCTTTCTACACATTTTGCTTCATAGCCATTTTGATGTTGTTTTTAGTAACCGTTTGCTGGTATTTAAAGCGTTTTTCTTTAATTTATTCATAGGATGAGGGAGTCGCTCAGTTAGACAGAACTTATTGTTCATCCCGAGAGGGCAGTTAAGATTCAACCAAATTTGTGTGGGTTTGAAGTTATACATAGGTGAGACCTGGTAGGAATAAGGGTTTCCGTCCCTAAAGGACACTCGTGAAATATATGGCTGTTTCTAACAATAAGCAATGCTTTCATGATCATCAATAGACTCTTAATTTCAGGTTCATATTGAATGTGACAACATTTGAACCTGAGTCCCAAGAACAATATCTGGATGAGCAGTCGGCGATAATACAGCCAGGTCATCACTGTCTTGTTATTGTTGACTTCCTTGTTAAGCTATGGATCACTTTTCATCTTTTTACAATTCCTTATCCACTAAGGATTGCACTTCAATTGAGGTGTCTTGATTATCTCCCGAAGTAGTTAGCACTGTTATTCAACTGTCCTGCACTTTAATGTTTTTGCCAAGTCTACTTGGGCAAATCGCTTCCTCAGGCCAGTAAAGTTGTCATTGCCCCACACTAAACCTCTCGTATGTGACTGTCTTCACTGTTTCAATCTGAATGTGAACCTCCAGCATGCTGTGCCACTCTTTCGAAGATAATCCTTACGACAATATGATTTATCACTCCTTCCTTATTACATAATACCAAGTCGGTTCTCTGGTTGGTTCCATGATACGTTAATCGAAGAAATAATCCCTTATAGATTCGATGAGTCGTTCTTTGTGTCTCCCTTTGCAAATTGATTAAGCCAGTCAATATGCATGTTCAAATTACCCATAATCACTCGTGTGCCCTTTTCTCGAGCCATCATTATTCCCTGGTTCATGCTATTCCCTACTTTGAAAGTAGTTTGCCGGGATGGGGGTTTCTGGGCTGGAAATGCTCATCCCAATGGGTTTCTTTCAATGTATTCTATTTCAAACCGGACTGATTCATCATTTTTGTCCCACGTCTTAATATCATTTCTTAATACAACCTTGACAAGACCCTTGACTAATACAGACACTCCATCTACTCTACCCATGGACATTTAACACCCCAGTCCTGACCTTCCTGTAACGACGTTTCAGTAATCCCCACAATGCCATATCTATTTATCTCTGTTTGAGCTGTCAGCTCATTAATTTGATTTCAAATACTGCACGCTTTTAGTTAAAAGTTTTTTTTTAGATAAGTTCCATTGATATGTCTTTTTTTAAAATACTTTTGTGCACAGGATCTCCAACCGAATAACAGTGAGCCTATCATTTACTCCAACTTTCTACTCATATTTTTAAATAGTTATTATTCTTTCCCTCAGCATGGTCATTGTACTGGCACTGCCTGTTTATTCGACCACCCTCTACTTTCTGTTCAGTTTCTGACCTGCTGAATTGGTTCCCAGCCTCCTGAGCTGCACGATCACACCTCCCTTCCAGGATGTTAGGGCCCCTCCAGTTAAGGTGCACACTTTTATTTTTGTACAGTTCCCACCTGTCCCAGAACTTTCTTTGCAGGACCTTTCAACCTTCCATTCTTCTTACCTATGTTATTGATGTCAATGTGAACGACGACCGCTGGCTGTTTACCTTCCCAATTCAATATGCCCGGCGCATGCTCGGAGGCATTCTTGATCCTGGCACCGATCTCCCTTTTTATGAAGAAATCATAGAATCATAGAATCCCTACAGTGAGGAAGCAGGCCATTTCACACAGCACGTCCATGCTGAGCCTCCGAAGAGTAACTAACCCTGAACCATTCCCCTACTCTATTCCTCTGCATTTACCCATGACCAATGTACCTAACTGGCACGTCGCTGAACACTATTGACAAAAAGTAAACAACCCAGACCCATTCCACTAGGCTATGTTCAATCTGCATTCTCACAACAGATACTGCCAAAACTACTGAGCATTTCCAACAACGTCTGTTTTGGGCACCGATTATGATTGCATTTTGATTAAAAAATTATGTAACTCAGACTTCAAACAAAGCTGAATTTAAAATCCCAGGAGAAACTTAAGTATCTGGTCATTCGATGACCCCAGTGAAGGTTCAGTAAATTATTTCTGTTTGGCCCATGAACGTCATTTGTTCACTTTCCCAATCAATGAATAAAGGAGATTTTTTAGCATCTGTTTTGATATCATAAAACTTGGAAACGTTGCACTTTACTCCTTCATTTGGGTGTGATTACATCTCATTCTTTCGTCTTAGTGCAACTAAAGATGATTATTCACAAGCGAAACACACACACACACACACACACACACGCACACACACACACACACACACACACAATGTAATACTTTGTCGAAGAATGCCAGTAACATTGTAAGTAATTGGAATGACAACTGGAAAGAAGGAAATAAGTAATGGAAGGATGAGAGAAGATGGGTCTTTTTCGGAACAGAAAATACATTTATGTGAACTTGCTAAGTTGATCAAATTTATGAAAAACTATTCAGGGCAGTAAAAAAGATATTGTTATGAAGGTGTAGCGGGATACTTTCCCGTTAAGGGAGACAGGAAGCTGGCACAACGTGTTCTGAAAGAAGTCAAAATGTAACGTTTGTCTGTGAAACCAATAGTGATGCTGAGTTGCCATGGAAGAAAATCAAATACAAATTCAGCCAGACAGTTTAAATTATGCACCAACAGACTGAAATTAAATCGAGATTGAATTATAATGTATTTGATCGCATCAATATCAATGAAATTATCCGATGCATTGTTGTATGAAACTGGATATTTTGAACATTTACGGGGAGAACTGCTAAAGACATTCACAAAGATAGACAGCGAGTTGAAGAGCTTCCTGTAGGCACCTGTCTAGAAGAAGTTTGCACAGCAGAACATCAAAGCTGACCGTGAGTAAAATCGATAGACAATATCTACAAAGGAAAATCGACAAAGCTGACTGGTTTTGAAACATGATGATATTTTTTGTAAACCTTTATTGGGGGTTTTGTTTCATCAGACCACTATTGTAGAGTGGGAGGTAAAAGATACGTTTAACCCACGGGATTTCTAAACAGTTGTTTATTTTATGATTCTCTGTTGGACTTAAATAACAAAATTGTTAATTTTACTTTAAATAGTGACTCTGTAAATGGATCTTTGCCTCTCGACACTTAAGATATTAGGACATGAGGTGAACATTTCTGTGTAGCTGGTTTAAATTAGGAGAGCGGTTAATCCTGTGTTGTAAAAGTTTGAGGGCTTTCGTCCACGATTATAACAGGTTTAGGCAGATCCAAACTGTCATTTGGGTAGATGTGAATAGATTTGAGGTATGAGAAAATGCACAGTATATTAAAACATTTGCATGTTGGTGTCTGAGATCTTTAAATAAAACGTCAGTAAGACAACTGATTCAATTTCGAAGACTTGTTGTTGGTTAAATTAAAAGTGAGAGAAATGGTGCTTAAAAAAAATTAAGAGGGGTTTGAAGATGATTCTCAATTTTTCCAAGGAAGTTTAGAAAGAAAAATCAAGGCCAAACCTTTAGAATTAGTAAAGAACATAGATTTGCGTGTAACCAAGGACAAAAGTAAAGCTGAAATTGTCAGGAAATTACTCAAACGCTAAGGTGTATCAGAGAAACAGATACGCACAGTAGACTGAGAAAAACTTAAATTATAATTGAGGAAAATGAAGTTTAAAGATAAACAACGGAAGAGAGAAAGAGAGAGAAGAAACAGAAAGCTAGAGAGAAGGGAGACGGAGAAAAGGGAAGGAGAAGGTTCGTATCTGAGCATAGAGAGAAGAAGATTGAAAAAGAGACAGAAGGTTTTTAGTTGAGCAAAAAGAGCGAGAGATTGAACTTGAAGGTACGATTTAGTCAACAAAGTCAAAGTAACAGGATGGAGATTAAAAGGCAATTGGAAATACATACAGCGATGTCAAAACGCTGTCACATTTTGATGAGAAAGATTTTGAAGCCTCCTTTGTTTCATTGAAAACTTGGCTAGGTAGATAGAATGGTCCAAGTAATGATGGGTAATGCTAGTTCAGACTAAACTGGTAGCCAGGCCGAGTGAGGTATTTGCTCCGATGTCAGATGAACGGTCAAGAGACCCTGAAGATGTCAAACAAGCTATTTTAAGTGCTCATGAATTGGTACCAGAGACATGTAGACAGCAGTTCAGAAACATTAAGAAGTAAACAGGTCAGACTTATGATGAGTTTGAAAGAATTAAACATAGGCATTTTGATAGATGGATGCTTGCTTGAAAGATGAATAGGACCTGTGAGGCTGTAATGGAGATTATTCTGACTACCTGCTCAGTGTGGTTTCCAAGAGGTCCCCATGTGGAGATGGTGCTGCTGTGGAAATGGCACTGGATTACTTATCCAGATCAGGCTAATGGTCAGGCAGCTGGTGGAAGTTAACAAAACAATTAATAAAATATCGAGATTTAAAACCTGGTGTCAGTAACAGTGATCCTGAAATCAATGTCGATTGTAAACTTCAATTTGCTTCCCCAATGCACTTCATGAAAGTGAATTCTGTTCTGGTAAATTCTATGCTTTCCTGGCCTGGCCTAAAAGTGACTCCAGACACACAGACATGTGATCAACTGTTCAATGGTCTTTAAACCGGTCAAGCAAGACACTAAATTGTACTGATGTGCTACGAGGTTTGAAAGGGTAAAACCGACAGAACACCCAGCTGCAGCCTCAGTATCAGAAAAGGGAATGGGAAACACAGTCCTGTTGACCCCGCAGAGACCTCCTTCCTAATATCTCTGAGCTTGTGACAGCCGCACCCTAGCTGTCTCCTGATCCCTTTAGTGTCTAGAAATCCTTATTTATATCCCGTGTTTTAGCTTCCACAGCCTGATGCGGTATAGAATTTCCCAGGGTCACCACTCTCATCTCAGTGCAGAGCAGCCTGCCTGTACCTAATACTGTGACCTCTTGTTTTAGACAACCCAGCCAGGGGAATGATCATCGTTGCTTCCAATCTGTATCGCCCTGTCAGTGTTTTAAATATTTCATTGAGATCTCCACTCATTTTCCTAAAGCCCAAGGAATACAGGTCCAGTCGCCCCAAACTCTGCTCCCTCAGCAAGTCTGTCATCCCAGAGATCAGTCTGGTCATCCTTCACTGCTCTCCCTCAATGTCAGGTTTGTCCTTTATTAAGTAAGGAGACCAACATTGCACACAATACTGCAAAAAGGTTCGAGATGGGCGTCTCCCCAAGGGCCCGTACAGTTGCAGTAATACACCCTTACTCTTGTGTTCAAATCCCCCTGAAATGATGGTCAACACAGCCTTTACCTTCCTACCTGTTTTGTGTTTCTGCAATATTGCTTTCATGACTGTTGTGCTGAGAGATCCTGAACTTTTCAATGCTGCGCTACCTTCTTGGTGGGTCTGTGTACACTGGTTAGTGTGCCAATATCATTCCCAGTGTTGCCTCATGGCTTCAGAACTCACTGCCCTGCACTGACCATGGAGGTCTGCGCAGAAGAAACCAAAAAAGGCATAAATCACTTTAAAGATCAAAATGTTTCGCCCAATCCATTTTCAAATTATCGGTTGCTGTTCTATTGTTTCCATCAAAATACACACCGTCACATCCACTCCCATTGCTCTTCATGTGCCACGCATTTGCCCCTTCACTCTACTTGTCTCAATCACTTTAGAGCGTTTCTTTAATATACTCCTCGCCCACTCACCATTCGACATCATTTAGTGCCGTCAACAGTCTGGTTTACACTGTATTTGATTGTCTCAACCAAATGTTTGTGATGTATTGGGAATAGCTGGAGCCAAAGCAACGATCCCTGCGACACCAAAGATCCTTGCACTTCAAAACAGAATGTTCTATTCCTGTTCACTGTTTCCTGTCAGCTCTCCCATTATAAAATCATGTTCATATTTTAGGGCCAAACCTCTAACATTTTACTTTGCATACGAGGCCAGAATCTTTACCAAAATCTTTCTGAAAATCCAAATGCACTGCATCCATTGCTTCACCGTATGTATAGACCAGTCAGTTTCTCAAATATGATTCCCATTTCATGTTGACCCATTACATAAGAACTAGGAAAATTAATAAAAACATGGCTGATCATTTCATGGCCTCAGCTCTACCTGCCCGTCCGCTCACCATAACCATTAGTTCCTTTACTTCTCAAAAAAATATCTATCTGAGCTTCAAACACATTCAATGACAAAGCTTCAACTATTTCACTCAGCAGGGAATTCCACCGATTCACAAACTTCTTGGTCAAGACGTTCCTTCTGAATTCAGTCCTGAATCTGCTCGACCTAATTTTGAGACTTTGCCCTCTTGTCCTAGTTTCACCTACTACTGGAGACGTCCTCTCTATTTCTATCTGATCTATTTCCTTCATAATTATATATGTTTCTATCAGATCCTCCCTCGTTCTTTCAAATTCCAATCAATATATAATTACAGTCTACTCTGTCTCTCCTCATAAGTGAACCCCTTCAACTCCGGACCAACCTAGTGAACCTCCTCTGCATCCACCGCAGTGCCAGGACATCATTTCTCAAGTGAGGAGACCAAAATTGCACATCATACTCCAGGTGTGGTCTCACCAGCACCTTGTACAGCTGCAACATAACCTCCCTGCTTTTAAACTCAATCACTTTAGCAATTCTATTTGCCTCGTTAATTACTTGTTGCACCTGCAGACCAACTTCTGTGATTCATGCACAAGGACACCCAAGTCCCTCTGCACATAAACATGCTGCATTTGTTTTAGCATGCAAGCAATGGTCCTTTTCACTGGTATTCCGACCAAAATGGATGACTTCGCATTTATTACAATTGTACTCCGTCTGCCAGACCTTTGCCCACTAGCTTAAACTATTTATGTTCCTTCGTAAAGTTTAACATTCCACTGCACACTTTGCTCTGACACTCATTTTAGTATTATCTGCAATCTTTGAAACACTACACGTGATGTCCAACTACAAATCGTCCATGTAAGCTGTGAATAATTGTAATCCTAGCACTGATCCCTGAGGCATACCACTAGTCAATGATCAGGAACCAGAAAACACTCATTTATACCCACTCATTGCTTCTTGTTAGTTATCCAATCCTCTATCCACGTTAATGCATTACCCGTAATACCACACATCTTTACCTTATGCAGCAGCTTTTTTGGCGGCATTTTGTCGAATGCCTTTTGTAAATCTTGGTACACCGCATCTACTGGGTCTCTGTGGTCATAATGTCTTCATAGATTTCTAGTAAATTAGTTAAGCATGACTTTCCTTTCATGAACTGATCCTATGTCAGCCCAATTGGAAGATTCCTGTCGAGATGCATTGCTATTTATTCCTTGATTGCACATTGAAATATTTTCCCCACTACACTTAATGGCTAACTGGTCTATAGTTCCCCACCTTTGTCTACATCTCTTTTTAAACAGTGGTGTCTGATTTCCTGTTTTCCAATCTGCTGGAAGTGCAATAGAGTCCAGTGAATTTAGAAAGATTTCCACAAATGCATTTATTATTTCTCCCACTACCTCTGTTAATAAATTGTGATGCATTCCATCAGAGCCAGGAGACTGATCTACCTTTAGCTCCATTAGATTTATCAACACTATCTCTGTCATGGGAATGATTGTTTCCAGGTCCTCACCTACCTTCATCGCATTGACAATTACTGGCATGTTACTAATGTATGTCACAGACAAGATCGACAAAATATGTGCTCAAATCCTCGGCCATTTGCTCATACCCCATTACTGAATCTCACTTCTCACCCTCTAAAGGACAATTGCTTACCTTAGCCACTATTATTGTTTTATTTATTTATAGAATCTTTTGATACCTGTCTTTATATTCTGAGGTAGTTTACTCTCATAATCTATCTTATGTTTTTGATTTTTTTTGTTGCTTTCTTTTGACGTTTATATTTTTCCAAGTCTTTTAGATTCCCGGTGGTCTTTGTCATTATTTATGCCAGTTATTTGATAGCTTCCCTTATTTTCTGAGACATCCACGACAGATTACCATTTTCCTTCAGTCCTTCCATTTCCCTCTTATATACTGTTACTGAGCACTTGGAAAAATTGCATTGAAAGCCAGCCAGTGTTCATCAACAGTTCCACCTTAAAGTCTTTTCATTCAGCCAACTTTAGCTAACTCCTCCCCTCCCTCATCCTATTGTAGTCTCCTTTATTTAAGCACAATACTCTGGTGTTGGATTTTGTCTTCTTACCTTCCATCTGTATGCTGAGTTCAACCATACTTTAAGTCCCAATAATTTATCCCAATACATTTATTTATTAATCTCATTCTTTATCCCTCGAGACTAAGGTTTCCCAGTATTGCTGGGAAGATTTGACTTGTTTGTTTTTTTTTCTTCTGTGAAGACAGAACTAATGTATTTGCTTCATAGTTCTGTCACTTCCCTGCTGTAATGCTGCATTCTCTGGGTTCAGACTGTAACAAAGTTGCACTTGTTTTCTCTTACCTTTTCCTTTGACAGTTCACACTTATAACTCTTGTTAATAATCTCTTCAGAAACCGACGAATTCATATTCACACCATGCAATCACAGGAGCATAGACTCTCTTCTGTCAGAAATTTTAATTAGATTAGGACATCAGATCTGTAAGCAATACTTCATGTACAGTCTCACCAACACTCTGTGTAACTCGCGCAGAATGTCTTTACTTCTAGTCGGAATAAATTACTGTAGAAGCTGCAATCTGTACTTAAACCCACACGTGGTAGATATCACAGTGAGTCAGACAGCATCCGTGGAGAGAGAGCATGGAGCTCTACACCGCCTATATACTGATTCTCTTTAAACAAAATCAAACCTAACTTTTACCTTGCTCAATTTGCGTATGTTTCTCCTAGTGTACTTTTTTTTTCTCTATTAACTTACTGCATGAGTTCTTGAAAATCCTCCTGAGTATCCAACTATAGCATATTCACTGGTTTTCCATTGTTTACATTCACAAGGGTTATCTTCAAGCAAAAAGTTTGCAAATTTTGACTACCCTATCAGAAATCTAGCATCATTCTCTTGACGTTTGCTATTGTTCTCTAAGTGTGCAATATCAGATTCTTTATAATAAATTTCAACAGATTCCCTACTGTGGATAACAGGTTAGCTGCTATGTAGGTCTCCACTCTCCCTCCTCTTTCTTTCCTAAATCCTTGGAATGCATTCATTATCTTCCAAATTGGACATGGAAAAATACAATGATCCTCAATGCAATCAATCTGTGCACTGCTGCATTCTCTGAAATTTCAGTATGAATTAGATCGGCCTGTCAGACTTATCAATCCTCAATCCACATATGTTTTCAAATACTACCTCATCACTGATATGGATGATTTTAGCGTTTAGTTACACAAGTCCCATGATCACTTGTTATTTCCTCCATGAAGACAGACACTAAGTAACTGGTTAGTTTCCCTGTCATTTTTTTCTGTTCTCTGATCACACAACACCAATTTCAAAACAGTCTGAACTCTAGCTGGTGCTGAAAATACTGTTAAAGCAACCCATCTCATACACCCTCATGAAATCCATTTCCCCAGCATTAAAATTCACTTGGGTTAACACTGTTCCAATATTACTTGAAGCTACCCATTTTTATTGTAGTACCCACAAAACTTGGATATGTAATTTCCTGTTCTGTAATATAAACAGCATTTGTATCACAATTTTGGCTTTGAGGTATAACTCCCATAAATGTTTGCTTCTGCTTGCTGTTTCTGAGCTCCACCTTACCAGATTCTGTGGAATCTGAGTGACATGGGCTCTGGGGAGATTAATGGCAGGTTCAGGCGAGATGTCTGGTGAGGCATATCTCAACATTGATGTCATCTCACCACATCCTACTCATTTCTCTCAAGTGTCATTATGACATTTTCACCAGATCTCCAGTTATGCTGGTGAAGTAGAGAAGGACAATAATCTTTCAACAATGCTGTGTATTCCCCCAAACAACTGAGACTGCTCTAACCTGGATGGGAACCTTACAACAGGCTTTTGAAGTGCTGCTGGTGATGTACAGAATCTCGGTGAGACCACATCTGGAGTAGTGTGTACAGAATTTATCTCCTCACTGGGGAGATTGGAATTAACTGAGAGATTATTCCCCCAACTGATTTGTGCAATGAAGGTGTTAAATGTAGAATTCCTACAACGTGGAAGCAGGCCATTTGACCCATAGACAGCAAATTAATACTCCGAAGACCACCACATTTAAATCACACTATACCCCCCTGCTCCCCACCCAATTTCGGTTACCTGGCATTTTCTTTGACTAATGCACCTTACCTGTACATCGTGGGGCTGGGAGGAAACTGGAGTACCCGATAGAAACCCTTGCAGGCAGAGTGAAAATGTGAGACAGTGACTCCTGACTGAAATTGAACCTGGATCTCTAGTTTTATGAGGCAGTCGTGCTAACCACTGAGCTACTCATTGTGGGCATCACAACGTGCCTGCACAATTCAGCCCTCGAAATGTGACTTAACAGCAGGGAGATTCCATAAGTCCCCAAACCTGTCACTGAGCAACAGAAGAAGGACATTGAGACCTTGAGTGGCTTTAGCAGGAACAGGATCAAGACATGTAAGCCATCGAGAAAATAATGAAGGAACACTGGGAGGATATTCAGTCCATCGAGACTATAATGTTGGAACACCAGGAGGACATTCAACTCATCAAGTGTGTAAAGCAGGAACAGAATGAGTCCATTCAGCCACTCTTGCCTCTTACACAGCAATTGCAGCAGATCATTTACAACCTTGTGAATTGAAAGGGAATGTCGAGGTTATAGAAAGGGAAGAACTTCGATAAGCCAACTTCACTAGGGAATGAAAAGGGATGAACAAACGATTGGGAATTGAAGACAAATTGTTAAAATCAGTAATTAAGGAATTAATAACAGGAAATGTTCAAATCAAACCACAATCCATTGCAGTCAACATGATTTACTGAAGGATAAGTCAGGTTTGTTTATTTTTTGACTTATGTTTTAACAAAAAAATCTGACAAACATGGTGGTTGAAGGGGATCCTATCGATGTCTTAGTTCTGGACTTCCAGAAGGCATTGCATAACGTGCCTCACAAAAGGTTAATATGCAAAACAAAAGCAAATGGGATAAGGAAAATGTATTTTGTTGGAGAGGTGCTAATGTACAAAAGCTATGATATGGAGGTGCTGGTTTGGACTGGGTTGGATAACGTTAGAAATGGCAAGATACCAGGTTATAGTCCAACAGTTTTATTTTGAAAAACACAAGCTTTAGTCCCGCTCTTCCTTCATCAGGTGTTAGTGAGAGCAGAAGACCTTAGACATATAATTTATAAGGAAAAGATCAAAGGGCTGTACAACACATGGACGTGAATTTAACACATCGAAGATGTCTCCCAAACCTTTTATCAGTTAGAATGGAGGTGCAGGTTTTGATTGATTAATATGCAAACCTGAGAATTTATTTCAAGTCACTGCCTGGAGATAACTTAAGGTACTAACGATGTAAAGGAATGGACCCCTCCGGACAGACTATGTTATACAGGCGTGAGGTCTTGTTTTGAGTCTGTCTTTGTCTTCTCCTGGAGTCAGACTGATTTTATTTGCAAAGTATGAGTTTATAAAATACCGTATTGACTGACTGTATACAAATTGAATATTTTTGAGAAAATATGATTTATTAGTATGGATGAGGGGAGTGTGAATGTGCGCGGGGAGAAGAGGGAGAGGTGCATGGGTGTATGTCGGGGGAGAGCGAGAGGGCGTGTGTACCTACGTTAAGACACAGCCAGATTTGTCAGATTCCTTTCCCCACACACTCACTCCGTGGTTTCAGAGTTTTCCTTCTCTGAATCTCTGCTCATTTTTTCTTGTTCATGTTACAGACCCAGATGCTGCAACTACAGTCGCAATGCTCCATCCAGATTTGCGTCACCAAATCATCAGGTCTCTCTGAATGTGAGAGTCAGCTCACAGCACGACCTCCTGCAAACCATCCCAAGCCCATCCACTAACGTTTCAATAACAGGAGACAGTCAGAAGCTCCTCAGTTACAGGTTGGATGCCTTGTCCTTTATAATGGTTGTCGCGGGGTTCCCTCGTGTTACTGACTGCACTGTCAGCTGAGAGCGACAAACACAGTCGTTGAGTGGACAGGTACATCTCTCAAAGCTACTGGAACCCCTTGTCCAACAAAGATAAGCATATGGGACACACCAGGAAGTGAAAAACTGCCCAATACACACTATTTCATTCTTTCAGAGCTTCACAATGACAGCATTCGATACACTCAGAAACCAAAAATAAAACACCAGGGAACGATACAGAAAAACAAACAATTAATTAACTGATAACATGTTGCGAAAATATGGATAAGGAGACAGGGGAGTGAGAATAACTGGAGAAGTGAGACAATGGTGGGTCCAATCACAAAAATGAGAACATCAAATGAAAACATTGGCAGATCAGTTGAAATGCTTCGTTACATCAAAATCCGAATCGGCCTCACAGAACCAACCCAGACACCGTAAACTGAGACAAGTTAAGCCAGAATGGAGAGCTGTGCAGACCATGCTAGTGGAGTACTCCATAAACTGGGAGAAAGTGAGGACTGCAGATGCTGGAGATCAGAGCTTAAAAATGTGTTGCTGGAAAAGATAGAAAGAGAGAGAGAAAGAGAGAGAGAGAGAGAGAGAGAGAGAGTATGTGTGTGCGTATGTGTGTGTTTTGGTGGCGATAAATATGAAAATTGTTTGAGAGAGAACACACATGGACGGAATCAGTTTAAATGAGAACAAGTGACAAGGGTTTGGGTAATCAATATAGAGACACTGAGGATTGTGCCACAGACAGAGGAAACGATGTAGTTCAAAATATTAAATTAAAGGCATTGCCAGACCCGGCAAAAATATAAATCGATCCTCAAAGAAATGATGGGATTTTGGTGTGAGGTGAGAACCGAGCCTTGGAATGTCGACTCAGATTTGCAGGTTTGAATTTGGGAGTGTCAGCAGCAGATTATTGGGATCATTAAGACTACATTTCATAGCTCAGGGTTCAAATCGCAGATAGAATAAGCCAGTGAAGTATATTCAGGAGACGTTAACAATTACAAATAGGAATGGTTCAGATATGGGTTCGGAATCAGCTCGTGGACAAAGGGATCACCATAGTTGTGACTCGTCTGTTTCAGCCTCAGATAATGGCCAGGGATGAGATGAAGTCAGAGGAACGAAATGGTGTTTGTAACCAGAACAGAAGACAGTGACCTCCAAGCTTTCAATATTGAACTAGGGCTGTGATACAATGAATTGTGTTCCATAGCTGAAACTGAGTAGGTCCGACAAGGCACAGTGCCCGAAGGAAAGAAGGAAAGTTGTTCGTGGTGGTTTGGAGAGTGAATGTTTACACAGTAGAGTAAATGTAAAGAAAAATAATACAGTCACACATGATTAATGCAAATAATAAATGGACAATGAAACTTACCAGGTACACCAATAATAGCCAGGGTAGGATAATAAAAATATTGAATAATGTAAAGTGCATATTCGATCCGCAATGGTAATGGCCAGGAATGATATGTAGAAAGAAACCATACATAAGAGGATAAACTCCTGTCCATTGTTGTTACATTCCAGTCTAAAGTTCTCAGAGTCAGATCTCCCATTCCCCTGTCTCTGCAGCTGCTGATCCCTGTGAGTGCTGTCGGTGAGACACCCACTCATACTATGGGATAACACATTTAACGGTGCCCATTTTATCATTAAAATATGTAAACCCTCCACTGGGATAAGTACAATCTCTGGAGACTGACATTCATCACAGTCACCAAACAAACAGCGTCAGTTAACCAGTTCCTTACCTCATTTTACACATCCCAATAAAGGGGAACATTTACTCAGACTGGACTGAGTGGATGACTGTTGCCGAGGGATAGATCATAAATCTTTCAATCTTTTTTAATCTTTCTTCCTTATATGTCGGAGTATTGCTGGAACATTGCTGGGTTGTATATGTTCCATCCTGTTTGTAAAAAGGAGACATGGATAGAATGACAGATCAGTTGCATAAAATGCCTTGTAGGGAAGTTTCTAGATACTTGAGTAATGCTGCTCGTAGTTTGAAATGCCCTGGCATCAAACCATTTCATAACTTCGAGGCACCATTCAGCACATTGAAATTGCTGCTCAGGAACAGGGAGAAACAATTCTGTCCCCAAGTGCCTTCTATTGAGACATAGGAAGACATAGGCCTTTCGGCCTGTTACAGAGGGACAGGAGGAACTGATCAGCCTCTTGAAACTGTTACCCGTTCAGCTTCTCAGACCAGTATAACAAAAGCAGAGTCAGTTAACACGATTGCTTAGTTAATGAGAAATAAAATATAAATGCAACATTCTGATTTTGATGGTATTTTACAAAAAAAGCAGAAAGATTTTCAGTCAATACGAACTGATTGGAATGTCAAAAGGCCATTCAGTCCATCAGTTTCATTACACAGGAACAGCTGGTGAGCATAGAGCTGTTAGAGCCTGTTACTCAGTAGCAACAGGAGGAGAGCAAACAGATATTGCAGACAGTTACTCAGGAGCAGCAGGAGGAGGGCACACAGCTATTGGAGCCTGTTACTCAGGGGCAGCAGGAGGAGAGCACACAGGTATTGGTGCCTGTTACTCAGGAGCAGCAGGAGGAGGGCACACAGGTATTGGTGCCTGTTACTCAGGGGCAGCAGGAGGAGGGCACACAGGTATTGGTGCCTGTTACTCAGGAGCAGCAGGAGGAGGGCACACAGGTATTGGTGCCTGTTAGTCAGGAGCAGCAGGAGGAGAGCACACAGCTATTGGAGCCTGTTACTCAGGAGGAGGGCACACAGTTATTGGAGCCTGTTACTCAGGAGCAGCAGGAGGAGAGCACACAGGTATTGGAGCCTGTTACTCAGGGGCAGCAGGAGGATAGCACACAGGTATTGGAGCCTGTTACTCAGGAGCAGCAGGAGGAGAGCACACAGGTATTGGAGCCTGTCACTCAGGGGTAGTAGGAGGAGGGCACACACCTATTGGAGCCTGTTCCTCAGGAGCAGCAGGAGGAAGGCACACAGCTATTGGAGCCTGTTACTCAGGGGCAGGAGGGTGTGAGCATGCAGCTATTGGTGCCTGTTACTGAAGGGCAACAGGAGGAGAGCACACAGCTATTGGATCCTGTTACTCAGGGGTAGCAGGAGGAGAGCACACAGCTATTGGATCCTGTTACTCAAGGGCAACAGGAGGAGAGCACACAGCTATTGGAGCCTGTTACTCAGGAGCAGCAGGAGGAGGGCACACAGGTATTGGTGCCTGTTACTCAGGGGCAGCAGGAGGAGGGCACACAGGTATTGGTGCCTGTTACTCAGGAGCAGCAGGAGGAGGGCACACAGGTATTGGTGCCTGTTAGTCAGGAGCAGCAGGAGGAGAGCACACAGCTATTGGAGCCTGTTACTCAGGAGGAGGGCACACAGTTATTGGAGCCTGTTACTCAGGAGCAGCAGGAGGAGAGCACACAGGTATTGGAGCCTGTTACTCAGGGGCAGCAGGAGGATAGCACACAGGTATTGGAGCCTGTTACTCAGGAGCAGCAGGAGGAGAGCACACAGGTATTGGAGCCTGTCACTCAGGGGTAGTAGGAGGAGGGCACACAGCTATTGGAGCCTGTTCCTCAGGAGCAGCAGGAGGAGGGCACACAGCTATTGGAGCCTGTTACTCAGGGGCAGGAGGGTGTGAGCATGCAGCTATTGGTGCCTGTTACTGAAGGGCAACAGGAGGAGAGCACACAGCTATTGGAGCCTGTTACTCAGGGGTAGCAGGAGGAGAGCACACAGGTATTGGAGCCTGTTACTCAGGGGCAGGAGGGTGTGAGCATGCAGCTATTGGAGCCTGTTACTGAAGGGCAACAGGAGGAGAGCACACAGCTATTGGAGCCTGTTACTCAGGAGCAGCAGGAGGAGAGCACACAGTTATTGGAGCCTGTTACTCAGGGGTAGCAGGAGGTTAGCACACAGCTATTGGAGCCTGTTACTCAGGGGTAGCAGGAGGTTAGCACACAGGTATTGGAGCCTTGACTGAAGGGCAGCAGGAGGTGAGCACACAGGTATTGGAGCCTGTTACTCAGGGGCAGCAGGAGGAGGGCACACAGGTATTGGTGCCTGTTAGTCAGGAGCAGCAGGAGGAGAGCACACAGCTATTGGAGCCTGTTACTCAGGAGGAGGGCACACAGTTATTGGAGCCTGTTACTCAGGAGCAGCAGGAGGAGAGCACACAGGTATTGGAGCCTGTTACTCAGGGGCAGCAGGAGGATAGCACACAGGTATTGGAGCCTGTTACTCAGGAGCAGCAGGAGGAGAGCACACAGGTATTGGAGCCTGTCACTCAGGGGTGGTAGGAGGAGGGCACACAGCTATTGGAGCCTGTTCCTCAGGAGCAGCGGGAGGAGGGCACACAGCTATTGGAGCCTGTTACTCAGGGGCAGGAGGGTGTAAGCATGCAGCTATTGGTGCCTGTTACTGAAGGGCAACAGGAGGAGAGCACACAGCTATTGGAGCCTGTAACTCAGGGGTAGCAGGAGGAGAGCACACAGGTATTGGAGCCTGTTACTCAGGGGCAGGAGGGTGTGAGCATGCAGCTATTGGAGCCTGTTACTGAAGGGCAACAGGAGGAGAGCACACAGCTATTGGAGCCTGTTACTCAGGAGCAGCAGGAGGAGAGCACACAGTTATTGGAGCCTGTTACTCAGGGGTAGCAGGAGGTTAGCACACAGCTATTGGAGCCTGTTACTCAGGGGTAGCAGGAGGTTAGCACACAGGTATTGGAGCCTGTAACTGAAGGGCAGCAGGAGGTGAGCACACAGTTATTGGAGCCTGTTACTCAGGGGCAGCAGGAGGTGAGCACACAGGTATTGGAGCCTGTTACTCAGGGGCAGCAGGAGGGGAGCACACAGCTATTGGAGCCTGTTACTCAGGGGTAGCAGGAGGTTAGCACACAGGTATTGGAGCATGTTACTGAAGGGCAGCAGGCGGATAGCACACAGCTATTGGAGCCTGTTAATCACGGGCAGCAGGTGGAAACAGGAATACAGGAACAGGAGCCAGTCATTAAACTGCTCTCGACTTCGACAGAGGAACAGAAGCGAGTCACACGACTGCTCGAGCCTGGGACACAGGAACAGGAGGCCATCACTCAACTGCTCGAGACTGGGACACAGGAACAGGAGGGAGTCACTCAACTGCTCGAGACTGGGACACAGGGATAGGAGGCAGTTATTCTCTGATCTGATTGTGATTCCTTCATTCCATTTTTAAGATATTCCCCTCTCTGCAGTCTCTGCTCCTTTTGATGGTCATGTTGCAGATGCTGTCACTACAGTCACCATGAATCATCCAGAGTGGGTCACCAAAGCATCTGGTCTTCCTGAATTTCCACAGCAGCTTAAAGCACAGCCTCCAGGAAACCGTCCCCAGCTTTTCCACTGTCACTCAAGTGCTAGTGAGAAGGCTCTTCTGGATCAGTAACAGTGCAAGCGATTCCTTGTGTTACTGAGCACATGATCAGTAGAGAGTGATTACCACAGGCGTTCAATTGATCGGCGCAGAGCAAGTTAGAAAGGTGTGCATCAAAACTGCTGGAAGTCCACTATCCAACATGGAGCACAGAGCAGGACACCGGGAAGTCAAATAAAACACAAGCTATACTTTTTGAACATTGTTTCTAAGCAGCTTAATGTTGGAAGCTGATGCCCAGTTTAAATTACAACAGTTTAAATACAACAAATGGGACGGATTTGGGAAATAGACGGATGGAGAGAGACTCAGAGTCGGTGTTGCGGATGGATGTGTTCGCATGTTTAAAAATGCTGAAGTGAAGACATTTCGATAGCATCAAGTAACATAGGCGGGTATTTCCGGCAATGGTGAATTAATAGTATACTGGTGTGAGTTCAGACAGAATCATAGACTCTCAGAGATGTACAGCACAGAAACAGACCCTTCAGTCTAACTTGTCCATGCCGATGGGATATCCCAAATTAAACTAGTCCCATTTGCCAGCACTTGGCACATTTCGATGTAAACCCTTCCTCTTCATGTACCCATCAAAATGCCTTTTAAATGTTGTAATCATAACAGGCACCACCACCTCCACTGGTAGCTCATTCCACACATGCACCATTCTGTATTAGAAAAACTTGGTCCTTGGGTCTCACCTGAAATCCATGCACTCTAGTTTTGCGAAAGAGATATGCCTATTAACACTACATATGCCTCTCATACTCCAAGAAAAATCACCCCAACCTACTCACTCTCTCCCTGCAGCTCAAATCCTGGCAGCATCCTTGTAAATCTTTTCTGTCTCCCTTCAAGTTTCACAATATCTTTCTGATAGGAGGGAGACCAGAATTGCATACAATACTCCAAAATAACCGAATTAATGTGCTGTACAGCAGCAGCATGGCCTCCCAATTCATATAGTCAAAGCACTGACCAATAAAGGCAAGCATGCCAAATGGCTGCTACTGTATTCTATCGAACTGTAACACAACTTTCAAGGAATTTTGAACCTACACTCCAAAACCGTTTTGTTCAGCAACACTCCACAGGACCTTACCATTAAGTGTCTACCTCCTGTCCTGATTTGCATTTCCAAAATGCAGTGCCTCACATTTATCTGCACTAAACACCATTCGCTGCTCCTCAGCCGATCAGCCCACCTGATCAAGATCTCATTGTACTCTGACGTAAACCTTCTGTGTGTCCACAACAACATCAGTTTTGGTGTCATTTGCAAACTAACCAACTATCGCTGCTGTGTTCACATCCAAATGATCTATATAAATCATGAAAAACAGTGGACCCAGCACTGATACTTGTCGCACACCACTGGTTACAACCCACCAGTTCGAAAAGCAATCCTCCATCACCACCCTCTATCTCCGACCTTCGAGCCAATTTTGTATCCACATGGCTAGTTTTCCATGTGCATTCCATGTGAACTAACCTAGTTAACCAGTCTACCATGTAGAACATTGTCAAATGCCTTAATGAAGTCTATATCGCAATGTACACCTCTGCCTCAATGAATCCTCTTAGTCAGTTTCTTCACAAAATCTCAGTCAATTTCGTGAGACACCATTTCCTGTGCTTAAAGCTACGTTGACGATTCCGTATCAGTCCTTGCCATTCAAAATGCATGCAGACCTTGTGCCTCATAATCCATACCAACAACTTGCCCATCACTGACGTCAGGCTCACCGGCTTTTCCTTACCATCCTTCTTAATGTTTTTAATGTAATGACATCACGTTATCAAACCTCCTACCTTCCTGCACCTCACCTGTGACAATCAATGATACAAGTACCTCAGCATGTGACCCAGCAGTCCCTTCCCTAGCTTCCCACAGAGTTCGAGGTTACAGCTTATCAGGTCCTGGGGACTTTTCCATCTTTACAGGCTTTACGAACAACATCATCTCTTCCTCTGTAATACAGACACTTTTCAAGATGTCACTGTTAATTTCGGAAGCTCCTTAGCTTCCATATCCTTCTGCACAGTAAATACTGATGCAAGGTGCTTGTTTAGTATCGCCTCCATCTCCTGTTGTTCTGCACATCGGAAGCCTTGCTGATCCTTAAGTGACCCAAAACTCTCCCGTGTTACTCTTTCGTCCTTAATCTGTTTGTACAGTACCTTTGAATTCTCCTTAACCCTATTTGTCAAAGCTATCTCAAGCCCCCTTTATGGCCTCCGGATTTCCCTTTTAATTATACTTCTACTGGCGATAGACTCTTCTCGACAGTCACTTTAAATCTGGAATTCAGAGGCTGATGACGATGATATATCTAGTTTTGATTGTTTGAAATACCCAACTAGTTCGCTGATGCCCTTGAAGGAAGCAAACAGCCATCCTTACCTGGTCTAGGTTACATGTGACTCCAGACCCACAACAATATGGTTAACTGTTAACTGCCTCTTGGCAATTAGTGATGGGTAATAAATGCAGTCTAAGCCAGTTATACTCTCATCCCGTGAATGAATACTGTAAAAACATCGACTCCTGATATCCGTATATGACATTGGCATCCCTCTTACCCGTGACCAGGCCATCAATGTCTCCAATCTGCCAGCAATTCCTTACACCTTCCAGCCTTACCCCTCACCCTAAAAGGGGCATACTGTCTCTGGGCTCTTGATATCTCATTTTTGAAGGCTTCCCACTTCTGAGCTGGCCCCTTATCTATGAATATCGATTCCAATCCAGTTTGGAAGTTAGAGTCATAGTGTCATAGAGATGTGCAGCATGGAATCAGACCCTTCGGTCCACCTCATCCATGCCGACTAGATATCCCAACCCAATCCAATCCCACCTGCCAGCATCCTGCCCATTTCCCTCCAAACCCTTCCTATTCATGCACTCATCCAAATGCCTCTTAAATGTTGCAATTGTACCACCTTCCACCACTTCCTCTAGCAGCTCATTCCATACACGTACCACCCTCTGTGTGAAATATTGTCCCTTCAGTCATTTTTATATCCTTCCCCTCTCACCCCAAACCTATACCCTCTCGTACTGGACTCTCGGACCCTAGAGAAAAGACTTTGTCCATTTACCCTATCCAAGTTCTTGCCTAATATAATCAAATTAGCCTTCCTCCAATTTAAAACATTATCTTTTAGATCCACTTCATCCATTTCCATCTCTGTTTTAAAACTAATAGAATTATGAGTACTTGTTCCAAAGTGCTTCCCCACTGATAACTCAATCTCCTGCCCTACCTCGTTTCCCAAGGGTAGGTCAAGTTTATGTCCGTCTCTGTGATGGAGAGCATTGGACAAGCAACTGCAGCTTTGTGACTGTTAGTGGTTTCAACAGAATCTATGACTCACTGGTCTGAATCTAAGAATAATTTGTCTCAGTGACGTTTTCATTGAATGTGACAGATGGATTGTCTGTACGAGGCTGAGCAAGTTTCTGGTGCTATCTTATCAAACTCACCTCATTAACTACCCACTCCACCCCATGGTGTCCCTCTTATTCAATACCAGCCCGATTCTCACACCCACCATGGCTGGAGGTACTCACCATCGCTCGGATGCCCCTGGATATTCCGTGATCTCTGGCACTGGTGCCATCTTCAAAAGGCCAATGGGCAGACGGTTGAGCTTTCTTAGTTAGAAGTTGCCTTGCACAGTTTACCCTGAGCATGGCAGATAAGGGACAATTACAACACGGTTTTTTGAACAGGGGTTTGGAAGACCTGGTGGATGGGCTAGTAGAGAGTTAGACCATTCTTTTCCCAGAGGGACCCACACCACCAGACCCCCTGAGCATTGTCCGAGCTCACCACCCAGCTCAGTGCTGTATCTGCGGTCTGAGGAAATGTATAGCAATACAGGACAAGCATCAATAACCTTCCCCACTCTGTCAGGGTAAGGGTCACTGTATTCTCTCTGCTCCCTCGCACTCACTGTATATTTGTTATCGCACCGACCACCGAACTAGGCTCATGCTCCACCACTCTCACTCTTTCACCTTCTCTCTCTCTCTCTCTCTCTCTCTCCTAATTTCCCTCCACTATACCACCCACACTAATAACGCAACATGGCCGTAACACTATGGACTAACTCCCTCCTGACACCTCACCATTTCCCCTGCCACACCTACACCAGAACTAAGAGCAGGGCCACCCACTGCAACCTTCCCTCCCTCCCTCCCTTTGTACCATTCCAGGAGAAACAGCCTGCAATAGGACAGAAATGGTCAAGCCGGGTTGTGGAGTGCCCGATATCCGCTCCCTCATGCCACCACCACATGGGGACGACCCTGCTACGAGTTGGAGAGGACCGGGATGCCTCGTGTGGAGATTCTGAAACATCCACATCTCACCAAACGAGTAAGGAGCAATGTTCAGTGAAGGGCAATTCTCACTTTAAACCCACTGGCAGTTCCGTTTCCCCCGGCACAACGTAGAAGCCGTGGCCCTGATGCCATCTCTCTTTTGTGTCGAGCTGGTACAAATGGAAACTCCACCATCTCGGTGGCCGGAGGGTGGGCTCACAACACATCGTCACCATTACCTCCCAGGAAGGGAGCACGGAGGCTCCCTCCTATACCTCCTCCTGTAAAAAGCTCAAATACTGAAAATAATCTGTGACATTTACTGCTCTCCTCCCTTGTCCTGCCATGTCCAATAATCTGTCCTCATATATATCCAGCATCCTGTGCTCCTGCAGCCCTTTTATAACTGTACAGATATTTTATATTGTCTGTCAATGTTATTCCTACCAAAGTGCATCATCTCACACTGCTCTGCATTGATGCTCATCTGCCATAAAACAGAACACTACACCAATTTGTCACTGCCCTTTTGGAGTTCCACACTGTCCTCCACACACTTTACAATTCTTCCAGGTTTGGTTTCGGCAAGCAATGAAATTGTCCTAAAATCACTCTCCACTAATACTTACTGACTCTCTCACTAGTGTGAACAAGCACAATACAAAAACACTCACCATGAACAGACTGAAAAAAACTGACACATTCCAGAGTCCAAGTGATATATTGACAAAGTTACCGGAGCAAGAGAAATACTGACAGACACTCCATGTCTGTATTAGTGTCAGTGTATGAGTGAGTGTCTCTATGTCTCTGTGTTCGTGTGTGTTTAACTGTGTGTATCAGTGTAGGGCGAGTCTGGAAGTCACTGTGGTGTTAATGTGATGTACTATCCCCCTGACATGAGTTTCTGAGGAAGGGGTACTCAACCCAAAACATTAACTTCCATTTCTGCCCACAGATGGTGACCGACTTGCTGAGCTTTCTGTCGCTCTCAGACTCTGCTGGTCTCCCCACCCCTCTGTACAGGTGGTAATGGAGGGCGAAAATCATAGGGATTCAGTTTCGGAAGGACAGAGGGAATGTATCAGCTCACAGCACCATCCAAACTGAGAGCACCATCAACACACATATACGCACACACACACACTACAAACACGCACACACACACAGGCATGTACACACATAGAGCTGCACACAGACGCTCATGCACAGATACACAATACTTATAGCCACCGCCACACACACTTACACACACACTACAAACGTGTGCACACACAGAGACACTTGCACACAGACATATACAGCTGCACACAGACACTCACATACAGATTCACATACCTATAGCCACCCTACACACGCACTTACAAATGCACACACACACGCGACACACACCGAGATGCAGAGAGCCACACACACAAAGAGACATACACACACCCATGACACACACACACACGCACACAAAATGCTTACACTCATGCAGATATATATACATACATGCACACATACGCATGCACTCAGACAGACGCACACACACACACCCGCAGAACACACACAGACACAGATTTCATTCGTTTCTTCATTCCAACCCCACACCAGAACTTATCCCAGATCCATCCTTCCAACTCGGCACCTCCCTCTTGAACTGTGCTACCTGTCCGTCTTCATTCCCACTATCCACTTCACTCTTTGCTCCAACCTATCACCTTCACTCCACCATCATTTATTTGTCGCCTTCCCAGCTGCCTTACCCAAGCACCATCCCCTTCCATTTATCGTTCGGCCCACATGGTCCACAAGCCTCGTTACTAATGATGAGATTATGCTCGAAATTCCAACTTTCATGCTCTTTGGATGCTGCCTGAAATTCTGTGCTTTTCCAGCACCACACTCTTTGACATAGACACACACGCACCCACAGACACAGAAACACACACACAGACACACAAACACAGAAACACACACACAGACACACACACACACAAACACAAAGACAACCATGCTTCCCACGCTCGAAAACATCCACACTCCCCACACAGAGACACCCACACTGCCCACACACACACACATACTCACACACAGACAGGCATACACACTCAAACAAACATGCACACTAACACACATAGACACCCACCCTCCCCACAAATGCACATTTACTCTCATACACGGACAGACACACTCAGCCAGACACACAACTAACACATATGCAGACACGCAAAAAGCACATGTACGTACATACATGCACAAAGGAACACACAGACAGAAACACAGACACACACACACAGGCACACAGATACATACTGATATGCACATACACTGGCAAACAGACAGAGGCATACACACATTGACACATAGAAAACACCCTTACAAGCCCCCGACACACAGACACCCAAACTCCTCACACACACGCAGAATCACTGATACACAGAGACACACAATCACTCGCACACACACAAAACAAGCACATATTATCACACAGACACACAGAGATGCACAGAGACATGCACACACCGACACACACCAACACAGACATACAGGCATGCACACACAGAGGCAGACATACATTGACACATGTACACACACAGTGACAAGATCCATTGAATCGGATTCCGTGAAAAACAGAAGCCGATGGAATGAAAAGTGCCATGAGAGCGAGAATATAACATTATATGTGAGGAAGTTGTTTTCCAGACTCGAGGAGAGTGCACAATGCTGTTTCCAGGGATCAATATCTGGATATGTAGACAGAATTAGCATCGGCTGTTATTGTACTGCATCTTTTGTACAATGTTGCAAAAGCACAGGCCTTTTCTATAGAGGGGACAACTTCAAAATCCTCAATGATGCAAAACACACAAATGAGGTGAACAACAAAGCAACCGCAGAAACTCGTGTTACGTCATGGGGTGAACGCCCTGGCTCAACCTTTGCTCAAATTCGCTCTCTGTCAAATTCCTGAGCCAGAGTTTCGAACACTGAATGGTCTATGTTAATAAACACTGCTCAAATCTCACAACTTCAGTATTTAATACGCCCCTACATGTATGTCTGACAACAGTAATTGCTCCCTCACTGTGTTACTTCAGCACACGTAGAGAAAAAATAAACATGAGAACAACAGTCACGTATGTGACAGGGATTTGACCCGATGCACACCTCTTCCCACCCTACCTCTTGCACACCTCTTCCCACCCTACCTCTTGCATTACACCTCTTCCCACCCTACCTCTTGCAAAAATGCCATCCCTTATTCCCAATTCCTCCGCCTCTGCCGGACCTGTTCCCAGGAGGACCAGTTCCACCACAAAACACACAAGATGGCCTCCTTCTTTAGAGACCGCAATTTCCCTTCCCACGTGGTTAAAGATGCCCTCCAATGCATCTCATCTACATTCCGCACCTCCGCCCTCAGACTCCAACCCTCCAACCGTAACAAGGACAGAACGCCCCTGGTGCTCACCTTCCACCTTACAAACCTTCGCATAAACCAAATCATCCGCTGTCATTTCTGCCACCTCCAAACAGACCCCACCACCAGGGATATATTTCCCTCCCCACCCCTTTCCGCCTTCCACAAAGACCGTTCCCTCAGTGACTACCTGGTCAGGTCCACACCCCCTACAACCCACCCTCCCATTCTGGCACTTTCCCTGCCGCCTCAGGAACTGGAAAACCTGCGCCCACACCTCCTGCCTCACCTCTCTCCAAGGCCCTAAAAGAGCCTTCCACATCCATCAAAGTTTTATTTGCACATCCACTAATATCATTTATTGTATCCGTTGCTCCCGATGCAGTCTCCTCTACATTGGGGAGACTGGGCGCCTCCTAGCAGAGCGCTTTAAGGAACATCTCCGGGACACCCGCACCACTCAACCACACTGCCCTGTGGCCCAACATTTCAACTCCCCCTCCCACTCTGCCGAGTACATGGAGGTCCTGGGCCTCCTTCACCGCCGCTCCCTCACCACCAGAGGCCTGGAGGAAGAACGCCTCATCTTCCGCCTCAGAACACTTCAACCCCAGGGCATAAATGTGGACTTCAACAGTTTCCTCATTTCCCCGTCCCCCACCTCGCCCTAGTTCTAAACTTCCAGATCAGCACTGTCCCCATGACATGTCTGGACTTGTCCTACCTGCCTAGCTCCTTTTCCACCTATCCACTCCACCCTCCTCCCTGACCTATCACCTTCACCCTCTCCCCCAATCACTCATGGTATTCTACGCTACATTCTCCCCACCCCCACCCTCCTCTAGCCTCCTCCACGCTTCAGGTTCACTGCCTTTATTCCTAATGAATGGATTCTGCCCGAAACGTCGATTTCGAAACTCCTTGGATGCTGCCTGAACTGCTGTGCTCTTCCACCACCACTAATCTAGAATCTGGTTTCCAGCATCTGCAGTCATTGTTTTTACCGCCTTGCAGTTCTTCCCCAGGCTGTATCACACAGCAGGGTCCTCCGGTGAAATGAACAGCCGTGAATGACATGTGGTTCGGTCTGTCGGAAACAGCATTTCCAGACAGATACAGTTCCCTCTTATTAGAACAAGCAGCACTGATGATGAATAACCTCAGAGAGAAGCAAGCGATAGAGATTTACTGTGGACTCGATGGGCTGAACGGCTTCTGTCGGCACGTGAATGACGTCACCCGTCTCTGCCGTCCCTCTCCCTGTCTCTGTGACAGAGTGGCAGAGGGAGAAATAATGGCTCGTTTTTAATCCTCCCTTCCGCTTTGGACTGTCTGCAGCCCCGCAGCCCCTGGCTGTGGGGATGGTTCTCAGTGAGTGAGGGTTTCATACGGAGCCGCTTCATCTGGGACATTTGGGACTCAGATGTTAACTGATGCCCGATTGCAGCAAAGAAACCGACGGCTGTGAAACAAAAGCCTTTCTGCTGGATTGTTCTGTGAAGATTGATTCTGAACATCAAATGGGCAGCACAAAAATGCACTGCTTTGAATTTTACTGAGGGAAGAGAGTCCACAGCCCATTTCTCTCTTTCCCACCAGCTCAGCACGTTTTTCTCTCTCTCAAATAAATGATATTTGGAGGAAGTTCGCAATCAAAGTTGCTAAGTTCCAGCGGCGCTCTTGCACCTGGCTGTGCCCGTGAGAGGAAGCTTCAGAGCATATCCGCATTTACATCCCGTCATAATGCCTGCAAGTGGAGGGGAATGGCTGAATACTCTGCCATTAGAGACAGCTCAGTCCACGGGGATGGGATAAACAGCATCGTCCCGCGTGGGGACGTTCTGCCGATCCGACACAGTCCACTTTATCAATCAGATCATACCAGAGTGAGAACGCTCGAGAAGGCCAATCGGTCACTCGTACCTGTGCCAACTCGGGAGTTGCAAAAAATTGGTGAAAGTGGAAAGTGGATTTGTTCACGTTTCAAGTGTTTCCATGAAGCAGGAAGCAGAAGAAGATGCACAGTCAAGCGATTGAGATCTGACTACAGGGGCAGCAAATAAGTTGTACAGGGCAGGGGAGAGCTTTGAAGTATTGAATTCTGGTTAATGGGACGATCATGCTTTTACGAGGCCACGCTGCTACAGAAGAAACTATGTCAGTGTCTCTCAGCATTGTGATGTCACAGGCAAAAGACGCCGTTACACTGCAGGAAATTCCTTTTTCCAATGTGATGGCAGTCCGTATGTAAAGGTGTAGCTTATATATCGAATCCTTTCACATAAATAATTCCACTGCACCTCAGTATGTTGTATTGTCTCCTTTCCACTTTACCTGTCATTGTGCCTGCACTGAAGTTGATTTTCTCTTTCTGCGTGTCTTTTACAGTCTGGATGATGTGATGCAGTTGTACTGACCCATCTTCTGACAGAATTTTCCACTTCACTTCAGCCCGCCCTAACTTCGCTATCTGATACCATTCTCATTGTTTAGATGTTAATCGCTCGTCTCAGATCCAGCCTGCCCTCACCCAAAATAAATGGAAAACTCAGTCACACTGTGATCACTGCAATCGAGGAATATATTCACTCTAAGGTCATTGATAATTCGAAGGATAAATTTAGGACTGCAGATGCTGGAGATCAGAGTTGGTAGTGTGATGTTGGAAAAGCACAGCAGATCAGGGAGCATCCGCGGAGCAGGAGTATTCAGGTTTCAGATTTAAGCCTTTCATCTGGAATAAGGCTTGTGAGTGGGGGCTGAGAGATAAAAGGAAATAGTGTGGGGTTGAGGGGAAATAGCTGGAAAGTAATAGATGGATGAATAGGAGGGAGAAGAAAATAGGTCAGAAATAGCAGTGATGGAAAGGGTTGCGAGGACGGTGCCGAGTTGAAGGCTTGGGCTTGGGGGAGGGGAAATGAGGTAACTGTTCAAATTCACATTTATCCCGTGTGGTGTTAGGGTCCCAAGCCGGTAGGTGTAGTGTTCCTCTTCCAGGCGTTGGGTGGTAACGGTTTGGCAGTGGTGAGGTCCAAGACCTGTATGTCTTTGATGGGGTAGGAGGGGGAGTTGAAGTATTCAGCCACGGGACGGTGAAGTTGGTGGGTGCGGGTGTCCCAGAGATGTTCTCTGAAATGATCTGCAAGAAGGTTTCCTCTCTCCCTGATGTAGAGGAGACCGCACTGGGCGCAACGGATTCAGTAGATGACATTGGTCGCTGTAAAGGTGAATTTCTAATGGATGTGGAATGATCCATTCGGGCCTTGGCTGAGGTGAGGGGAGTGGTGTGGGTGCAAGTTTCACCCTTCCTTTGGTGGCAGTGAAAGATGCCAGGAGAGGGTTGTGGGCTGGTTGGGGGGGATGTATGGACCTGAAGAGGGGGTCATGGAGGGAATGGTCTTTACGGAATGTTGGCAGGGCTGGGCAGCGAAATATATCTTTGGTGATGGTGTCTGTTTGGAGGTGGCATCAGTGGCAGAATATGATGCGTTTATGCGGAGTTTGATGGGATGTAAGGTGAGCAACAGGTGGTTCTGTCCTTGTTGCGTTGAGAGGCGTGGCTTCAAGGGTGGTGGTGTGTGAAATGGAGGTGTTGAACCAGAGGGCACTGTCAACCACGTGGGAAGGCAATTTGCGATCGTGGAAGAAGTAGACCAACTGGCTCTTTCTGAGGTGAAATTGGTCATCCTGGAAACATATGTGCTGGAGGTGGAGGAATTGGGAATAAGGAATGGCGTTCTTACACGAGATAGGGTTGGAGGAGATATAGACTAGATACATGTGGGAGTCGGTGAGCTTGTAGTATATGTCTGTAATTAGTCAGTTGCCAGAGTCGGTGATGGAGAGGTCCAGGAAGGTGAGGGAAGTTGCCAAGAGGATCCGGATAAATTTGAGGTCGGAGTGGAAGGTGTTGGTAAAGTTGGTGAGCAATGAAACCTCCTCGTTGGAGCACCAAGTGAACCCAAACATTCATCAATGTAGCAGAGGAACAGGTGGAGGATGGTGCCTGTGTAATTGTGAAAGATGGACAGTTCCGCGTATCTAACAAACAGGTAGGCATAGCTAGGTCGTATGTGGTGCCCATGGCTACCAGCGTCAATAGAGGAAGTGGGAGAATTGGAAAGAGAAGTTGTTGATTGTGAGGACCAGTTCAGCCAAGTGGATGCGGATGTCGGTGGAAAGGTACTCTTTGGGATAGTGTGAGATTAAGAAATGGAAGGCTTGCAAACTTCTGTCATGGCAGGTGGATTTGTACAGGGACTGGATGTCCATGGTGAAGATGATGCGATGGGGGCTAGGGAAACGAAATTCTTGGAGGAGGTGAAGTGCATAGGGGTGTCACGAATGTAAGTGGGCATTTCCTGAACTGGGAAGAGAGGAGTGTGTCGATGTAGGAAGAGATGATTCGGATGGGACAGGCTCAGGATGAGACAATATGTCGACTGGGGCAGTCAGGTTTGTGATTCTTAGGAAGGAGGTAGAATCGGGGAGTGCGCGGTTCACGGACAATGAGGTTGAAGGTTGTGGATGGGAGATGCCCAGAGGTGATGAGATTGTGGTTGGTCTGGGAGATGATGGTTTGGTGAGGGGAGGAGAGTTTGTGATCGTGGTCTGTAGGAGGAGGTGTCTGCGAATTGGTACCTGGCTTCAGCTTTGTTCCTCTGCCCGACTCACAAGCCTAATTCCTGATGAATGGCTTATGCCGAAATCGTCCATTCTCCTGCTCCTCGGATGTTGCCTGACCCGCTGTACTTTTCCAGTACAACACTCTCCACTCATTCATTATTGCTGTCTCATTTCACACGACCAGGTCCATGCTGTCTGTTTGATTCTAATGAGCACTGTTCTTATGGACTGCGACAAAATCTGCCAATCTGAAACAAAAACAGAAATTGCTGTAAAATCACAGGTGAGCTGGCAGCATCTGTGCAGATGAATCACAGTTAACGTTTGACATCCATTGGGTCCGTCTGTCCACAGATGCTGCCAGACGTCCTGAAATATTCCAACAACGCCTGTTTTTGTTTGATTTTCAACATCAGCAATTTTTTTGTTTTTGTTTTCTTGTTTTCTGCCAATATGATTTGGCTAAAGATTATGTTAAAGGTTTTAAATATGACTGTGATGGAACGGCCAGATTCCACCAGCCGGCTCCTTTTATTTGGTTCACGTGACCAATGCCTTTCTACTTGGTCACCGCGCCCTACAGCGGCACTGCATATAAATTGACAAGACTGTGGCATTCTCTCGGATTGGTAATCAGGAGCGAGATTGATTGAAATTATTGAAAACTTAAGATAAACAGATAAAATACGGGATATAAAACGGGAAAATGAAAGGGAAAGAGAGAACGGCGAATGATAATTTTTTGACAAAACTTAAATATAATTGCTCAAGAATCAGAAAGTGCCTTCATCTGCAAACATACCATAATATGGAATGTAATTTTTTGGACAACCAATGCAAGTAGATCTTAGCAAAATCTTAGTTTAAAAGTCTTGCTGCAACTGTTTCGGTTATAATGAAATGCACACATGGAATTCAGTGCTGTAATGATCTCCTAAAATGGAAAAGGAAATCCTTGTCTTCGAGGATACGTGGGGAATGTTCATTGACTCATCAGTGTAACATGTGTAAACTGTGCAACATGAAACCAGTTCAACATCTATTTTCCCGGAATTTAACGCAGGGCACATGGGAAACGTTATCCATCTGCTGAAAAATCACCTTCGGCTCTCTCTCCACATATGTTTCTTCACGTTTTAGATACTTGCAGTATGTTTGTTGATCAAGGAGTCATTGTCCAGAAAACGTTGTTTCTCAATCCACAAACACGGGTATTTTCCCATTAACTTAGCTTTGCTCAATATCACCTTCTGTCCGTATTCCTCAACACGACGACAAATTAAAGCTGCTCCATGTGAGGCTCAGAATTGAAACTTCTGCACAGCACACCCACTATACTGAAACAGAGATACAGTGCACTGGTCACCTTCTGCACAGGAGCAACACATTAATGCTTACCTCCACATTCCTGGTTTTACCTTAACGTTTGGGAAACCGAGTTTCTCTGATTCCATTGCTAGTAACGGGGATTATATGATCATCTTCACCAGTGGTTCTGTCCCCGAGTGAGGAAAGTGGTGAGTTACTCATTGTAAAGATGGGTAGATTGATGAAATGTACAATTTCATCTTTTGCCTTCACTAACCCATGAGCTTTTTATTTTGTTTTGCATCTGTAGAAATCTTAAAATCTTCATCTTGAACAGACTCAATGACAGATCTCCATTGTGTCTCTGGCATCGAATTTCAAAGTGTAAACCCCCTCTGAATTCTTCCACCGCAGTCCGCTGTTTGAGAAGTGTTCCTGTTGTGGGAAATGCACTTCCCCGTGTGTCAACTGCTATTCCCAGCATGCGCTCTGGCGCTGCACTCATTTTCCTTCTGACACTTGCTCACTGTGTTGCTGTGATCATACAGTGACTTGGTGTCGCACGACCCAGGAAAATGATACAGCTCAAGGTTTTTGCATTGTTGAGTTCAATTGTCAGTTTAGCCATATTTTGGATTTTGAAATTGTCTGTTCTGTACACAAGTGCGTGTCAAAAACATCTGAGCGGAAGTTAGGTCTTCGGACTAATGACATTGAGCACTATGCACTCTCCTCCAGTCTGGAAAACAATTCCTGACAGGCAGTTGAATAGACAATAGACAGCAGATGCAGGAGTAGGCCATTCTGCCCTTCGAGCCAGCACCACCATTCATTATGATCATGGCTGAACATCCTCAATCTGTATCCTGTTCCTGCCTTATCCCCATAACCCTTGATTCCACTATCCTTAAGAGCTCTGTCCAACTCTTTATTGAAAGAACACCTCCTGCTGTCTCGGGTTCTTCATTCCGTTGACTTCAAATCTGCACAGAATTCAATAGACCTTGTTACATATTCATTTCCTCATTTTTGTTCAGATCACTGTGTGCATAGTGTGACAGTGGGAGTGCACTTGCCCCACAACCCAGGGGTCAGACCATCATCTTGGAACCGTACTGTGTTATTTCTCATTTCACCAACAATCGGGAGAAATGTCTGCTGCTCTGCATAATTTATGCATTTCAATTATTGATAAGGTCATAGCCTACCCGATGCCTCTGACGAGGTGGCTGAGAGGTTAAGGCGATGGACTGCTAATCCATTGTGCTCTGCACGCGTGGGTTCGAATCCCACTCTCGTTGCTGTCATCAACGGCTTTCAATGGCGCTGTTTTCAGATGATTGAAGGTGGAACTCCAATTGTCAGTTTATATGCATTGACGCGATTACAAAATCTCAAAGAATAGTTTGTACCTTTTAACTAAACTGCGTTGAAATTGAGGTTGCTTTGGGATAATGAAAAGAAACGCGATTTTCTTTTTCAAGTCAGTGCTGAGAACGTTTTTTCGTATGAAAGACATCCAGGAAAATCAAATACCGAGAGCTGCGAAGTGCATGTTTATGCAAAGGGATTCTTAATGAATGTTTTGTCAGATGAAATATGAAGGACGTTGAGGAGAAGTAATGCATCCTGGTGAGAAGAGCACAGCGAAACAGCACAAAATAATGGAGATATTTCAAAAGGGGCAGGGCGTGGGTTTAGGGGCACTGAGAACTAGCTGTAAACGCACAGTGGAGAATTGCCAATGTGGGTGCCGTGCATGGGCACGGAAAGACTTACACATTGGTCTCGCCCTCGCCCCTTGCTCTCGCCATTGATGAATGCTGGAAATAAGGCACAGATAAACACAAGATGTGGGAAACAAGCTCCCTCTCGTTATGCACACACTGGATGCATCACATTGAACCATGAACAACTGGAGAAATCAGCATGTTACCTGTAGGGAGTGAAAGTAAACTGTGGATAAATAACCGCAGATTCATGCAACATAAACATGAAAAATGATTTAAAATGTAGGGTGTAGGTTTGCTCGCTGAGCTGTAGCTTTGATATTCAGACGTTTCATTACTTGGCTAGGTGGCGACCTCCAAGTGAAGCGAAGCTGTCGTCTCCTGATTTCTATTTGTATCTTTCTCCTCGATGGGGTTCCTGGGGTTTGTGGTGATGTCATTTCCTGTTCGTCTTCTGAGGGGTTGACAGATGGCATGTATATCTATGTATTTATTTATGGCATTGTGGTTGGAGTGCCAGGCCTCTAGGAATTCTATGGGGTGTCTTTGCTTAGCCTGTCCCAGGATAGATGTGTTGTCCCAGTCGAAATGCTGGTATTTTTAATCCGTGTGTAGGGCTACGAGGGAGAGAAGGCCGTGTCTTTTTGTCGCTAGCTGGTGTTCGTATATCCTGGTGGCTAACTTTCTTCCTGTTGTCTTACGTCGTGTTTGTGGCAGTCCTTGCATGGAATTTTGTAGATGACGTTGTTTTTGTCCATGGGTTGTACTGGGTCTTTTAAGTTTGTTAGTTTTTGTTTGAGAGTCTTGGTCGGTTTGTGTGCGACTGAGATTCCGAGGGGTCTGAGTAGTCTGGCCGTCATTTCTGAAACTTCTTTGATGTATGGTAAGGTGGTTAGGGTTTCTGGCTGTGTTTGGTCTGCTTGTCGTGGTTTGTTCTTGAGGAATCTGCGCACTGTATTTTTTAAGTATCTGTTCTTCTCGAATACGTTGTATAGTTGGTTCGCCTGTGTCTTCAGAAGTTCGTCTGTGCTGCAGTGTGTGGTGGCTCGTTGGAATAGTGTTCTTATACAGCTTCGTTTGTGTGTGCTGGGATGGTTGCTGGTGTAGTTAAGTATTTGCTCAGTGTTTGTCGGTTTTCTGTATATGCAGGTTTGTAGTTCTCCGTTGTCCTTTCATTCTACTGTGACGTTCAGGAATGCGAGTTTGTTGTCGGTTTCTTCCTCCTTGGTGAACTTTATACCTGTGAGGGTGTTGTTGATGATGTAAAATGTCTTTACTATCTTGTTTCGTTTTGTGATGACAAAGGTGTCATCTATGTAGCGGACCCAGATTTTTGGTTTGGTTGTTGGTAGGGCTGTTTGTTCTAGTCTTTGCATTACCGCTTCTGCTATGAATCCTGATAGCGGAGATTCCATGGGTGCGCCGTTGGTTTGTTTGTAGACTATGTTGTTGAAGATGAAGTGGGTGGTGAGGCACAATCCACTAACTTCATGATGTTTTCGTTGGTAATGTGATTGATGGTTGTTGGTGCGTCTGTGATTGTCTCTTCTAAAAGTGTGGTAAGTGTTTCCTTTGCCAGGTCGATGTTGATGAAGGTGAACAGTGCTGTTATGTCGAATGAGATCATTGCTTCCTCTTCCTCCACTTTGGTGTTTTTGATGATTTTTAGGAATTCCTAGGTGGAGTGGATGGAGTGCTGCGACTCTTCTGTGAGGTATTTCAGACTTGCGTGTAGTTCTTTGGCCAGTCTGTATGTTGGTGTTCCAAGTAATGAGACTATGGGTCTGAGCGGGGCTGCCAGTTTATGGATTTTTGGTAGTCCGGTTCGACTTGGGCAACACATTGATCCTGGGACAGTCTAAGCAAAGACATGCCAGAGAATTCCAAAAGGCATGGCACTCCAAACACAATGCCATAAACAAACACATAGATCGAAATGCCATCGATCAACCCCGCAAAAAACAAACTGGAAATGGCATCACCACAAACCCGAGGAACCCCATCCAGGAGAAAGATATATAGAAAGCGCTAGACAACAGCTTCGATTCACTTGAAGGTCGCCACTGATGATGTTACCTCGCTACGTAATGAAACATCTGGATATCAAACCTACAGCTCAGCGAGCAAACCTACACCCTAAACCTCAACCTGAGCTACAAACCTTCACAAACCTTGCGATTTAAAGTGTCTTTATACGGATATCATGAATAGACTTTTCGTTATAATAGCCGTCTGGTTGAAAGAAAAAGACACCACATTTCAAGATGGATGACAACGTTAGCAATTTAGTTTTGAAATTGAGATCTATTTTATCATTTTACACAGAGAACAAGTTCATTTTAAATAATGCTAACCACATTCTCTCACCTGGAATAAAAGTGTGATTTCAATATAAACATTGTCCTTGCATAGTCGCAGTTACTCAACATGAAAAATAGGATGTAATTTTTATTAAGCATACATCAATTAGCACCATTATCTTACTTCGGATTGACTGCAGTATGCACATGCTAAATAAGGTATAAGGAAGAATGACTTTTGGAAATAATGATTCGGTGGTGACTAAAAATAATATTATGTTCTCATGATGCAGATATTCCACCAATGGCTCCAGTGGTAGAAATGTTCAGTGGGCAGTATTTCTATGATGGTATAGAAGTATGTGAGGTGCCAGGGATGGGAGTTCCCACTTCATCTGGAACAGCGTCTTTTGATGTGGACCAGGGAGCATTGTGACATCAGTCTGGGAGTTCCAACCACACATGGAGCAGCTTCTATTGACATGGAGCAGTAGGGAGCATTGGGAGATCCGAATGCAAGATCTAACCTCATTTGGAGCAGCTTCAGTTGGCATGGAGCAGGAAGCTTTGCGAGATCCATGTGGGATCTCCACTCTCACCTGGATCAGCTTTTAATGACATGTAGCAGCAGGGAGCATTGGGACATCAGAGTGATAGATCCAACCACAAATGGACTGCTTATATTGATATGGAGGAGGGAACATTGGGATATCAGACTGGGAGCTCCAACCTCACAAGGATCAGCGTTTAATGACATGTAGCCGCTGGGAGCATTGGGACATCAGAGTGGTAGGTCTAACCTGAACTGCACCACTTCTACTGACATGGAACAGGGAGCATTGGGACATCAGAGTGGTAGGTCTAACCTGAACTGCACCACTTCTACCGACATGGAGCAGGGAGCATTGGGACATCAGACTGGGAGCTCCAACTTCAAGTAGAGCCGCTTCTATTGACATGGAGCAGCAAGGAGCATTGGAACGTCAGGTTGGGAGCTCCAATATCACCTGGACCAGCTTGTATTTACATGGAGGAGGAGGGAGGATTGGGACATTGGGCTTTGGGAAAAGATATTCAACTATTTTAATCTAAAGTAAAATATGTTTCAACACCTCAGATGTTAATTGATTTATGAAGAATCTTTCCCGGAAAAATAATTAATTCTTTAGATAGTAAAGACAAGTCCTGAAAATATTCAACTGAGGAAAACGCATTGGTACAGAGAGAAATGGGAGTGTTGTTTCATGTCTTTGTCTTTTCTTTTCTGGCCGACTCTGGACTTGATTACATCACCGGAAGGACGTTTTCACTCATTTCCTGCAAGTACGGACAGGTCATTAACTTAATCTTAAACTGAAAATTAATGGGAATATGCGATGTTATGTTTAGGCTGGAGTTTACCTCAAATTATGGTGAAAACGCAGCAAAGTCAGTTGCAATTTCCAAGATCAGCAGTGACCTCATTGATTGGCTGATCAGATTGTGAATGGTCTTGTTTTTTAAGATAATTTGAAGTGAATGAATGATGGTGATTATCTTGGTTCTTTGTTCACCTTGTGACTGTTCCTGCTATTGCTCATGTCCTTGTTAACACCACAGCTCTGCCGCGTGTAAAATCTCAGCTGTGCATCTGGCCCGTGGTACAACCATTTGTATAGCTGGCTACGGATCAGGCGGTTGTAACTTCAACATTTACTTTGCGCAAGCGCATTGTGGAGATTCATCACACATCCAACCTACTCATTTTTGTTATGCTGAGGTGGGTAATATTTGAAATATCCATCTCCACGAACGAAAATTCTTTCACTGTCTTCGACCAGTTAAAAATTACCAAGAGCTGACAGAGTAAAAATCACACAGCACCAGATTGTATCGAACAGAGTTATTTGGAAGCACCAGTGTTCCATGCACTGTTTCTTCATCAGGTGTTTGTCAACTGTTGGAATCTAAAATGGCTCTGTGTGATTATTAAATGTATCCACCCCAGTCGAACACCAATACCTCCAAGTCATGGGTACCGTCGACACCACGAACGGTCGGTTAAAGTCCAGATGATCTTCCAAAAGATCGCGCATGTTGACACACACACGAAGTTTCTGCAGAAAAACACCCACCTGATGAAGGAGCGGCTCTCCGAAAGCTAGTGCTTCCAAATAAACTCGCTCGACTCTGCTCAGATATTGTGTAATTTTTAACTTTGTCAACTTAACTCAAACACTGACACTTCCATATCATAGAGAACATCAGTCATGTCCCACGTTGTCAGAGAAGGCAATCCTGGAATAGCCCAATACATTGCTCATAGGCACGTTTCGTTTTCAGAAACCAGGCCACTCAGTTAAAGCGCAGAATACTAACCACTAGACCACCAGGGATGAGGGCAGAAGCAGTTGCACCGTTTCTTCATAACACAGTTTTTGGAATTATGTCACTGCAGATATGTTTCCCCTCAAAAATGAGTGAATTACCGTGTGTTTAGAGCACGGAAATGGGTCCCTTCATTTCATTTCCCAGTACTTGGTCTGTAAAACTGTAAGCTCTGACGTTTCACCTGAATGCTAATTTCTCTGTAACGTTTTAATCTCGTAAAACATAATAAATGGGATTAAAGTTTGAGATGGGAACTGAACCCCATTTTTACCCATAGACTGAAGCACGCAGACACATTTCCCCAAGTGTGACACAGGCCTCTGGAGAAAACAAGGAGAAAGTAAGATTTCATCGACTGGTCTGATGTTGTCCCATTTCAGAGCTCAACACCAATGTCTGGTTACAGCAAAGAAAGGAAGCATTCAGACCCTCCCGTCCCAGTGTTCCTTGCCCATTGTTTCCCCATTACTCTGTAGTTTATACTAACTTGGTCACTGCTCACGCCCGCTATTTCCTGTCCAGCCGAACGGTTTGCCTCAAGTTCTTGGAATAAAAAACAGGAATGGCCTATTTCAAGCACTTTTCTAGTTTTCACGGACATTGATATCACCACTGAGCAAGCACATTGCCAGCTCAGGGAGAAGGTCTCATCCTTTAGAAACTGAAATACAAAGATGATTGGATAGCCTCAGTATTGTAAACCAACCAACAAGACCGGAATAGGGCCGAGGGGATCACGCACAGAAGGATGGGAGAATAGAATGGCGAATCTCATGGTGTCCAGGGTGATGTTAATAGAAATCTTCCCTGGTCGTATAGTGATGAGGATTCAGTGATTTCACTGTCATGGCTTGTTAAAGGTTAACGTTTACAGTAATCAATATGAAATACTGCCTGATATTTCGAAGTAGAATGATGTGCAGCAGACAGAATCGTTTCCCTGCATGAACTAATAAGAGAGTTCAGAAGAGCCGGGGAGGAGAAATGAGAGCCAGGAGGAGAAATTAGAAGTTGTTGGCGGATAGGATCAGGATTAACCCTAAGGCTTTCCATAGGTATGTCAGGAATAAAAGAATGGCGAGAGTTAAATTAGGGCCAATCAAGAATAATAGTGGGAAGTTGTGTGTGGAGTCAGAGGAGACATGGGAAACACTAAATAAATATTTGTCGACAGTGTTCACAATAGAAAATAAAAATGTTGGCGAGGAAGAGAGAGATACTTGCATCTAGACTCGAAGAGATTGAGGTTCACAAGGAAGAGGTATTAGAAATACTGCAGAGTGTGAAAATAGACAAGTCCTCTGGGCCGGATGGGATCTATTCTAGAATCCTCTGGGAAGCAAAGGAAGAGATTGCCGAGCCTGTGCCATTGATCTAGCAATCATTATTGTCTACAGGAATAGTGCCTGAGGACTGGAGGATAGCAAATGTGGTTCCCTTGTCAAGAAGGGTAGTGGAGACAACCCTGGTAATTACAGACCAGTGAGTCTCACTTCAGTTGTTGGTAAAACGTTGGAAAAGGTTCTAAGAGATAGGATTTATAATCATCTAGAAAAGAATAATCTGATCGGGGACAGTCAGCACGGCTTTGTAAAGGATAGGTCGTGCCTAACGAATCTTATGGGTTTTTTGACAAAGTGACCAAGCAGGTGGAGGAGAGTAAGCAGGTTGATGTGCTGTACATGGATTTCAGCAAGGTTTTCGATAAGGTTCCCACAGTAGGCTATTATACAAAATACGGAGGAATGGAATTGTGGGAGACATAGCAGGTTGGATCAGTAATTGACTTGCTGAAAGAAAACAGAGTGTTGTAGTTGATGCAATATGTTCATCTTGGTGTCCAGTTACTAGCAGCATTCCGCAAGGTTCGCTGTGGGGTCCAGGGCTATTCGTCATTTTTATAAATGACCTGGATGAGGGCTTAGAAGGGTGGGTTAGTAAATTTGCGGACAACATTACGGTCGGTGGAGTTGTGCACAGTGACGAAGGATGTAGTAGGTTGCAGAGAGACATAGATAGGATGCAGAGCTGGGCTGAGTGTTGGCAAATGGAGTTTAATGTGGACAAGTGTGAGGTGATATACTTTGGATGGAGTAATCGCAATGCAAAGTACTGGGCTAATGGTAAGATTCTTGGTAGTGCAGATGAGCAGAGAGATCTCGGTGTCCATGTACACAGATCCCTGAAAGTTGCCACCCAGATTGACAGGGTTGTTAAGAAGGATAACAGTGCTTTGGCCTTTATTAATAGAGGGATTGAGTTCTGGAATCAGAAGGTTATGCTGCAGCTGTACAAAGATCTGGTACGGCCCCATTTGAAGTGTTGTCAACAGTTCTGGTCACCGCATTATAAGAAGGATGTTGATGCTTTGGAAAGGGTGCAGAGGGAATTTTCTAGCATGTTGCCTGATATGGAAGGAACGTATTACGAGGAAAGACTGAGGGCCTTGAGGCTGTCCTCGTTTGAGAGAAGACTGAAAGGTGACTTAATAGAGACATACAAGATAATCAGAGGTTTAGATAGGGCGGACAGGGAGAGTCTTTTTCCAAGTATGGAGACGGCAAACACGAGGGTCATAACTTTAAAGTGAGGGGAGGTAGGTACAAGACAGAAGTCAGAGGTAGTTTCTTTACTCAGAGAGTAGTTAGGGCATGGAATGCTTTGCCTGTAACGGTGGTAGATTCGCCAAGATTAAGTGCATTTAAGTCGTCATTGGAGAGGCATATGGACGTACAGGGAATAGTGTAGATGGGATGGGCTTCAGATTAGTATGACAGGGCGGCACAACATCGAGGGCCGAAGGGCCTGTACTACGCTCTAATGTTCTATATGCTGCAGATCCACATCAGCAATGTCATCTACAATTGCCTGACGTTCAATCAGTTTAAAACAAGAACGGAGGGGGCGTCAGGAAAACGGAAGGGGAATAGTGGTTTGTGAGAGTTAACTACATGCCTCGTGGAGCCAGGTTCAATGTAGATAATGAATATCGGTTTTCCTGTTTACCTTGGTATACTGATCACTACGGATCAATGACCCAATATTGTCTGCCCTTTGTGTGTTTTTCTTTGTACATTTCACCTCGGTTCAGTGCTCCGGGGGACCACGCTTTTTTAAATTTGGAACATTTTACACAGGTCGGTTTTGCAGCTTCATATTAAGGCCAACAATTTTAGGAACAGATAAACACCATTCAGACCATCAAGTCTGTTCCACTATTGAATGGTTTCATATCTGATCTGTTAACCTTGAACTGCACATTCTTGCGTTTCCCCATAACGCTTGATGTCTTTGCTGTTTGAAGATCTGCCGATCTCAGCCTCATTACACCTCATGACACTTCCTCAACAGCCTTCTGCTCCAAGAAAGTCCACTGATACAGAACTGTCTGAGAGAATAAATGCTTCTTCGTCTCTATTTTAATTGTGAGATCCGCATTCTTATACGAAGTTAAAAATCGCACAACACCAGGTCATAGTCCAACAGGTTTAATGGAAGCAATAGCATTTGTAGAGCTGCTCCTTCATCAGGTGGCTATGGAGTACACAGTGGTAAGGTACAGAATTTATAGCGAAAGGTTACAGTGTAATGTCACTGAAATTATACATTGGAAAAATACCTTGATTGCTTGTTAAGTCTTCCATCTGTTAGAATGACTATGTAAGGTTCATTTCTTTCTTATGTGCTTCGAAAAACTTTCTTTTGACAGTTACATTCTCAGGTGGACTTTACCAATTAGTGTCAGCACAGATAATATGTTGAAGGTGCTCGGCCCCTAGTGCTGCATCTATACCATAATGTTTAGACTGATGCTCATCTTAAAAAAAAGAAGCTACAGGCAAAGGATGCCTTAAGACATGGTACATTGGTGAAGCTGAGCAGAGGCGACAGCAATGGAATGAGCGCTGCACATCAATCAACAGACAGGCGTTCCCCTTCCCAGTTAGAGAACACTTCAGTGATCCAGGACAGTCGACCTCGGATCTTCGGGTGACAATCCTCCAAGGCGGTCTTCGGAACAGGCAGCAGCTAAAAGTGCCCCCACAGAGACTGATAGCTAAATTCGGTACCCATGGTCATTGGGTTCATGTCACAGTACAGGTGATCCCATTGCCCTATCTACAAACAGAGACCCTCCTACAATTGAGTGCGCACGCGCACGTGCAAGCACACACACACACACGCACACACACACACACACACACACACACACACACACACACACACCCCTCCGTGGGGTGAATTTGTACTTGCAGAGTTACATTGTACTTTGCTCAAAAACTGCATGAATCCATGTAAGTCTCTGGGAACTCATTTTTATAAATTAGAATCATTCGAAACAATATGGAACGGACAGCAGCACATGGGGGTAGACACCAGTTGTTAAACTTCACCTGAGAATGAAACTTTAAAATAAAAAAGTTTTGCACTTTACGTATGAAAGAAGTGAAGCTCACATGGTCATTCTAACAGATCGGAGACTTAGCAAACAATCAAGGGAGTTTTCAATGTACAATTTCAGTTACGACACGATCCGAGTGAATCTCTGCTGCAACTTTCCCAGTGCGATCTCATCCCTGGACAATTCTAGCACTGAGCCGAATGAACATATTTCTATTCTGTAACAGCATCGGGGGTGGCTCTGCAGCATTTATTGCCTTCCGGTTTGGAGTCACGTGGACGCCAGATTAGATAAGGACGGTAGTTTCCTTCCCTCAAGGACGTCAGTGAAACACATGGGTTTTTCAGACAACGTATTCTTAATTCTAGGCATTTATTGCATTCATATACTATCATCGTCGTGGTGTGGTGAGAATCCAACTCTTCTCCTCAGAATATTACCTGGCTTTGCTGTGTTAACAATCCAGTGATAATACCACTAGGCTATCGCAGAAAGCCCTCATGGGGGATCTTTTCCAATAGAGTCTCTTTTCCCCAATTATTCCTTATGCCCTTTTATTGAGCCTCACACTCCAATAATCTTTTGTCCATGTCAGTAAAAGCTGCTAAAAGAGAATTGATCTCACAGCCAAGGTATCCAAACGGATCGAATGATTTGAAGGTGCCTATTAAGAGATTGGGGCAACAGTGAGTGCAAAGGCACAGACTGGATGGTATCAACGTGAAAGTGTATGTTAGATTGTGCAATGCCTCAGTCAAATGGGATGAGGGACGGAAAAGAGAGTTAGGGAGAGTGCGAGGGAGAAACATCTTCGAGAACTTTTGGGTTTCAATCCTGATACATGAAACGTAGAAATATCAGAGAACAAAATTCGATGGAAAACAGATCATCACCTCGGGGAATATTATCTTGTAAAAACGATTAATTTCTGACCGTGTTACACCAAAAGTAAAACTTTGAGAGAACTGACCGCCATGCTGTGGATTTGAGCTGCGGTCGCTGCAATCACAACGCAGAATACGAACTACTAAACGGTTATAGCATTCCACAGACCACACTTGTAAACTGCAACCAGTATGGTAGCAGAGGAAATGTCAGGAAGAATGTACAATATCAGGACTTAGCGACAGGCATGTGGAACGCAGAATGAACCGAATCTTTAACTTTAGCATCCCCAGAGACTGTGGAGATTCCATGAATGAGAGTACAGGAGAATGGGATGAACAAAACTCTCCAACTCTTGGCAGAGTGCAGAATATTGTTGAAACGTATGCTTCAATAGCATTATATTTGAACATCGGCTACTTCATCACTTTGCCCACACAAGGCAGGACCAATTGCTGCAGGCAATCACACATCATTCCAGTTCCAGAACCGGAATCAGAGAAACTGTGTGAAGCATGCACGAAGATCCAATTGGAAACTGGGATGGAATGACGGGAGAGAGGAGCATGTATTTCCAAGGTTGGGACAGCTCCTGGTCAAAAGCGGGGCGGAAGGGAATACTTGCCCCCATTTATAATATTATGACCATAAACAGTACATGTTGCTGAGACAGCCGATTGGCGCATCTTAAGCGTGTGGAGACTTTAACTTTGGGGTGACAATGTTCGAAATTTCATTTTCCTGTTTGGATCAGTGGTTTTGACATTGGCATCTGCTTTTGTTCGCATCAGCTCAGAATCAGCTTCTTGTTCCCAATAAATACTGCAACCTGGAGAAGGTGGTGTTGTGGTTATATAATAAACTACTCATCCCTGGGGACTCACACACGGAACTGGTAATGTTAAAGTTCGATGAATAAAACCTGGAATGAACGCCTGATCTCAGGAACAGAGAACATGCCTTTCATTTCCTGCAATCCCATTCATGCATGTCGCTTATAGGGGACGCTCCCATCTTTACCCAATCCTGCCTACTTGTGTCTCCAGGACCTGAACAAACTAGCTGACCCTTCATCCGAGAATGAAAACCGTGTGGGAAAGCAGGCCATTCAGCCCTTGCAGTCGACACAATCCCTCTGAAGCACATCCTATCAGACCCACACTCCATACCTATTCCATTCCCCTTCATTTCCAATGGCTGATCCCAGGAACCTTCACACCTACAGACTGTGGGAGGAAACTCAAGCAAGCAAAGAGAGAATGTGCAAACTGCACACAGTCACACGAGACTGGGATCGAATCCATGTCCCTCGAGCAGCGAGGCAGCAGCGAATCAGGATGAACAACAAATGCTGTCCTGACCAGCGACATCCACACCCTGTGGGTGTATCAGGAAGAATAAAAACACATTCACAACATGGACAACGGGACTTACGTCTGCGTGGACATGATTTGAACCAATAGTTCATCCTGGGTAGATACAAGGACACCGATATCACACAGAAACCAGGGCAATGAGGAATTCAATAACCTGCTGAAGTGGAAACTCATTTACTCAGTCAAACTGGGGACAGATTGTTCAACAATGCCGTGTGTGGGAAGGGCTCAATGAGCATAAGAACCTCCAGAGTAACCAGCAAGATTACATATCCCAGAAGGAGATCAATTAAACTGTCAACGCTGCTGTTAATCCAAATCAGCTGCCAGTTTCATTTCGTCAAAGTCATAGACACATACAGCCTTTCACTCCTACCAGCTCATACTGAATATAATAACAAACTAAACGAGTCGCATCTGATGGCTCTTGTAACTGCTGAGGGTTAATAATGCCCTTGTGATATTATTACTGCATTGTTAATATGAATGTCCAGATATAATTCTGTGGACACGGGTTCAAACCCTGGCGTGGCAGATGCTGGAATTTTATTTAAACAAATACCTAGAGTCTAATGATGATGTTGAATCAGTAGATCTGATTCACTAATGCTTGATAGGGAAGGAAACTGCCATACCTATCTGGTCTGGCTGGTATGTGATTCCAGATCCATAATATCGTGGTTGATTCTGAACTTCTCTCTGGGCAATAAATTATGTAATAAGCATGAATGAATAGCTTTTGTTAATCCCACTGATACTTTCCAATTCATTTATCGATTCAAATATCCTGTAAATATTGTAAATGTACTTTCATTCATCACTGCCTCAGGAAGTGAATTGCACACCTAAACCATCCTCTGTTAAAAAAAAGCCTCTCATGTCTTATTTTAAATCCCTCTTTTCACTTTAAACATTTGCCCTCTCGTCTTGAAGTGTTCCCTCCTTGGAGAAAAGACAGTTACAGTTAACTCCAGCCGAACTCTCAATAATTTATAAATTTCTATCAGGTCGCCTTTCAAACTCCAGTGCTCGAGTGAAAATATTCTCAGCCTATCCAGCCTTTCGTTATAACACAAACCTTCCCCACTACCAATATGCTGATACACGTCTTCTAAACCTACTCCAGCTGAATAATTTCCTTGCTATTACTGGGCGGCAAGGACTGGACACAGTATTCCAGAAGAGGCATCACCCAATGTCCTATTCAACTTCAACATAACGTACCAACTCCTCCGCTCAAAGGACTGAGCAACGAAGGCAAGATGACATTTTTTAAACCATTCTGTCTATATATGAAGCAAATTAAAATGAATTATGTACTTGCAATCCTGGCCTCTGTGTTCCACAACACGATGCAATGCCCGATCATTAATTGTATAAGCATACTAATATTTGTTGTAGCAAAATGCAATACCTTCCATGTATCCAGATTGAACTTCATGTGACATTTTTCAGCCCAAAGACGCAATGGATTAAGATCCTTCTGGAACCTTCGATAACCTTCTTTACATCTCCAATTCTGCTGTCCTTTGCAAGCTTATGAACCATGGCTTCTATGAGTTCTATTGTTTTCTCATACAGGTCAACGATTTTTACTTATTTGTCGTGGCCATCATTTAGCTGTTTGCAAATCAGGTAACAATTATTCATGTAGTTAACCATGAGGAAGAAAGCCGTAGATTGCAGGGAGATTGGAAACAATTGGCAAGAAAATGTGCTGAAAGGAATTCAATCCAGTGAAGTGGGTGATAATAAATTTGAGGATGCACAATGAGAAAAGTGTGAAAACTGAGTGGTTTAAAGTAATAAAAGAGAAATTATAGAGGACATTCACGAATGTTTGAAGGTGACTGGATAAGGGATCAATTGGTCTCGATGATCTTGACCGCAGGTGGGAATATAAGAGCAGGAAAACGATGCTGGAACTTTAGCAACGGCCTATTCAAGATCAATAGACAGGGGAATCAGATGGACGGAAGTGCGTACTGCAGGTGCTGGAAATCAGAATCAAGATTAGAGTGGTGCTGAAGAAGCACAGCAGGTCAGGCAGCATCCGAGTTGCAGAAAAAAATAACGTTTCGGGCAAACGCCCTTCATCAGGAGTAAAGGTGGGAGCCTCGTGGGTAGAGCGATAAACGGGAGGACTGGGTCTGGGAAGGATTTAGCTGATAGTGCAAGAGTTGGATAGAGATGGGGTTAAAGGAGCTAGGTCGGAGAAGAGGGTGGAACGGATAGGTGGAAAGGAAGATAGACAAGTGGGACAGGTCAGTAGGATGGTGCCAAGTTAGAAATTTGGAACACGGATAAGGTGGCCGTGGGGAGATGAGAAAACTGGTGAAGACCACGTTGATGCCCTGGGGTTGAGGGTCCCGAGGTGGAAGATCTGGCGTCTGGTGGTGAGTGAATGGCGGTGGAGAAGACCCAGGAACTGCATGTCGTTGGGAGAGTCGGGGGACGTGGTAATTGATGTTTTTGGTCATGGGGCGTTGGAGTTGAATGTTGCAGGTTCCCTGGAAATGTTCTCTGAAGCGCTCTCCGAGAATGTACCTGTTGGCCCCAATGTAAAGGAGACCGCATGGCGAGCCACAGATGCAATAAATGACATGTGTGGAAGTGCATACGGATATTTGATGGATGTGGAAGGCTCATTGGAGCCCTGCAAAGATGTGAGAGGGAAGATGTGGGTGCAGGTTTTCCAATCCTGTGGTGGCAGGGGAAGGTGCCGTGAGGGGAGGGTGGGTTTTTGGAGGGCGTGGACTTGACTAGGTCGTCGTGGAGGAAAGATTCTTTGTGAAAAGTGGATAGGGGTGGGGAGGGAAATATAATTTTCCCTGTCACTGCAGGAATTGCAAAACCTGCACCCACATCTACCTCCTCACCTCTGTCCAAGGCTCTCATGGAGGCTTCCACATCCATCAAAGTTTCGCCTGCACTTCCACACATTCCATTTCTTGTATACATTCCACCCGATGCGGTCTCCTCTAAGTTGGAGAGAGGAGATGTGTTCTCACACAATAATTCAGAGAATATCTCCAGGATACCCGCAAGAATAAACCCCAGTGCCCCATGGCCAAACATTTCAACTCCTCTTCCAACTCTCCGGAGGACATGAAGGCCCTGGGCCTCCTGTATCGCCACTGCCTCACGACCCGATGCCTGGAGGAAGAAAACATCATCATCTGCCTCGGGACACTTCAACCCCTTTGCATCAATTCGGACTTCACCCGTTCCCTCATTTCTCCTCCCTCTACCGTACCCCAGTTCCCACCTTCCAGCTCAACTCCGTCCGCCTGACTTGTCCCACCTGTGCATCTTCATTCCCACCTATCCACTCCACCTACTTCTCTGACATTTCATGTTCACCCCACACCCGCATCCACTTACAGCACTCTCAGCTACCTTCTCCCCAGCCCCACCCCCTTCCCATTTATCTCTCCATCCCATGTGCTCCCAGTCTCATTCCTGATGAAGGGCTTTTGACTGAAACGTCCATTCTTCCTGATCCTCAAATGCTGCCGGACCTGTTGTGCTTCTCCAACACCACTCTAATCTTGAGGGGAGTCAGTTGATTGAGACGATTTTCAGATATTTTCTATTGTTAACCACAGGCTGTGGATGATAGCAGAACTTTAGCAACCACCAGTTTAGGGAACAGCTAAATGAATGAGCACAAGTCTGGTCACCGCATACATCAACATTTTTCTTAAATTTGTAAGATAAAAGATGGAAGGCTGAAGTATGCAACTTTGCCCATCAAGGCCGTTTCACTAATGAGTTTCTCACTGATTCCTTTCCAAGTCAGGGTGCTATGGGCCTTGGAGGGGAACTTGAAAACGGTGGCGTTTTGTTGCATCTTCCAACCTTGTCCTTATCGTCAGTACAGCTGTGGAGCTTTGAATGTTGTCAAAAATGCCCGAATGACTTACTCCAGTGCATCTTATAGTTGGTGCACTCTGCTGCAATTGTGCCTTAGCGGTGAAGGGAATGAATATTGCAGGTGTTGAATAGGGTACACTCAAGTGACTGCATTGTCGTGGACGGTGTCCAGTTCCTTAAGTGTTATTGAAGTTACACCCATCTCGGCAAATGGAGAGAGTTATATTCCACGTCTCATTTGTGCCTTCCAAACGATGTAGGATTCACAGAACAATGAGTTGAGTTTATAATCAAAAAATGTCTCAAGAACATGTCATTGTTGTCAAAGTGTTTATGTAGCCAGTTTCTATAAGCTTTTCCCCCAAAATAATAGTTCTGTGGACGATTACACGGGGTAATTTGTTGACAGTAAAGTTATTGAATGTCAATGAGATATGATTAAATTATCATTTGTCAGAGTGATCATTACTCTATTTCGGCCTTGTGTGGACCAATCTGATTCCAGTCACTGTCTGATTTCAAGATCCAATTCCCGTCTGTGCTTGAAATTTCAACTGTTTCTTCTCATAAATGTCTCCACCTGCCTTAATAATATGGAAGGACGCTGCAGGGGACAGCAGAGATTAATGAACATGTTGTCAACACTGGAGAAAACGGAGCTTCGTGGAATGATTAGTTCGGCTGGGATTATTCTCCTTGAAACAAAGGAGAGGGAGGGGAGCTCTATAATCACATAGTAACATTTATAAAGGTTCAATACTCATGGGATCTTGACAGGGTAGATACGGGCATGTGGTTCACCCTCTGCTATGAGGAGAGCACCAGAGGACATGAACTCAGAATTAGATATTGCCTATTTAATTCAGAAATGAGGAGTAATTTCTTTGCTCAGGATCCAGTGAATCGGTGGAACTCCTTGCCGAAATGGTTGTTGAGGCTGAGTTGTTTTGTATTTTCAAACTGTGCCAGACAGATATTTAACCAGAAAGATGATGAAGCTTTGTCATGGCACTGCAGGAGAATGGAGTTGAGGATTATCAGATCAGCCATGAGTTCGTTGAATGGTGGAGCCGACTCAATGGGCTGAATGGCCGACTTCCAATCCTACGTCATTTGGTCTAACGCCTTATTTTATTGATGCCTTTAGAATTCTGAGGGGATGGGATGAGGTGATAGAAAAGGTTTCTCAAACTGATCAGACAGATCAGGAACGAAGCTCATAAGTTCATGAACGAGAAATGTGCTGTGGCCTGGAGACAACAAATGGCACTGGGCACACCACAGATGGATATGTGCAGATGTTGTGATTGCTAAAGAAAATTGGTAGATCTAATATTGTTGCCAACTTGGTGATCACACCAGATGATGGATCGCGGTATGATTCACACAGCAAAAGGTTGTGAAAGAATGAATGATTCCTTTCATTGGAAAAGTTTTCTGTGGTTCCAATTCAATTGACTGTTTAAAATACTGATCAGAACTTTGTGTGGAGTATTACAGTAAAATTTACAAGCCCACTGGATAAACTATTGCAGCCGATCTCTCCTTATTTGTTCACCGTTCTTTCGATGTAAATTCATAGAAGGTCAAGATGGAATGAAAGGAGAATAGAAACACTTGCCCTCCTTTTCATTATCCCAATGTAACTTACAACAGAACCATATTGCTCTACTTCGACTTTGATGAGGTATCGATTTATCACAATTCTCCGGTGCAATGAAGGGCAAGAGCAAGATTCTCCATCCAAAGTATCCTAAAGATGCGAGGCACAAAGGGAAATCACAGCTGCGTTTCATAGAAGTAAAAGCCAGAGTCGGATTCAAATCCACACAAGCACAATGGAAGAGCAACCCGTCGCCTGAACCCCTGGGAGACTACAGCCCATTGCAAAGGCGCTCACATGTGACCCCGTCAAGATCACATATGGTGCACCGAGTGAATAAGAAATTCCCTGAGCGGAATCGAATCCACACCATTAAGTTTCTGCTTTCAGCAGAATAATAATACCAGCAAAATCCAAGGGATTGACCTCGTCCTTGGAAGTAATACCTTGTCCTTGATTTATTTCGAGTCAGAACTGTCTCAGAATGACCCAGCAAACATGAAATTCGCGTCACATTCACACGCACATTTCGTCGTGACGCATAATTTCTTCAGACAGTTCCTGTCTAACGTGAAGAAGTATATATGGAGAGAGAAGTGAAGGTGATGTTTGACCTCGATGGTCTTTCTCATATGGCTGAAACTGAAATGGGTAAAATTACCGGAAATGCAGTGTTGTTCGTTTCATTTTATTAATTTTGCTTCAACTTCACTCTGTTCATTCTAATGATCGGAATTGAATTGGATTTATGTGATTGGAACGTTAAATGTTGCATTCAATTTTGCTCCGAATTTATTTCAGCTTAAAGAAAATACTGATGAGAAAAACAGAAGGTTAAACGACAAAACAGGATGCCAGTTTTGATGCTCAGTTTCTTTGGCAGATTCCAGTGGGTGTCAAATGAACCCAACATTATGGCGATTGTCCTCCCACCTTTAAGGCATGGGATTAAAGCAGGAAATCGATCTCTAAGAGACGGGTCACTTCCTATTCATTATCGAATAGCTTTCCTTGACAATATACCAAATCTGCTCAGTTCCATTTATAATGCTTCATGTGGAAAATTAATAGAAATCTTTCAAAACTCTGTGGTTTTTTTGCTGAATCTTACTCAGATGCAGACGTTTCCGATATTTCTTTGCATTTGAAGTCGTCCAAATTAGATATTGTTTCCTCGCACCTTCTACCCCCCACACCCCACTTTTACACTTTTACCTGGCCACAGGCTGTCTCTCTCCTGGTGAAACTCACTGCTTGTGCTCTCTAAATGTGCCTTTCCAAATATTTTGGAAACACATTCGCTGAGTGACAGAAATTCTGCTCCCATCATTTATTTGTCCTACATCTATGGTTTTGAATGCCTGACGTTCAGAAATATACGAACTTGAAAGAGTGAATTTACCACATATTTACTCTCGCCAAACCTCAAATACTCTGGAAATCTTCCATTCGGTTTTCCTTGGTTCAGTGTCAAATTTTCCAAAACACAAATAAATAAAATTCCATCCCCCATCCCCACGAAACGCCGTCAGCATGTCTCTAATGTCTTAACGGGCCAGTAAACGCTGGCAGTGTCCTCTCTGATAGAATCACAGATTCCCCCTACAATGCAGAAAGTGCAGTTCAGCCAATCGAGTCTGTAGGGAGACTCTGAACAGCATCTCAACCAGACCTAGCTCCTGTCTCTATCCCCGCAGGCCTCTGGCTTGTGATTTCAAATAAACCTGTTGGAATAAAACCTGGCATCGTGTGACTGCTGACGATATCACTGCGTTACCCATGGCTAATTCACTTAATTTACTGAATTCACTCCCTGGACACATCAGCGCAATTTAACATGGCCAATCTACCAATCCTACAGACTTAACAGCAGTTGGAGCCACTGAGCAAATGTGCCATCACATTGAACACTATCTGTATCACTTACACATTGGTAACACAGCCGAGTGAAAGCAAGCTGCGCCTATCAACCTGAATTCAATGCTTACAAACGCGGTTCTGCGCTGTTCAACCTCATTCGTGCTGCTGGAAATGTTTCTGCACTCAGATCTGAATGGGTTTGCTCTTTTCTTCCTCAGATTCCTGCTTTAAATAAACATATCAGTCAGGAACAACTCTATATAATGGTTTTCATTGCAACACAAACACAATGTGCAATTGGCTGAAGTTACGTGTTTGCACTGTCACTGACACTCTCTCTCCCCAGGAGCTGCAGACCTTCCCCACGCTGATTCAGACAAAACTGTCCTTACTGAGACATGTCCCATTGAGAATGGAAGGCCAGGCATTAATAACCTTCACTGGGGAACAGAGCGACAGGTTTAAAACCTTTACGATGCTCCCAGCGGAGTATTGAGCCCTGTGACAAGTGGGAACACTAACCACGATACTGTGGAGGACAACAACATCGAAGGAGGCCCTTCAGCCTGTTGTGTCCACACTTGTCAATCACAACTGCTTAACTACCTGAATCAAGTATTCCATCGTTTAGCCCATAATCTTACATGTTTTGGCATCACAAATTAACATCTCAATTTTTTTTAAGGTTAGAATGGTTTCCGCCTCTCTGACCCTTTCCGCAAATCTACTCAAACTTTTCTGCCTTTTCCCGAAATCTCTTGGCCGCAGTGTTCGATCTCTCCATCAATAAGAAACGCTTCTTTCAGTCTATCCTATCCATATCCTCAGTATTTAGTACATCTCAGTCATGTCTTCTCCAATCTCCTCTGCTCGGTGACAGACAACCCCAGTCTGTCCAATCTCTCCTCACAACTAAATCTCTTCAGCCCAGACAATATCCCAGTGAATCTCTACTGCAACGTTCCCAGTGCGATCACATCCATGCAGTACTCTGAATTGCAGAACTGCACACAGTAATCTAGCTTGAGCCAAATGAACTTTTTTTCTATTCTGTTACAGTATGAGGGCGTCGCTGGCTCGGCAGTATTGATTGGTATCCCTAATTGCACAGCGGACAGTTGAAACTCAACCATATTGTAATGAGTCTGGAGTCACATGGAGGCGCGAGCAGGTAAGAATGGCAGTTTCATTCCTTAAATGACGTCAGATGTTTTTTCAACAATTGAACATGGATATATAGGAGTTATTAGATTCGTAATTCTAGATATTTATTGAATCCCAATTTTACCACCTATCATGGTCGGAGTCAAACCCAGGGTCCTGGTGTCTGAATCAACAGTTCAGTGTTCAGTGGGAATAGCGCTCGGGCATTGCAGAAAAGCAGTGAAACTGATCTTATCCAATGAAGTCGCTTTTCCCCGATACTGTTCTGTGCCATTTTGCTGAGCTTGACCCCACCCCCCCCCCCAACCCCAATAATATCTGGTCCATATCAGTAAAAGCTGCTACATGAGTATTGATCTCCCAACAGTGGTAACCAAATGGATCAAATGGTCTGCAGATCCCGATGGTGGGGTTGGGGCACGTTAAACCAGCAACAGTGACCCCAGCCACACAGACAGATCGGTATCAATGGGAGAGTCTGTATTAGATTCTGCAATGCCTTAGTGAAGTAGGAAATGACTCCGCAAACACATGATGAAAGAGCAGCGCTCCTAAAGCTAGTGCTTCAATTAAACCTGTAAGACCATAACCTGGTGTTGGGTCATTTTTAACTTTGTACTCCATAGTCCAACACATGCATCTCCAAATTAATGAAATGGGGGTATGTGATGGAAAGTTCGGTTAGTGATCGTAGGAGGGAAGAAATCTCTGAGAACGGGTGGATTTGAATTCTGACATATGAAACGCAGAGATGTGAGCGAGCAGAGCTTGAAGGATAAAAATCACCTTGGAGAAAATCAAAACTTTAAAACAACTGATTCCTTTGTGTTTCACAAAAGACTGGGACACATAGAGTATTTGCTGCCATGATTCGGATTCGAGCTGCGGTTGCTGCGGCCACAATGCGGAATACTAACCACTATACAAACACGGCAACCCACAGATGAACACACTACCCTCATGCAATAAATACAGTATCATAAGGAATGTTCGGCAGAGCACCAAGTGCACGATATCAGTGCTTAGCGAACAGTAGCAGATATGTGGGAACTCAGAATGGTCTGACCGTTTAACATCAGTTTCCCCCAGTGGCTGTGTTGATTCCATCATTAATGTGTTGAGGGCTGAGAGAAAGAGATTTCTCCAAAACATCAAAGACTCCGGGGACAGTGCAGCTTTTGTTACCTGCACATTCGCCAATATCATTTATTCTATCCGTTGCTCCCAGTGCAGTCTCCTGTACATTCGGGAGACTGGGCGCCTCTTAGCAGAGCGCTTTATGGAACATCTCTGGGACACCCGCACCAATCAACCACAGCTCTGTGGCCCAACATTTCAACTCCCCCTCACACTCTGCCGAAGACATGGAGGTCCTCGGCCTCCTTCACCGCCGCTCCCTCACCACCAGACACCTGGAGGAAAAACGCCTCATCTTCCGCCTCGGAACACTTCAAACCCAGGGCATCAATGTGGACTTCAACAGTTTCCTCATTTCCCCTTCCCCACCTCACCCCATTTCCAAACTTCCAGCTCAGCACTGTCCCCATGACTTGTCCTGAATTGTCCTACCTGCCTATCATCTATTGCACCTACCCATTCCACTCTCCCCCCCGACCTATCACCTTCATCCCCTCCCACATTTAACTATTGTACTCTATGCTACTTTCGCCTCACCCCCACGCTCATCTCACTTATCTTTCCACCTTTCAGGCTCTCTGCCTGAATTCGTGATGAAGAGCTTTTGGCCGAAACCTCGATTTTACTGCTCCTCGGATGCTGCCTGAACTGCTGTGCTCTTCCAGCACCACTAATCCAGAATCTGGTTTCCAGCATCTGCAGTCATTGTTGTTACCAAGCTTTTGTTGAAATGTATACTTCAATAGCAATGCAGTTTAACATCGGTTACTTCACGAGTTTCCCCACACAAGGCAGTAACCACTGCTGCCACATAGTCCCAGTTCCCAGCCCCAGAATCAGAGGAACTGAGTGGCGCAGTCGCAAATAACCAACTTGAAATCAAGATGGGAATGAGGTTGCAGAGATACTCGATGACTCAAGTGACTCAACCGGAGAATGCACGGTGTTTGTACGATGGTTGAGAGGTGCAAGCAATTCCGAGGTTGGGAGTGCTCCTGGTCAAAGGCGGGGCAGAAGGGAAAATCTGTTCCCGTTTATAATAACAGCAATCTACAGTGCATCTTACTCAGACAGCTGAGTGCCACAACTGGAGCGTGGGCAGCTGGTTTGAAGTTTAATTACCCACTTCCCTGGAATGAATTGCTTTCACCATTTTTATTTCCAATTGTTTAATATCTCCCTGCAGTCTGCGGCTTTCTTCCTCATGGTTAATTGTATGATCTGCACACTGGTAAATCACGGCCACTATAAGTAAATATGAATCATTGATCTATATGAGAGAACAGTGGAACTCACTGCAGGCATGCTTCGTAGGTTTGCAGACGACGCCAATATTTATAGACAGTGAGGAAGATTATCTTAGTTTCAAAAGGATCTCAATCCAATGAGTCGTTGGACTGAATAACGTAACATGGAGTTCAATCTGGATAAATGGAACGTATTGCATTTTGGTACAACAAAAAGAGTATGGCTTTGCGTATGTTGGAGAACAGGGAAGCTCGGTGAGCAGGTACATAATTGCTTGTAATTTGCATTACCAACAGACAAGATGGTTCAAAGGCATTTAACATACTTCCCTTCATTGCTCAGTCCTTTGTGTATAGTAGTTGGGACGTTATGTTGAAGTTTTGCAGGACATTGATGAGACCTCTTCTGGAATAGTATGTCCAGTTCGGGTCTCCCAGTTGTGGGAATGATATTATTCAGCTGTAGGAGGTTCACAAAAGGTATGCACGCATGTTGCCTGTGGAAGGTTTGAGTTATAATGAAAGGCTGGATAGGCTGAGACTTTGTTCAGACTCGAGATCGGGATGCTGGAAAACCACATCAGTTAAGGCAGCATCCGAGGAGCAGGAGAATAATTTTTTTTTTGCGCAAGTGTCGTTCATCAGGCTCTTCCCCGAAACGTCGATTTTCCTGCTCCTCAAATGCTGCCTGATCTGCTGTGCTTTCCCAGCACAAGATTCTTGACTCTGATCCCTCATCTGAAGTTCTCACTTTCTCCTAGTTAAGACTGTTTTCACTCTAGGTTAGGGGTTTGAACGGCGACCTGACAGAAGTTTATGAATTGTTGAGAGACAAGTTTAGAGTTAACGATAGCGGCCTTTTCCCTGGAGGGGAATTTCAAGACGAGAGTGCATATGTTTAAGATGAAAAGAGAGAGATTTTTAAAAAAAGAGACATGTGCGGCATTGTTTTAGGGACGGTGTTTTACGTGTGTAATTAACTTGCTGAGGAAGTGATGGATGAGGGCATGTTTGCAACATTTAATGGACAATTGATTCCAAACATGAATGGGAAAGTGGGATCTTTAAAATAAATTTATTCATGCCGAGTACGTCAGTTATTTCCCAGAGGGCATTTCAAAGTCAACCACGGTATTATCCATCTGGAGTCTCCTCTGGGACAGAGCAGATGAATATGGCAGTTTGCTTCCCGAACTGGCATGAGTGAATCAGATGGGATTTTCCACACAACTGATTCAGGGCATCACGAGACTCTTCAATTCCAGGTGCTTATTGAATCCAAACTCCACCAGCTGTCATGCCAGGACCTGAACTCTTTGTCCCCAAAATATTACCTGCGTTTTGGATTAACAACACAGTAATAAAACTACAAGGGCATTATCACCACTCAGCGGGTACAGGAGGGGCCAGACTGGAATGGGTTAGTTTGGCAGTATGTTCAGTATGGATCGGTTGGACTGACAGGCCTGTTTTCATGTTGTATGACTCTGATTGACGCTATGGAGCAGGCAGCTGGTTGGGATTAAATGCGCATTGACAGCATAATCGATCTCCTGATGGGATATGTAATCCTGCTGGAGTCTCCGGAGGTTGTTTTGCTCAGTGATCCCTTCCCACACACGGGACTGGTGAATGGTCTCGCTCCAGTCTTCCTGATTAAATGAGTTTCCATTTCTGTGTTTAATTGAATCCCTTCCTGCAGTTCCTACATTGCCTGCTTTCTCTGTGGTATCTGTGTCCCTTTTTCTACACAGGGTGAACGATCCTTTCAAATTGTGTCCACACAGATACAAATCCTGTTTTCCATGTTGTGAATGTGTTTTCATTCTTCCTCATTCACCCACAGGGTGTGAGTATCACTGGTCAGGACAACATTTATTCTTCGCTCCTCGTTCGTTCCTGTCTGGCTAGACCACAAACCCGGGTGTGATCCCAGCCTCGGGTGTTTGTTTGTGGGCAGTCCACACATTGTCTGTGTGTTTGCGATTTTAATTCTCCCTCTGACATAAGATGTGCCAGTTACAGGGATCAACAATGGGAAATGCAGGCTTATGGGACAGTGAATACCGTGGGGTCTGGTGGGATGCGCTTCGGATGTACTGTGTGGACTGGAAGGGCCGATTAGACTGCTTCCCCAGGCGGTGGAGATTCTTGAATTAAGGGTCAGCTCATGTTTTTCTGGTCCTGAGTATCTCGTAGGCAGGACTGGGTGAAGATTGTAGACTCCCCTGCATCAGGGATATGAATGAATGGGATTGCAGGAAATTAAAGTTATTATCTCTGTTCCTGAGGTCAGGCTTATATTTCATGTTTTATTCGCCGAACGTAAACATCGCCGTTTCCGTGTCCCAACCCCCAAAGATGACAAGTTTAAAATATCATCCCAACACCACCTTCACCAGGTTGAAGTCTTGACTGTGTGGAAGAAACTGATACTGAGCTGATACGAGCAAATGTAGCTGCCACCGCCAGTGTCGTAAACACAGATCCAAACAGCAAAATCATCTTTTAAACCCACCATTGCAAAGTTAAGGGGCCAACACGCTCCACTTGTGCCACTCAGCTGTCTTCGAAAGATGCACCGGAAATCGCTCTGATAGTATAAACGGGGAAAACCTTTCCTTTGAGCAGGAGCACACTCAACCGAGGAATTTCTTGCGCCACTATACCATCACAAAAGGACAGGACGCTCACCTGTTGCTTCACTGGAGCCAGTGAGTAACCCCGCGCACACATTCCCATCCCCATTTCCGGTTGGATCTGGGCGACTGTGCCGATGTTAAGCTAAAATGCTCTTGAAGCATATATTTCAACAATATCCTGTACTGTCCCCCCGAGTCTTTGATGTTTTGTCGAAATCAATCTCATCTTTCAACCTTCTCATTCAAGGGATCTCCACAGCCTCTGAGGACATCGATCTGAAAGATTCAGCTCATTCTCAGTTCCCACATATCTGTCACTGCTCACTGAGTACTGATATTGTGCATTTGCTGTTCTTCCGAATATTTCCTCTGCTAGTATACTTATTGCTGCTTGCAAGCATCCTGTTCTGTGGTTCCTGTGATCGTGGTTGTCGGTATTTTTCATTGTGACCACAGCAACCTCGATTTGAACCCAAATCATGGCACTTAGTATTCTCTCCGTTGTCCGTTTTGTGACACATGCTAAGAAATTAATTGTTTTACCTGAATATTCCACTCTCTCACATCTCTGCGTTTCATATATCAGGATTCAAACACACCCGTTGTCAGAGATTCCGGTCCTTCCCACGATCATTAAACCTCCTTTCCGTCCCTCCCCCCATTTCTCTGAGGCAATGCCCAATCTATCAATCTCTTTCACATTCATACTGTTCTGTCTGTGCTGCTGCTGCGGTTACTGTTGTTGGGTGAACGTGCCCCAATCCCATCATCGGGACCTTCAAACAAATCGATCCATTTGGATACCGCGGTTGTGAAATCAATCCCCATGTAGCAGTTTTTACTGACAAAGGCTAGAGACAATTGGAGCTTCAGGCTCATGGAAAATACCCAGGGCAGTTTCGGTGAAAAGACGTTTTGTTGGAAAAGATCAGCTTTTGTGGTTTTCTGTGTTGGTCTTGTGGTAATTTCATAGGACTGATAATCTAGAGACCGAGGTCATAGTCTGGGTACTCGGGCTTGAATCACACTATGTTATGATTGTCAAATTTAGATTCAAAAAATATCTGCAAGGAAGAATCTAATGACAACTATAGATCCATTGACAATTGTTGAAAAAAAATCTGTTCCACTGATGTCATTTCGGGATGGAATTTGCAATCCTTACTTGGTCTCGGCTGCATGTGACTTCAGACTCATAACAATATGGTTGAGGCTCAACTGCCCTCTGGGCAATTCGGAATGGGTAATAAATTCTGCTTAGCCAGAAACGCCCTCATACTAATCCAGATATTTTAAAACAAATGCTCATTAGGCTCTAGCAAGATTGTTGTGTGCAGTTTTGCAAGTCACATAACAGCAGGGATGTGATCACACTGAGAAAAATGCAGGAGATATTTACTGGGATACTGTTTGGGCTGAAGAGTTTCAGTTGTGAAGCCAGACAGGACAGAGTGGAGTGTTTGTCGCAGTGTAAAGGAGATGGAGACAAGACATGATTGAGTTAGGGTGTGGACAGGGTTGACTGAACGAGTTTCCCATTGATGGAAAGATGGATCAGCAGGGGCCAGAGACTTAAGGAGAAAGACAGAAAGGTTTGAGAAGATATGCGAAAAAGCTTTATCAACCAGTGGTTGGTTGGAATTTGGAATACACTGTCTGCATTTTTCAAATCGGCATAAACCCTTATAACTGAATAAATATTCAGATGTGCACTTTTGATGCCAAGACATATAAGGCTGTTGGGTCAGCATTCTGAAATGGGATTCAGTTCATTAGCCAGTTGTGTTTGACAAGTGTGGCCACATTTGGTTGAAGGGCCTCCTTTGACACTCTTGTCCTCGGTCGTATAATGGTTAGTGTCCCCACCTATCACAGGGCTCAATTTTACGCTCGGGACAGTGTAAACGTTTTAAAACTGTCGCTCCATTCCCAAGTGCGGGTATTGATACCTGTCCTTCCATTCTCGATGGGGCATGTCACACGAAGGAAATGCTCCTGAATCAGTGTGGGAAAGGGCTGCAACTCTCAGGGAGGCAGTGTCAGTGAACGGCCAAACACGTGACTTCTGCAAACTTCACCTTGTGACTGTGTTGGAATGAAAAGCATTTGACAGACTTGTTCCGGATTGAAGTATTTACTAGAAGCAGGAAGCTGAGGAAGAAACAACATAAACGCATTCAAATATGAGTGCAGAAACATTTCCCGCAGCACGAATGAAATTGTAAAAGACAGAGTAGTGTTTCAATACATTAAATTTGGGTTCATTTGTTTTGATCAGTTTTAACAGGTTATAAAACCATTAAAAAACATTACACCATTTGCTCAGTATGATGGAATATTGTCTCAGTAATTCGCACTGCTGTTCAGAGCGAGGGTTAGGTTGATTGGCAAAGTTACATTGCCCGCTCGTGTCCAGGGAGTGAATTAAGTAAGTTAGGTGAATTAGCCATGGGTAACGTGGGGATAAGGTCAGAAGTCACAGGACGTCAGGTTATACTCCAACAGGTTTATTTGAAATCATAAGGGGGAGGGATTCCCCTTTTTCAGGTGAAATATAAGGAAATAGGGAGGGGAGCTAGGTCTGGGTGAGATGCGCTTCAGAGAGTCAACACTGGCTCGATTGACTGAAATGCTCTTTCAGCACTGTAGGATTCTGTGATTCGATGAATTGATAATGACGGTGTTTACTGGGGTGTAAAGCCATTAGAGAAGATGCTGATGGGGGTGTACTGAGGATGAGATTTTATTCACTTGTCTTCTTGGAAAATTGAGAACAGTTATCCCTGAACCAAGGAAGGCTTAATGGGTTTTTTTTCAGGTTATGAAATGTTTGGACAGAGTAAATAGGTGGAACATTCCCACTTTTAAGTCAGTAAACATCTAGATGTCAGGCATTCAATACCTTTGATAAAACCTTTGAAGGACAAAAAATGATGAGAACAGAATCACTGTCAGTCCGAGAATCTGTTTTTGAAAATTTTGAAAGGCACATTTGATGACATACAAAGAATAAATTTCACAAGGAGAGAGACAGCGTGTAGCTAGGTAAAGGTGCAGAGGTGGGGTGTAGTCGGTCGGAAGTTGCCGGGAAACAATGTCTAAGTGGGTTGACTTTAAACGTAAAGAAATTACTTTAATGTGTGCAGCTGAATAAGATTCGGTTCCAAAACTCTGCATTTTGAAAGATTTGGCATAATATTCCACCTAAAGCATTATAAATGGAACTGAGTGGATTTTTATTTATTGTGAAGGGGAGATATTACATAATGAATAGGAAGTGACCAGTTGCTTGGAGATCGACTTCCTGCTTTCATCACATGCGTTAAGGATGTGAGAACAAACACCATGATGTTTGGTTCATTTAATAATCAGTGAAATCTGCCAAAGCAACGAGCAACATAACTTTTGGGTTTTCTTTTGCATTTTAACCCTCTTTTTTTTAAGCAGTATTTTCCTTAAGCTGAAATAAATTTGCTGAGCAAATTTGAATACAACATTAATCGTTCCAATGAGATATATCTAATTCACTTCTGATTATTACAATGAACATTGTGAGGTTTTAGCAAAATTAAAATGAAACGAACAAATCAACATTTCTTGCGATTTAATCCAATTCAGGTTCAGCCATATGAGAAAGGCCATTGAGCAACAATATTGCCTTTATTTCACTCACCATGGCTGCTTCTTCACGTTGAAGAGAAAGTGACTGAAGAAATAATGTGCCAAATGTAGGTGTAAATATGACGGAAAATTCTTGTCCTGTTTCATTCTGACTCAGTTCTGACTCAGACTGTATTAATGACAGCTATTCATTCTGACGAGCATGACTATTTATTGGAACTTGCTGTTATTATAATTCTAGTGAAAGCAGAAACACAATGGTGTGGATTCGATTCCGCTCTGGAACTTTCTCATCCAAGACTTTCACCACATGTAACCTGATGAGGTCACATGTCACACCTCTACAAAATGTGCAAAGGAGACCGCGAGATTATGGTGGTGGGTTATGACACCGCTGTGCTCCACATTCACGGGTTCGAGTCACACTCTGGTTGCTAACTTTACGCACCGATCTAGCAGTTTTCCTTTGCACCTCACACTCTGGTATACACGAGATCGAGAATCTTGTTCTTGCCCTTCACTGCACGGGAGATTCACAAATAATCGACACCACATTAAAGTCGAAATGAAGAGTGAGAGCAGTCATTCTATTCAATTGGAGATGAAATTGGTGTAATGAGAAGGAACGCATTTTTCTTTCCGCCCTACATTCCATCTTGTCTTTCTATAAATTTACATCGAAACAAAGAGAAAAAAATAACAAGAGATCGGGCGCACAAGTTTATCCAGTGGGGTTGTTCATGAGTATTTTAACCTAACACTTCACACAAAGATCTGATCAGTATTTCAAACAGTCACTCGGAATTGGAACCACAGAAAATTTCTCCAATGAAACGAACCTTTCATTCTTTCACCAATTTCTGCTGTGTGTGAGTTATGCAACGATCCATCATCCAACGTGATCACTGACTGAGAGCGTGCAAACTGTATAAGATCTAGTAACTTCCTTCAGCAATCACAGCTTCTGTACACAGCCACCTGTGCTGGGCCCAGTGTCATTTGTTGCCCCCAGGTCACAGCACATTTCTTTTTTCCTGTGTTTATGAGCTTTGTTCATAATCTGTCTGATCTGTTTAATAAACCTTTCCTGTCACTTCATCCCATCCCTTCACAATTCTGAATTTATGAATAAAATAAGGCGTTAGATGAAATGTTAAACCAAGTGGAAGTATGGTATTCAGCCCAAGGAGTCTGCTCAACCATTCAACGAACTCATGGTTGATCTGATTTGGAGATGCTGGTGTTGAACTAAGTAAAAAATCACACAACACGATGTTAGAGTCCAGCAGGTTTACGTGGAAGCTCTAGCTTTCTGAGCGATGCTCCTTCATCTTGAATTCCTTTCTGCTCACTTAGCTCAACAAAGTTTCATCATCTTTCTGATTAACTATCTGGCACAGTTTGAAAATACCCAACCACACAGTCTCAACAGCGGTTACTGGAAAATGCCAAAGTTTCTTAGACCCCTGAGCAAAGAACTTACTCCTCAGTTTCTGAATTAAATGGGCAATATCTAATTCTGAGATTATGTCCTCTGGTGCTCTCTTCAGAGCATAGGGCAAGCCAAATGCTCGTATCTACCCTGTCAAGATCCCACGAATATTGAACATTTATAATTGTTATTATGTAATTATAAAGTTCCCCTCCTCCTCCTTTGTTTGAAGGAGAATAATCCCAGCCTAACCAATCATTCCACGAAGTTCTACTGTATTCAGAGTTAGCAACATGTTAGTAAGTCTGCGCTGCCCCTGACAGCATCCTTACATATTATTAAGACAGGTGGAGAAATTTCGGCAAGGACACGGGTTGAAATTTCAGGCGCAGACGGGAATTGAAACTTGAAATCAGAAAGCGATTAGAATCGGATTGACCCCCAGAAGGACCAAATACAGCAAAGTTATCTCTAACAAATGAGAATCTAATCATGTTTGATTGACATTCAATGGCTTCAATGTAACTGAATTCCTCCGTGTAGTCGTCCTGAGAGCTAGTATTTTGGAAAAATGGAACCTGACCGCCCGTATAAAGAAGTGGACGACAAAAACCTGTCCGTGGGTCAACTTTGTTTGATTATTAACTCAACTCTTGTCTCCGTGAAGCCTACATCGTCCGCAATGCACAAAGTAGATGTTTAACAGAACTCTCTCCATTTGCCTAGGTGGGTGCAGCTTCAATATCACTGAAGGAACTGGACACCCTCCACGACAATGCAGTCACTTAACTGTATATTGTTCAACACCTGAATATTTATTCCCTTAACTGCTAAGGCACAATTGAAGCAGAGTGCACCACATAGAAGATTGGCTGGAGTTAGTTATCCAGGCTTTGTTGACAGAACCTTCAAAGCTCAAAAAGTGTACCGACCATAAGAACAAGTTTGAAGATGCACTGAACATTCACCATGTGCAAATTAGCGTCCAAGGCTCATACCAGCATGACTTGGAGAGGAATCAGTGGTAAATTCATTGAGTTCTGAAGTAGTTTGATGGGCAAAGATTTATACTTCAGCCCTCTATCTTTCATCTTTCAATGTTTAAAAATATAGATTATTGCAAGGACCAGACTTGTGCTCATTCCTTTAGCTGTTTCCTAAACTGGCAGTTGCGAAAGATCGAATATCATCCACAGTCTGTGGTCAACAATAGAAAATATCCAAAACCCTCTCGAACAAATGATCTCCCTGTCCATGTCTTCAGGGATCTGTGAATGCCCATTCCAAGATCTCTTTGTTCCTGTTCACCAATCAGAATCCTCACTGTTATTATTACAACTCCCCACATTCACCACCACTCATTGGTCTGGATTCAATTCCATTCACCATTTTGCCTTTCCACCTGATGGATACATCCCTGCGGTCCCTGACATTATTCATCAGAGTCTACTACACGACTATGTATCGTCAGTAAACTTCTAAATCATGACTCCTAATAAAAAAGTTTGAATTATTGATCGACATCAAGAAACAGTGGTACTTCACTGGGAAAAAGCATCCAAACATGGTTCCTTTCTGCATGGGATGAACAACTGCCATGTTCCAATCTCCAAGGGTTGCTAGCCCAGTATCTCACCACTACATTTGCAGATGACACAAAGATTGGTGGAGTAGCCAGAAAACATAGAGGACAGTCAAAGAATGAAGAGGAATACAGATAGACAGAAGAGTTGAGCAGAGAAGTGGCAAATGGATTTCCGTCCAAGTAAATGTGAGGTAATGATTTGGGGAAGTCTAATTCCAGAGCCAAGTATACAGTAAACGGAAGAGCCTTGGGTAAACTTGATGAGAAGAGAGATCTGGGAGTTCAGGTCCTTTGCACCCTGAAGGTGACTGCACAGGTGGATAGAGTGGTCAAGAAGGCATATGGCACGCTTGCCTTCACCGGATAGAGCATTGGGTATAAGAGCAGGCAAGTCCTGCAAAAATTGTACGAGAGTTTGTTTCGGCCGCGTTTCGAATACTCTATGCAGTTCTGGTCGCCAAATTACCAAAACTATGTGGATGTTAAGGAGAGAATGCGGAGAAGGTTTATGCAGATGTTGCCTGGTATGGAAGATGCAAGCTCTGAAGAGAGGTTGAGTAGATTACTTCTGCTTTCATGAGGAAAAAACGAGATTGAGGGGACCTGATTGAGGTCTACAATATCATGACGGGTACAGACAGGGTGGATAGAGATAAGCTTTTTCCAAAGATGAGGGATTCAATAATGAGAGGTCATGAGTTCAATGAGAGAAGTGAAACTTTTAAGGGAGATAGACATGGAAAGTATTTTACACACAGGGTGGTAGGTGCTGGAATGCATTGCCAGCAGAGGTAGGAGAGGCAGACATGGTAGATTCATTTCAGGTGCGCCTGGACAGATGCATGAGTAAGTGAGAAGCAGAGGGATACGGATGCTTAGAAATTGGGCGACGTGTTTAGTTAGTTGATTTGGACCGGCTCAGGTACAGCAAGGAAGAATCTAATGACTATTATATATCCATTGACAATTGTTGAAAAAAAATGTTCCAATGATGTCATTTCGAGATGGAATTTGCTATCCTTACTAGGTCTGGCCTGCATGTGGGTGAGATTGATCGATTTCGACAAAACATCAAAGACTCGGGGGACAGTACAGGATATTGTTGAAAAGTATGCTTCAATAGCATTTCAGCTGAACATTGGCACAGCCACCAATACCCAACCGGAAATGGGGGTGGGAATGTGAGCGCGGATTACTCTCTGGCTCCAGTGATGCAATAGGTGAGTGTCCTGTCCTTCTGTGATGGGAAAGAGGCGCAAGAAATTCCTCGGTTGAGTGTGCTCCCGCTCAAGGGAATGGTTGTCCCCGTTGATACTATCATAGCGATTTCTGTCGCATCTTATTAAGACAGCTGAGTGGCACAAGTGGAGCGTGTTGAGCCCTTAACTTTGCAGTGATGGGTTTAAAAGTGATTTTTCTGTTTGGATCTGTGTTTCAGACACTGGCGGTGGCAGCTACATTTGCTCGCATCAGCTCAGTATCAGTTTCTTCACCACAGTCAAGACGTCAACCAGGAGAAAGTGGTGTTGGGGTGATATTTTAAACTAGTCATCCTTGGGGGTTGGGACACGGAAACGGTGATGTTTACGTTCGACGAATAAAACATGAAATACAAGCCTGACCTCAGGAACAGAGATCATGACTTTAATTTCCTGCAATCCCATTCATTCACGTCCCTGATGCAGGGGATTCAACCATCTTCACCCAGTCCTGCCGACGAGAGACTCCAGGACCAGAAAACCATGAACTGACCCTTAATTCAAGAATCTCCACCATGTGGGGAAGCAGTCTAATCTGCCCTTCCAGTCCACACGGTACATCCGAAGCGCATTCCACAAGACCCCACGGCATTCCCTGTCCCAAAAGCCTGCATTCCCATTGTTGATCCCTGTAACTGGCACATCTTTGGTCAGAGGGAGAAATAAAAACGCAAACACACAGAGAATGTGCAGACTGCCCACAGACAGATACCCGAGGCTGGGATCACACCTGGGTTTGTGGTGTAGCCAGACAGCAACGAACGAGGGGCAAAGAATAAATATTGTCCAGACCAGTGATACTCACACCCTGCGGGTGAATAAGGAAGAATGAAAACACATTCACAACATGGAAAACAGGATTTGTATCTGTGTGGACACAATTTGAAAGGATCGTTCACCCTGGGTTGTAAAAAGGACACTGATACCACAGAGAAAGCAGGGCAATGTGGGAACTGCTGGAAGCGATTCAATTAACCATAGAAATGGAATCTCATTTAATCAGTAACACTAGGGAGAGGCCGTTCACCAGTCCCGTGTGTGGGAAGGGATCACTGAGCAAAACAACCTCCGGAGACTGCAGCAGGACTACATATCCCATCAGGTGTTCGATGATGATGTCAATGCGCATTTAATCCCAACCAGCTGCCTGCTCCATAGCGTCAATCAGAGTCATACAACATGTAAACAGGCCTGTCAGTCCAACCGATCCATGCTGAACATACTGCCAAACTAACCCATTCCCGTCTGCCTCCTCCTGTACCCGCTGAGTGGTGATAATGCCCTTGTAGTTTTATTACTGTGTTGTTAATCCAAAACCCTGGTAATATTTTGGGGACAAAGAGTTCAAGTCCTGGCATGACAGATGGTGGAGTTTGAATTCAATAAGCATCTGGAATTGAAGAGTCTTGTAATGCCCTGAATCAGTTGTGTGGAAAATCCCATCTGATTCAATCATGCCAGTTCTGGAAGCAAACTGCCATATTCATCTGCTCTGTCCCACAGGAGACTCCAGATGGATAATACCGTGGTTGACTCTTAAATGCCCTCTGGGAAATAACTAACGTACTCGGCATGAATAAATTTATTTTAAAAATCCGACTTTCCCATTCATGTTTGGAATTAATTGTCCATTAAATGTTGCAAACATACCCTCATCCATCACTTCCTCAGCAAGTTAATTACACACGTAAAACACATTCCCTATAACATTGCGGCACATGTCTTTTTTATAAAAAAAATCTCTCATTCATCTTAAACATATGCCCTCTAGTCTTGAAATCCCCATCCTGGGAAAAGGCCGGTATCGTTAACTCTAAACATGTCTCTCAATAATTCATAAACTTCTGTCAGGTCGCCGTTCAAACCCCTAACCTAGAGTGAAAACAGTCTCAACTAGGAGAAAGTGAGAACTTCAGATGAGGGATCAGAGTCGAGAATCTTGTGCTGGGAAAGCACAGCAGATCAGGCAGCATTTGAGGAGCAGGAGAATCAACGTTTCGGGGAAGAGCCTGATGAACGACACTTGCGTGAAAAAAAATATTCTCCTGCTCCTCGGATGCTGCCTTACCTGATGTGGTTTTCCAGCACCCCAATCTCGAATCTGAAAATAGTCTCAACCTATCCAGCCTTTCATTATAACTCAAAACTTCCACTGGCAACAAGCGTGCAAACCTTTTGTGAACATCCTACAGCTGAATAATATCATTCCCACAACTGGGCGACCAGAACTGGACATACTAATCCAGAACAGGCCTCATCAATGTCCTGCAAAACGTCCCAACTACTATACACAAAGGACTGAGCAATGAAGGGAAGTATGTTAAATGCCTTTGAACCATCTTGTCTGTTGGGAATGCAAATTACAAGGAATTATGTACCTGCACACCGAGCTTCCCTGTTCTCCAACATACGCAAAGCCATACTCTTTTTGTTGTACCAAAATGCAATACCTTCCATTTGTCCAGACTGAACTCCATGTTACATTTTTCAGTACAACGACTCATTGGATTAAGATCCTTTTGAAACTTCGATAATCTTCCTCACTGTCTACAATTCTGGTATCGCCTGCAAACCTCCGAAGCATGCCTGCAGTGAGTTCCACTGTTCTCTCATATAGATCAATGATTCATATTTACTTAAAGTGGCCGTGATTTAGCAGTGTGCAGATCACACAACAGTTAGTCATGCAATTAACCATGAGGAAGAAAGCCGCAAACTGGAGGGAGATATCAAACAATTGGAAATAAAACTGGTGAAAGCAATTCATTCCAGGGAAGTGCGTGATAGTGAAGCAAAATTAAACATCAAACCAGCTGCCCTCGCTCCAGTTGTGGCACTCAGCTGTCTCAGCAAGATGCACTGCAGATTGCTGTTATTATAAACGGGAACAGATTTTCCCTTCTGCCCCGCCTTTGACCAGGAGCACTCCCACCCTCGGAATTGCTTGCGCCTCTAAACCATCATAGAAACACCGTGCATTCTCCGGTTGTGTCACTTGAGCCATCGAGTATCTCTGCAACCTCATTCCCATCTTGATTTCAAGTTGGTTCTTCGCGACTGTGCCACTCAGTTCCTCTGAGTCTGGGGCTGGGAACCTGGACTATGTGGCAGCAGTGGTTACTGCCTTGTGTGGGGAAGCTCGTGAAGTAACCGATGTTAAACTGCATTGCTATTGAAGTATACATTTCAACAAAAGCTTGGTAACAACAATGACTGCAGATGCTGGAAACCAGATTCTGGATTAGTGGTGCTGGAAGAGCACAGCAGTTTAGGCAGCATCCGAGGAGCAGGAAAATCGACGTTTCGGGCAGAAGCTCGTCATCAAGAATACCGGCAGAGAGTCTGAAGGGTGGAGAGATAAGTGAGAGGAGGGTGGGAGTGGGGAGAAAGTAGCACAGAGTACAATAGGTGAGTGGGGGAGGGGATGAAGGTGATAGGTCGGGGGTGAGGGTGGAATGGATAGGTGGAATAGATGATCGGCATGTAGGACAAGTCAGGACAAGTCATGGGGACAGTGCTAAGCTGGAAGTTTGGAAATGGGGTGTGGTGGGGAAGGGGAAATGAGGAAACTGTCGAAGTCCATATTGATGCCCTGGGGTTGAAGTGTTCCGAGGCGGAAGATGAGGCGTTCTTCCTCCAGGTGTCTGGTAGTGAGGGAGCGGCGTTGAAGGAGGCCCGAGACCTCCATATCTTCGGCAGAGTGGGAGGGAGAGTTGAAATGTTGGGCCACAGGGCTGGGTGGTTGATTGGTGCGCGTGTCCCAGATATGTTCCCTAAAGCGCTCTGCTCGGTGGAGCCCAGTCTCCCCAATGTACAGGAGATCGCATCGGTAGCAACGGATACAATAAATGATATTGGTGGATGTGCAGGTAAGAAAAGCTGCACTGTCCCCGGAGTCTTTGATGTTTTGGAGAAATCTCATTATCTCAGCCCTAAACACATTAATGATGAAATCAACACAGCCACTAGGGGAATCGATGTTAAACGGTCAAACCTTTCTGAGTTCCCAAATATATGCTACTGTTTCGCTTAGCACTGATATTGTGCATTTGGTGCTCTTCCTAACATTCCTTATGATACTGTACGTATTGGGTGAGCTTGCTGTGTTCATCTGTGGGTTGCTGTAATTGTTTAGTGGTTAGCCTTCTGCGTTGTGGCCGCAGCCACCTCGGTTCGTATCCGAGTCACGGCAGTCATTGCTCTATGTGTCCCAGTCTTTTGTGAAACACAAAGGAATCAGTTGTTTTAAAGTTTTGATTTTCTCCAAGGTGATTTTTTTTTTTCCTTGAAGTTCTTCTCGCTCACATCTCTGTGTTTCATATGTCAGAATTCAAACCCACCCGTTCTCAGAGATTTCTTCCCTCCTACGATCACTAACCGAACTTTCCATCCCATACTACCCCCATTTCATTAATTTGGAGATGCCGGTGTTGGACTATGGAGTACAAAGTTAAAAATGACCCAACAGCAGGTTATGGTCTTACAGGTTTCATTGAAGCACTAGCTTTCGGAGCGCTGCTCTTTCATCATGTGTTTGCGGAGTCATTTCCTATTTCACTAAGGCATTGCAGAATCTAATACAGACTCTCCCATTGATACCGATCAGTCGATGGCTGGGGTCACTGTTGCTGGGTGAATGTGCCCCAACCCCACTATCGGGACCTGTAGACCATTTGATCCATTTGGTTACCACTGTTGTGAGATCAATACTCTTGTCGTAGCTTTTACTGATATGGACCAGATATTATTGGAGGTGGGCGGGGGTGGGGGGGGGGGGGGGGTCAGGGTCAGGAAAATGGCACAGGACAGTATCGGGGAAAAGCGACTTCATTGGATAAGATCAGATTCACTGCTTTTCTGCAATGCCCGAACACGATTCCCACTGAACACTGGTCTGTTTATTCAGACACCACGGACTGGGGTTTGATTCGGACCATGCTCGGTCGTCGAATTGGGATTCAATAAATATCTGGAATTACGAATCTAATAACTCCTATAAATCCACAGCCAATTGTTGAAAACAACAAAACCATCTGACGTCATTTAAGGAATGTAACTGCCATTCTGACCTGTTTTGGCCTCCATGTGACTTCAGACTCACTACAATATGGTTGAGTTTCAAATGCCCACTCTGCCATTCGGGATACCAATCAATACTGCCGACCCAGCGACGCCCTCATAATGTAACAGAAAAGAAAAAAAGTTCATTCGGCCCTAGCTAGATTACTGTGTCCAGTTCTGCAATTCAGAGCACTGCATGGATGTGATCGCACTGGGAACGTTGCAGTAGAGATTCACTGGGATATTGTCTGGGCTGAAGAGTTTCAGTTGTGAGGAGAGATTGGACAGATTGGGGTTGTTTGTCACCGAGCAGAGGAGATTAGAGAAGACATGACTGAGATGTGCTAAATACTGAGGGATATGGATAGGATAGACTGAAAGAAGCATTTCTTATTGATGGAGAGATCGAACACTGGGCCCAGGAGATTTCGGGAAAAGGCAGAAAGGTTTGAGTAGATTTGCAGAAAGGGTCAGAGAGGCGGAAATCATTCTAACCTGAAAAAAAATTGAGATGTTAATTTGTGATGCCAAAACATGTAAGATTATGGGCTAAACGATGGAATACATGATTCAGGTCGTTCAGCAGTTGTGTTTAACAAGTGAGGCCACAACAGGCTGAAGGGCCTCCTTCGATGTTGAAAGGGGAACAAATAAGAAGAGATCGGGTGCAATAGTTTATCCAGTGGGCTTGTCAATTTTAGTGAAATACTCCACACAAAGTTCTGATCAGTATTTTAGACAGTCAATTGAATTGGAACCGCAGAAAACTTTTCCAATGAAACGAACCTTTCATTCTTTCACAAACTTTTGCTGTGTGAATCATACCATAATCCATCATCCAGCGTGATCACCAAGTTGGCAACAATATTAGATTTACCAATTTTCTTTAGCAATCACAACATCTGCACATACCCATCTGCGGTGTGCCCAGTGCCATTTGTTGTCTCCAGGCCACAGCACATTTCTTGTTTATGAACTTATGAGCCTAGTTCCTGATCTGCCTGATCAGTTTGAAAACCTTTTCTATCACTTCATCCCATCCTTTCAGAATTCTAAAGATATCAATGAAATAAGGCGTTAGACCAAATGATGTAGGATTGGAAGTCGGCCATTCAGCCCCTCGAGTCTGCTCCACCATTCAACGAACTAATGGCTGATCTGATAATCCTCAACTCCATTCTTCAGCATTGCCTCGACAAAGCTTCATCGCCTTTCTGGTAAAATATCTATCTGGCACAGTTTGAAAATACACAACAACTCAGCCTCAAGAACAATTTCGGCAAGGAGTTCTACCGATTCATTAGCCCTTGAGCAAAGAAATTACCCTGCATTTCTGAATTAAATCGGCAATATCTAATTCTGAGTTCATGTCCTCTGGTGCTCTCCTCATACCAGAGGGTGAACCACCAGCCCGTAACTACCCTATCAATGAATATTGAACGTTTATAAATGTTATTATGTGATTATAGAGCTCCCCTCCCTCTCTTTGTTTCAAGGAGAATAGTCCCAGCCGAACCAATCATTCCAAGAAGATACATTTTCTCCAGTGTTGGTAACATGTCCGTAAATCTCTGCTGTCCCCTCTAGCGTCCTTACATATTATGAAGGCAGGTGGAGACATTTATGCGAGGAAACGGTTGAAATTTCAAGCACAGACGGGAATTGGATCTTGAAATCAGACAGCGACTGGAATCAGATTGGTCCACACAAGGACGAAATAGAGTAATGATCACTCTCACAAATGATAATTTAATCATATCGCATTGACATTCAATAACTTTACTGTAAACAAATTACCCCGTGTAATTGTCCACAGAGCTATTATTTCGGGGGAAAACGTATAGAATCTGGATACATAAACACTTTGACAACAACAACATGTTCTTGAGACATTCTTTTGACTATAACCTCAACTCATTGCTCCGTGAATCCTCCATCGTTGGCAAGGCACAAATGAGACGAGGAACATAACTCTCTCCATTTGCCTATATGGGTGTAACTTCAATAACACTTTAGGAACTGGACACCGTCCAGGACAATGCAGTCACTTGAGTGTGCCCTCTTCAACACCTGCAATATTCATTCCCTTCACCGTTAAGGCCCAATTGCAGCAGAGTGCACCAACTGCAAGATGCACTGCAGTAAGTCATTCGGGCATGTTTGACAAAACCTTCAAAGCACAACAGCTGTACTGACGACAAGGACAAGTTTGGATGATGCAATTAAATGCCATCATTTGCAAGTTCCCTCCAAGGCCCATAGCACTCTGACTTGGAAAGGAATCAGTGATAAACTCATTGGTGAAACGGTCTTGATGGGCAAAGTTGCATACTTCAGCCTTCCATCTTTTATCTTACAATTTTAAGAAAAATTTTGATTTATGCGATGACCAGACTTGTGCTCAGTCATTTAGCTGTTCCCTAAACTGGTGGTTGCTAACGTTATGCTATCATCCACAGCCTGTGGTCAACAGTGTAAAATATCCGAAAACCCTCTCAAGCAACTGACTCCCCTCAAGATTAGAGTAGTGTTGGAGAAGCACAGCAGGTCCGGCATTTGAGGAGAAGGAAAAATGGAGGTTGTAGTTAAAAACCCTTCATCAGGAATGAGACTGGGAGCATATGGGATGGAGAGATAAAAGGGAAGGGTGTGGTGCTGGGGAGAAGGTAACTGAGAGTGCTGTAAGTGGATGCAGGCTGGGGGTGAACATGAAATATCAAAGAAGAAGGTGGAGTGGATAGGTGGGAATGAAGATGCACAGGTGGGGCAAGTCAGGCGGATAGTGTTGAGCTCGAAGGTGGGAACTGGGGTAAGGTAGGGGGAGAGCAAATGAGGCAACGGGTGAAGTCCAAATTGATGCCATAGGGTTGAAAGGTCCCCAGGCGGATGATGAGGCTTTCTTCCTCCATGCATCGAGTCATGAGGCAGTGGCGATACAGGAAGCCAGGACCTGCATGTCCTCGGGAGAGTGGAAGGGGAGTTGAATTGTTTGGTCATGGGGCACTGGGGTTGAATCTTGCGGGTATCCTGTAAATATTCGCTGAAGTGCTCTGTGAGAGCACATCTCCTCTCTCCAACTAAGAGGAGACCACACCGGGAGGAACGTATACAAGAACTGACATGTGTGGAAGTGCAGGAGAAACTTTGATGGATGTGGAAGCCTCCATTAGAGCCTTGGACAGATGTGGGGAGGTAGATGTGGGTGCAGGTCTTGCAATTGCTGCAGTGACAGGGGAAGTTGCCAAGCGGGAAGGGTAGGTCATTTGCTGGCGTGGAATTGACTAGGTAGTCACAGAGCGAATGGTCTTGGCGGAAAGGGGTGGGGAGGGGAACATATGTTGTGGTTCTGTTCACCAAGCTGGGAATTTGTCTTGCAAACGTTTCGTCCTCTGTCTAGGTGGCATCCTCAGTGCTTGGGAGCCCCCTGTGAAGCGCTTCTGTGCTGTTTCCTCCTGCATTTATAGTGGCCTGTCTCTGCCGCTTCCGGTTGTCAGTTCCAGCTGTCCACTGTAGTGGCCGGTATATTGGGTCCAGGTCGATGTGTTTGTTGATAGAGTCTGTGGATGAGTGCCATGCCTCGAGGAATTCCCTGGCTGTTCTCTGTTAGGCTTGCACTATAATGGTAGTGTTGTCCCAGTCGAATTCATGTTGCTTGTCGTCTGTGTGTGTGGCTACTTCAGATAGCTGGTCGTGTCGTTCCGTGGCTAGTTGGTGTTCATGACTACGGGTCGTTAACTGTCTTCCTGTTTGTCCGATGTAGTGATTTGTGCAGTCCTTGCATGGGATTTTGTACACTACATTAGTTTTGCTCATGTTGGGTACCGGGTTCTTCATTCTGGTGAGTTGTTGTCTGAGCGTGGCTGTTGGTTTGTGTGCTGTTATGAGTCCTCGTGGTCGCAGTAGTCTGGCTGTCAGTTCAGAAATGCTCCTGATGTATGGTAGTGTGGCTAGTACTTTGGGTTGCGGCTTGTCCACGTTCCGTTGTCTTTCCCTTAGGCATCTGTTGATGAAATTGTGACGGTATCCGTTTTTGGCGAATACCTTGTATGGGTGTTCCTCTTCCACTTTTTGCAGTTCTGGTGTGCTGCAGTGTGTTGTGGCCCTTTTGAATAGTGTCCTAATGCAACTTCGTTTGTGTGTGGTGGGGTGGTTGCATTCATAGTTTAGGAATTGGTCTGTGTGTGTGACTTTCGTGTAAACCTTTGTGGTGAATTATCCTTTCGTTGTTCTCTGTACCATCACGTCTAGGAATGGGAGAGACAACGGAAAGAGGACATGCCGCAACCCAAAGTACTAGCCACACTACCATACATCAGGAGCATTTATGAACTGACAGGCAGTCTACTGAGACCACTAGGACTCATAACAGCACACAAACCAACAGCCAGGCTCAGACAACAACTCACCAGAACGAAGGACCCGATACCCAACATGAGCAAAACGACTGTAGTGTACAAAATCCCATGCAAGGACTGCACAAAACACGACATCGGACAAACAGGAAGACAGTTAACGACCCGTATACATGAACACCAACTAGCCACAGAACGACACAACCAGATATCCTTAGTAGCCACACACACACGCACGACAAGCAACATAAATTCGACTGGGACAACACTACCATTATAGTGCAAGCCAAACAGAGAACAGCCAGGGAATTCCTCGAGGCATGGCACTCATCCACAGACTCTATCAACAAACACATCGACCTGGACCCAATATACCGGCCACAATAGCGGTCAGCTCGAACTGACAACCGGAAGCGGCAGAGACAGGCCACTATAAATGCCGGAGGAAACAGCACAGAAGCGCTTCACAGGAGGCTCCCAAGCACTGAGGATGTCACCTAGACAGGGGACGAAACGTTTGCAAGACAAATTCCCAGCTCGGCGAACAGAACCACAACAACAAGCACCTGAGCTACAAATCTTCTCCCAAACTTTGAAGGGGAACATATCCCTGGTGGTGGAATCCGTTTCGAGGTGGCGAAACTGTCAGTGGATGGTGTGACTTATGCAGAGGTTGGAGGGCTAGAAGATGAGGACCAGGGAGGTTCTGTCCTTGTTGTGGTTGGAGGTGTGGGGTTCATGGGCGGAGGTACGGGAAATGGATGAGATGTGTTGGAGGGCATCTTCAACCACATCGGAGGGGAATTTCCGGTCTTTAAAGAAGGAGGCTATCTGGTGTGTTCTGTGGTGGAGCTGGACCTTTGGGAGCAGATGCAATTAAGGTGGAGGAATTGGGAATACAGGATAACATTTGCTCAAGAGGTGGTGTGGGAGGAGGTATAATCCAGATAGCTGTGGGGATCAGTGGGTTTGTAAAAAGTGTCAGCAACACTGACCTTCAGGGATATATTTCCCGCCCCACCCCTATCCACTTTTCACAAAAACTGCTTCCTCCACGACTACCTAGTCAAGTCCAAGCCCTCCAATGACCCATCCTCCCCTCGTTGCACCTTCCCCTGCCACCACAGGAATTGCAAAACCTGTACCAACATCTTCCCTTTCACATCCTTCTGAGGCTCCAATGAGCCTTCCACGTTCATCAAATGTGCACTTCCACACGTGTCATTTTTGCATCTGTTCCTCGCGATGCGGTCTCCTCTACATTGGGGCCAACAGACACCTTCTCGCAGAGCGCTTCAGAGAACATTTCCAGGGCACCTTCAACATTCAATCCCAATGCCCCATGACCAAAAACATCAACTACCATCCCCCCCCACCGACTCTCCCAAGGACATGCAGTTCCTGGGTCTCCTCCACGGACATTCCCTCACCACTGGACGCCAGATCTTCCACCTCGGGACCTTTCAACACCAGGGCATCAACTTGGTCATCACCAGTTTCCTCATCTCCCCACGCCCACCTTATCCGAGTTCCAACTTTCTAACTTGGCACCATCCTACTGACCTGTCCCACCTGTCTGTCTTCCTTCGTACCTATCCGCTCCACCCTCTTCTCCGACCTATCACCTTTTACCCCATCTCCATCCACCTCTTGCACTCTCAGCTAAATTCTTCCCAGACCCATCCTCCCGTTTATCTCTCCACCCTCGAGGCTCCCAGCTTTATTCCTGATGAAGGGCTTTTTCCTGAAACGTTATTTTTTTTCTGCAACTCGGATGGTGCCTGACCTGCTGTGCTTCTTCAGCACCCCTCCAATCTAGATTCTGATTTCCAGCACCTGCAGTACGCACTTCAACTGGTTCCCCTGTTCATTGATCTTGAATAGGCCATTGAATAGGCCTTTGCTAAAGTTTCCCTGCTTTTATATTCCCACCTGCGGTCAAGAACAGAAAGTATCTCCAACCCCTTGAGACCACTTGATCCCTTGTCCAATCATCTTCAAAGATTGTTGAATGTCTACTCCAATTTCTCTTTTATTACTTTAAACCACTCAGTATTCACACATTTATCATTGTTCCTCCCCAAATTCATTATCACCCACTTCCCTGGATTGAACTCCTTTCAGCACATTTTCTTGCCAATTGTTTCCAATTTCCCTGCAGTCTATGGCTTTCTTCCTCATGGTTAACGACATGACTAATTGTTACCTGATTTGCAAACTGCGAAATTATGGCCACGACAAATAAGTATAAATCATTGACCTGTATGAGAAAACAATCGAACTCATAGAAGCCATGGTTCATAAGCTTGTAGAGGACACCAGAATTGGAGACTGTAAAGAAGGTGATCTAAGTTTCCAGAAGGATCTTAATCCAATGCGTCTTTGGGCTGAAATATTTTACATGGAGTTCAATCTGGATAAATGGAAGGTATTGCGTTTTGCCTCATCAAATAAGAGAAGGGTTTATACAATTAGTGCTAGGGCGTTGCATAATGTTGTGGAAAACGGAGGCCAGGGATGCAGTTAAATATTTCTTTTTAGTTTGCTTCACATATAGACAGAATGGTTAATAAAAAATTGTCATCCTGCCTGCGTTGCACAGTCCTTTGAGCGTCGGAGTTGGTACGTCATGTTGAATGGAATAGGGCATTGTGTGAGGCCTCTTCTGGAGTACTGTGCCCAGTTCTTATCGCCCAGTAATAGCAAGGACATTATTCAGCTGGAGTAGGTTTAGAAGACGTGTATCAGCATATTGGTAGTGGGGAAGGTTTGAGTTACAATGAAAGGCTGGATAGGCTGAGAATATTTTCACACGAGAACCGGAGTTTGAAAGGCGACCTGATAGAAATTTATAAATTATTGAGAGTTCGAATAGAATTAACTTTAACTGTCTTTTCTCCAAGCAGTGACACTTCAAGACGAGAGGGTAAATGTTTCAGATGAAAAGAGGGATATTTAAAATAAGACATGTGAGGCTGTTTTTTAACAGAGGATGGTTTATGTGTGCAATTCACTTCCTGAGGCAGTGATGAATGAAAGTACATTTACAATATTTACAGGATATTTGGATCGATAAATGCATTGGAAAGTTTCCGTGTGATTAGAAAAAAGCTATTCATTTATGCCTAGTCCATTATTTATTGCCCAGAGGGGAGTTCAGGATCAACCACGATATTATGAATCTGGAGCCAGAAACCAGACCAGATAAGTATGGCAGTTTCCTTCCCTATCAGGCATTAGTGAATCAGATTTGCAACAACTGGTTCAACATCATCATTAGACTCTTCAACTCGAGGTATTTATTGTAATAAAATTCCAGCATTTGCCATGCCAGGATTTGAACCGGTGTCCATAGAAGTATATCTGGACATTCATATTAACAATGCAGTAATATTATTACAAGGGCATTATTAACACTAAGCAATTATAAGAGCCGTCAGTTGCGACTCGTTTAGTTTGGCATTATGTTCAGTATGAGCTGGTAGGAGTGAAAGGCCTGTTTCATGCTGCGTGAGTCTATGACTTTGACGCTATGAAACCGGCAGCTGGTTGGAATTAACAGAAGCGTTGACAGTTTAATTGATCTCCTTCTGGGATATGTAATCTTGCTGGTTACTCTGGAGTTTTTATTGCTCATTGAGCCCTCCCAACACACGGGACTGTTGAACAGACTGTCCCCAGTTTGACTGAGTAAATGAGTTTCTACTGCAACAGGTAATTGAATCCCGCATTGCGCTGGTTTCTCTGTGATATCGGTGTCCTTGTATCTACCCAGGATGAATGATTGGCTCAAATCATGCCCACGCAGACGTAAGTCCCTTTGTCCATTTGTGAACGTGTTTTTATTCTTCCTGATATACCAACAGCGTGTGGATGTCGCTGGTCAGGACAGCATTTGTTGTTCATTCTGATTCGCTGCTGCCTCTCTGCACGAGAGACATGGATTCGATCCCAGTCTTGTGTGACTGTGTGCAGTTTGCACATTCTCTCTTTGATTGTGTGAGTTTCCTCCCACAGTCTGAAGGTGTGCAGGTTACTTGGATCAGCCATGGGAAATGAAGGGGAACGGAATCAGTATGGAGTGTGGGTCTGATAGGATGTGCTTCGAAGGGATGGTGTCGACTGGAATGGGCCGAATGTCCAGCCTACCTCCAGCGTCGACATTCTCGGATTAAGGGTCAGCTATGTTGTTCTGCACCTGGAATCACAAGAAGGCAGGATTGGGTAAAGATGGTAGCACCCCTGCATACGGGTCATGCATGGATGGGATTGCAGGAAATTAAAGGCATGTTCTCTGTTCCTGAGGTCAGTCTTTCATTTCAGGTTTTATTCGTCGAACTTTAACATTATCAGTTCCGTGTGTGAGTCCCCAAGGATGACTCATTTATTATATAACCACAACACAACCTTCTCCAGGTTGCAGTATTTACTGGGAAGAAGAAACTGATCCTGAGCTGATGCAAGCATAAGCAGCTGCTACTGCCAATGTCAAGAACACTGATCCAAATAGGAAAATGAAATTTCGAACATTGTCACCCCAAAGTTAAATGTTCAACAAGCTTTCGATACACCAGTTGGTTGCGCCAACAACATGTACTGCTTATGGCTATAATATTATAAATGGGGTATTCCCTTCCACCTCGTTTTTGACCAGGAGCAGTCCCAACCTCGGAAATACACGCGCCATTCTCCCGTCATTCCATCCCAACTTCCAATTGGATCTTCATGCCTGCTTCAGTCGAGAACTGGAATGAAGTGTGATTGCGTGCAGCAGTTGGTATTGCCTTGTGTGGGCAAAGTGATGAAGTAGGCGATGTTAAACTATAATGCTATTGAAGCGTATCCTGTACTGTCCCATGAGTTTGGAGAGTTTCATAAATCCCATTCTCCAACACTCTCATTCATGGAATCTCCACAGACTCTGGGGACGTTAAAGTTAAAAACTCAGCCCATTCTGAGTTCCCACATGCCTGTCATTAAGTCCTGATATTGTATATTCTTCCTGACATTTCCTCTGCTACCATACTGGCTGCAGTTTACAAGCGTAGTCTGTGGAGTGCTGTAACCATTTAGTATTTTGTTTTCTGCGTTGTGGTTGCCGCGACTTCGTACCAAATCCACTTCATAGCGGTCAGTTCTCTCAAAATTTTACTTTTGCGGAAATACGGTAAGAAATAACTCCTTTTTGCATGATAATGATCTCCGAGGTGATGATTTGTTTTCCATCGAATTTCGTTCTCTGATAATTCAGTGTTTCATGTATCAGCATTTCAACCCAAAAGTTCTGGAAGATGTCTCTTCCTCCCACTCGCCCTAACTCTCTTTCCTGTCCCTCGTCCCATTTGACTGAGGCATTGCACAATCTAACATACACTTACACGTTGATACCGTCCAGTCTGTGGCGTTGCACTCACTGTTACTTGGTGACCATGCCTCAATCTTTTCATTGGCACCTTCAAATCATTCGATCCGTTTGGATATCGTGGCTGTGCAATCAATTCTCTTTTAGCAGCTTTTACTGACATGGACCAGAGATCATTGGAGTGTGAGGCTCAATAAGTGGACACAGAGAATAATAGGGGAGAAGAGACTCTATTGGAAAAGATCAGCCATGACGGCTTTCTGCAATAGCCTACTGGTATTATCGCTGGATTGTTCATACAAAAGGCCAGGTCACGTTCTGTGGAGACGGGTTCGATTCTCACCATGCCACGACGACGATAGAATATAAATGCAAGAAATACTTCCAATTAAGAATGCGCTAAATCCGTTGTCCGAAAATCCCATCTGTTTCACTGAAGGCCTTGATGGAAGGAATCAACCGTCCTTAACTGCTCTGGACTCCATGTGACTCCAGACCGCTTGGCAATATATGCTGCAGAGACGCACCGCATGCTGATGCAAAATGTTAAAAAAAAGGTTCATTTGACTCTACCGAGACAATTGTCTGCAATTCGCATAAGTCCAGGGATGTGATCACACTGGGAAAGGTGCAGGAGATATTCACTTGGACAGTGTCGAGGCTGAAGAGATTCAGTCAGGAAGAGAGACAGGTAAGACCAGAGTTGTTTGTCACCGTGCAGGGGCATTTCAGAGAAGGCATAGTTCAGATATACAAAATAATGAGGGGTGTGGATCAGGTAGACTGAACGTAACGTTTCCCATCGACGGATAGATCGATCACAGGGGGGCACAAATGTAATGAGAAAGACTGAAAGTTTTAAGTAGATGTGTGGAAAAGCGTTATAGGCCGGCAGGTTTTGGAATTTGCAGCAATGTGTCTGTAAGGGTCACAGAGGCAGGGACCCTTTTAACCTGAAGTAATATTCAGATATGAATATGTTCTGCCAATACCTATAAGGCTATGAGCTAAACGATTCGAGTCGTTAAGCAGTTGATTTTGACAAATGGAGATATAACGGGCTGAAGGGTCTCCTTTGAAACTGTTGTCCTCGGTAATATAGTTGTTAGTGTCGCCGCATGTTATGCGGGAGATAGGAGCTCAATTCCTCGCTGGGGCAGTGCAAATGTTTTAAAACTGTCGCTACATTCCGAAGTGCGGGTTATTAATGCCTGTCCTTCCATTCGCCATGGGACATGTCACAGGAAGGACAGTGCTGTCTGAATCAGCGTGGGGAAGATCTGCAGCTCCCGCTGAGACAGAGTGTCAGTGAAAGCACAAACACGTGACTTCCGCAACCTGCAGCTTATATCTGTACTGGAACCTAAACCATTTAATAGAAAGAAAAAGGAAGCTGAAAAACACCAATTCAGATGTGAGCGCAGAAACATTTTCCGCAGCATCATGAGGAAAACTGACAAACGGCTCTGAGAAAGAGTTTGTCTTTCAGAACTGTTAGTTCACAGAGATGTTTTTGTTCCACTTAAGCCCTTAAGAAATTGAATAACAATTTAACTGAAGACTTGAATGTTTACAAGCCAGATGTTTGATGACTGATGATGATGCTGAATGGCTGAAGGGTCATTCGCCATGTTTTAAAAAACTCAATGAGTGTCATTTTTCAACTGAACCAATAAGGTAAAAATAAAGTTACCAAGAAAATTTGCAAGCATTGCATCTGTCTTCCTTGTTGCGAAAGTGTTGAAATTCAGCTGTCTCACTGCTATTTCCCAATGTTTATTTCCAGTCAGGGAAAAAATATTTTTTGTTCCTTATGAAAGTCGGAAATTGAACATGGATTCCTGACATTACAAAACAGCAAAGGTATCAGTGCTGTCAGAGTCAGTGAGAATTTCATATCGGAGATGAATGCAAATGGGAATAAACGTTAAAAGCAGTTGCCTTTGCCTGCTTTGACTCAGTGCTACAAAAATGATCATTACTGAAACATTCAGTTCTTTTCAAGGATTTAATAAGTTGAATGCACAAAGGTTGGATCTGTGACCAGAGTGCCTCGGATTGAAAGACTTGGAGATGCAGGTTTTGCACTGGGGTGTGCAAATTTGAAAATAACACAACACCAGGTTATATTCCAACAGGCTAAATTGGAAATACTAGCTTTTGGACCACTGTTCATTCATCAGGTGGTTGTGGAGTACACAATTGTAAGACACAGATTTTATAGCACAAGTTTACAGTGTGATGTAACTGAAATTATATATTGAAAATTACCTTGAATGTTTGCTAAGTCTCCGATCTGTTAGAATGACCATTTTAGCTTCACTTCTTTCATATGTAAAGCGCAAAACTTTTTATTTTAAAGTTACATTCTCAGGTGAACTTTAACAATTGGTGTCAGCCCCCGTGTGCTGCTGTCTGTTCCATAATGTTTAGAATGATTCTAATTTTATAAAATGAGTTAACAGAGACTTACATGGATTCATGCAGTTTTTGAGCAAATTACGATGTAACTCTGCAAGTGCAAATTCACTCCACAAACATATATGCGTGTGTGTGTGTGTGTGTGTGTGTGTGTGTGTGTGTGTGTGTGTGTGTGTGTGTGTGTGTGTGTGTGTAGGAGGGTCTGTTTGTGTAGATAAGTAATGGGATCACCTGTACATTGACATGAGCCCAAGGTCCCTGTCGAGGCCATCACCATTGGTACCGAACTGAGCTATCAGCCTATGCTCAGGCACATTCAGCTGCTGCTTGCTCCGAAGTCCGCCTTGGAGGATGGTCACCCGAAGGTCCGAGGACGAATGTCCTGGACCACTGAAGTGCTCCCCAACTGCGAAGGGGCATACCTGCCTGTTGATTGATGTGCAGTCGCCATTCATCCGTTCTGTAGCCTCTGCTCGGTTTCACCAATGTATCATGCCTCAAAGCATCTTTGCCTGCAGCGTGTTGTTTTTTTTTAGGATTAGCGTCAGTCTAAACATTATGGCACGGACACAGCACACAGGGACTAACACCTTCAACATATTAGCTGGGTTGACATTAATTGTTAAAGTTCACCTGAGAATGTAACTATTAAAGGAAAGTTTTGCGATTTACATAAGAAAGAAGTGAACCGAACGTAGTCATTCTAACAAATGGAAGATTTAACAAACAATCAAGTTATTTTTCAATGTAAAATTTCAGTTACGTCGCACTGTAACCTTTTGCAATAAATTCTGTATCTTACAAGTGTGTAGTCCACAACCACCTGATGAAGGAGCAGCCCTCCAAATACTAATGCTTCCGATTAAACCTGTTGGACTATGACCTGGTGTTGTGCGATTTTTAACTTCTTGACTTCCTAAATCAGGACTTCTTGTTTCTGAGGCAGAGAAAGCAGCTCTACCAGGAATCTGTTTAATATCTTAGATTAGTCAATACCCCAGCCCTTGAAAGAATGGAAAAGTGTCTTCCCTCTCCCTGCACAGTCGGAAAGTTCATCATTCTCATCTGATTCCACTTCGAAAGAGTTTCAAAAAACTGTCAAAACTGAGTCTCAGCGATTGAGTGGGATGGTTTCTGAAAACGAAACGTACCTATGAGCAATGTGTGGGGTTTTCCAGGATTGCCTTCTCTGACAGCGCTGCGACATGACTGATGTTCTCTATGATATGGAATTGCCAGTGTTTGAGTTGGGGAGACAAAGTTAAAAAAAATACACAACATCAGGGCATTGTCCAGCAGGTTTGTTTGGAAACACTAGCTTTAGGAGAGCCGCTGGGTGTCTTTCTTCAGAAAATTGATGTGTGTGTCAACATGCGCGATCTTTTGGAAGATCATCTGGACTTTAACCAACCGTTCGTGGTGTCGATATTACCCATGACTTGGAGGTGTTGGTATTGGACTGGGGTGGACAAATTTATTAATCACACAAAGCCAGGTTAGAGTCCCACAGTTGACAACCACCTGATGAAGAAGCAGCGTATAGAATACTGGTGTTTCCAAATACACCTATTCGATACAATCTGGTGTTATATAATCTTTAACTCTGATTGTTCTTGGTAATGTTTAACTGATCGAAGACAGTGAAATCATTTTCGTTCGTAGAGATGAAAATTTCAAATATACACCATCTCAGTGAAGCAAGAAAGATGAGTTTGGATGTGTGATGAATCTCCACAATGCGACGGCGCCAAGTAAAAGTCGAACCTACACCAACTGATAAGTAGCCAGCTTTACGAATGGTTGTACCACTGGCCCGCTGCACAGCTGAGATTTTACACGCTGCAGAGCTGTGGTGAAAACAAGGACATGAGCCAATAGCAGTAACATTCACAAGGTGAACAAAGAACAAAGAAAATCAACATCGTTGATTCACTTCAAATTGTCCTTAAAAAAAACTACCATTCACAATCTGATCAGCCAATTAGTGAGGTCACTGCTGATCGAGGAAATTACAACTGACTTTGCTCCGTTTCCACCATAATTAGAGGTAAACGCCAGCCTAATCACAATATTTTATATACCCATTAATTTTCAGCTTTATATTACGTTAATGACCTTTCCGTATTTGCAGAAAACTGAATAACATGAAATGAGTGAAAAAGTAATTCCGGTGATGTTATCCAATGCAGAGTCGACCAGAAAAGAAGTCAAAGACTTAAAACATCATTCCCATTTCTCTCTGTAGCAATGTATTTTTCTGAGTTGAACATTTGCAGGACTTGTCTTTAATATCTACAAAATTAATTATTATCCCGGGACAGATTCTTCATAAATCAATTAACATCTGAGGTGTTGAAACCTATTTTACTTCAGATTAAAATAGTTGAATATCCTTTCCCCAGCCTAATGTCCCAATATTCCCTCCTCTTCCATGTAAATACAAGCTGCTCCAGGTTAGGTTGGAGATCCCGACCTGACGTTCCATTGCTCTTTGCTGCTCCATGTCAATAGAAGCTGCTCTAGGTGACGTTGTAGCTCCCAGTCTGGTGTCCCAAAGCTCCCTACCCCATGTCAATAGAAGCGGTCCAGTTGAGGTTGGATCTACCAGTCTGATATCCCAATGCTCCCTGATGCTTCATGTCAATAAAAACTAGTCCAGTTGTGCTTGGAACTCCCAGACTGATGTCACAAAGCTCCCTGGTCTATGTCAGCAGACGCTGCTCCAGATGAGGTGGGAGCTCTTATCTCTGGCAGCTCACACACCTCTACATCATCGTAGAAATACTGCCCACTGACCATTTCTACTACTGGAACCATTGGTGGAATATCCACATCATGAGAACCTAATCTTATTCTTAATCACCACCGAATCTTTATTTCCAAAAGACTTTCTTTCTTAAACGTTAGTTAGCATATGCATACTGCAGTCAATCCGAAGTAAGATAATGGTGCTAATTGACGTATGTTCAATAAAAATTGCATCCTATTTTTCATGTTGAGTAACTGCTACTTAGCAAGGACAATGTTTGTAATGAAATCACACTTTTATTCCAGGTGAGGGAATGTGATTTTTATTATTTAAATTGAACTTGTTCACTGTGTGAAATTATCAAATAGATCTCAATTTCAAGACAAAATTGCTAGTGTTGTCATCCACCTTGAAATGTGGTGTCTTCTTCTTTCCACCACACAGGTATTAGAATGAAACATCTGTTAATGACATGCGTATAAAGACATTGAAATCATTTTTAAGTTTATGTTGCATTGATCTACGGTTATTGAAACACAGTTTAGGTTCATTCCCTGCAGTTAACATGCTGACTTCTCCAGTTGTTCATAGTTCAATGTGATGCATGCAGTGTGTGCATAACGAGAGGGACCTTGCTTACCACATATTGCCTTTATCTGTATCTTATGTCCATCATTCATCAATGCCACGACCAAGGGGAAAGGGCGAGACCAATGTTTAAGTCTGTCTATGCCCATGCACGGCACCCACAACGGCAATTCTCGACTGTGCATTTGCAGCCAGTTCTCTGTGCCCCTACACACATCCCCTGCCCTATTTGAAATATCTCCATTATTTTGTGCTGTCTCACTGTGCTCTTCTCACCAAGATGATTCACTTCCACCCAACCTGCTCCAGATTTCATCGGACAAAACACTCATTAAGAATTGCATTGCATAAACATGCACTTCGCATCTCTCGTTATTTCGTTTTCCTGAATTTCTTTCATATGATAAAAGTTCACAGCAACTTGACTTTGAAAAGAGAAACGCGTACCTTTTCATTATCCCAATTAAATTCACATTTCAATGCACTTTCGCCAAAAGGCTCAAATTATTCTTTGAGATTTTATAATGGCGTAATGCATAGAAACTGACCATTGGAGTTCCAATTTCAAAAAGTCAGTTGTGGTCATCCAAAAATGGCAACAACAAAAACCGTCGGTAATAGGGGGATTTGAACACCCTACTGTAGAACATAATGGGTTAGTAGTGCACCAGCTTTACCTCGCCGTCACATCGTCAGACATGCTTAGTGGTATGTGACCCTATGAGTAATTGAGTTGCTTATATTATGCAGCGCGGCAGATATTTCTCCGTGGTGTTGGCGAAATGATAATTAGCGCAGTGCAGTTCCAAGTGTATGGACTGACCTCTGGGTTGTGGGGAAGCGCACTCCCACTGTGATACTCTGCTCGCAATGATTTGAACACAATTGAAGAAATGACTATGTAACAAGGTCTGTTGAATTCTGTGGCGATTTGAAGTCAACAAGATGAAGAGCCCGTGACAGCAGAAGGTGTAAAATTGTCTGAGGAATTGTTTTCCAGACTGGAGGTGAGTGCATAGTGCTCAATGTCATTATTCGGAACACCTTACTTCCGTTCAGATATTTTTGACACGAACTTGTGTACAGAACTGACAATTTCAAAATCCGAAATAAGGCTAAACTGACAATTGAACTCAACAATGCAAAAACCTTGATGTGTATCATTTTCCTGGACCGTGCGACACCAAGTCACTGTATGATCACAGCAACACAGTGAGCAAGTGTCTGAAGGAAAACGAGTGCAGTGCCAGAGCGTATACTGGGAGCAGCACGTGACACACGGGGAAGTGCATTTCCCAAAACAGGAACACATCCCAAACAGCGGACTGCGGTGGAAGAATTCAGAGGGAGTTTACACTTTGGAATTTGATGCCAGAGACACAATGGAGACCTGTCATTGAGTGTGTTTAAGATGAAGATTTTAAGATTTCTACATTTGAAAAACAAAATAAAAAGCTCATGGGTTAGTGAAGGAAAATGTTGAAGTTGTATATTTTATCAATCTACCCATCTTTGCAATAAGAAGCTCACCACTTGCCTCACTCGGGGTCAAAACCATTGGTGAAGATGATCGTGTAATCGCAGTTACCAGCCATGGAATCAGTGAAACTCGGTTTCCCAACCGTTAAGGTACAACCAGGAATGTGGAGGTAAGCATTAATGTGTTTCTCAAAGTGCTGCAGATGACCAGTGCATGGTATCTCTGTGCCAGTATAGTGGGCTGTGCTGTGCCGAAGATTTAGGTCAGAGCCTCACATGGAGCAGCTTCAATTTGTCGTCGGGTCGAGGGGTAAGGATGGAAGGTGATATTGAGCAAAGCCAAGTTTATGGGAAACTACCAGTTTTTGTGGATTGAATAACGACCTTTTCTGGATAATGACTCCTTGATCAACAAACATACTGCAAATATTTAAAACGTTAAGAGACATGTGTGGAGAAAGAGCCGAAGGTGATTTTTCAGCAGATGGTGACGTTTCCAATGTGCACTGCGTTAAATTCCGGGAAAGTAGATGTTGAGCTGGTTGCATGTTATGCTGTTTGTTGCAAACTCGCAAAGGTCATTGTAATAATCAACAAAAAAAAAGATTGGTACCATAGGACCGTCTGAATATTGTATTCAATTTTAGTCTGAGCATCTTTCCGATGAAGTGGTGTGCTGTTGAAAAACACAAAAAAAGACAGAGTAAAGTTTTTGGTGGAGATAAGAAAGCATGAAATACACCTGATATCATGTGAATGTGGTCAAATCTTTAAAGTAGGTGTTGCGTCTCCAAGTGACGATTCAATTGCTACTCATTTGGATGTCACTTCTGTCTGCAGTTATTTTAGGATATCAGCCCCATTTTCAATGCTTCACCTTGAATAATACGCTGCACCTTTCAATCCATGAACTTTTTATACTCAATCTTATTCAGCTGTGCGTGTTCGTGAAATGCCTTTGTGTCTGAAAAAAAACAAATTCGATATTAATCCACACCCACACTTTTCCTTTCTTTCAATGGTAAATTCCCTCCTTGTATGTTAGTTCGTGCGTCTTTTAAAATACTCTGAAATCAGAAATCTACGTTTTATTTCCGGAAAGTCATCCAGGATTTCAATAACTTTATTGAATGGAAGAAACACTCATCCAATCATTCCTTAATCATTCACTAGTCGTTTTGAAGCCCTAACTGAATTGGTAGATTCACTCGAAAGAGGGAGCTTCCCCGATTTAGTCACTTCAATCCTCACATCATGTGAAAATCTCTTTTGTTTCCGTTTAAGCTTGCGTGTTTCTGATGCAGCAATTCCACATCTCGTGAATAAACTCCTTCATTCTCTATCATACCGATGAAACCATTTATATCCTTGCTGATGATTTTATGTCTCAGTAAACCCCGTCCCTGGGATTCCTAATATCTTGCTATCCAGGAAGCAGCGTTTGTGCCCTTTATAAACTCTTCACATGTCTTTGGTGGAGAATGAAGTCAAGGATTACACTGAGGGTGACTGATTTCACAGTTACACGATGAACTCTTTGCTTTTTAAATATGATTTCACTCAATCTCCATGACCTGAGTGAGTCTCAGCTAATTCAAAAGGTAACTGAAGTTCAAATACATCATAGTAGGGTTATAGATATTCCAGTGCAGACTAGTCCTTGACAGTAAATATCATTACCAAAGGCCACCGCGGATCTGAATTCAATACTTTTCACACAGTAATTATCGTAGCTACTGTGTATCGTATTTATGTGTTCTTGCCCACTTTGTCCATCACTACATGTGTCCTTGTATTGGGTTCTACTGAATGATTAATTTGTGAATGGAGACTTTCCCTTCAACTCGTTTTCGAAACTCCATGGATCATTTAATAATTGTACTCATATGCTTGCAGAGGATAGTCCTACCATTACAGGGATGAATCAGTGAACTTTCCCCCGTATCCTCGAAGGCAAGGATTTCCTTCTACAGTTTAGGAGATCATTACAGCACTGAATCCCATGTGTGTGTTCATTAAAACTAAAACAGTTGCAGAAAGACTAAGATTTTCAGACTAAGGTTTTGCAATCTGCTTGCATTGCTTGTACCAAAAGTTACATTCCACATTGAGCTATGTTTGTGAATGATAGCATTTCCTGAATCCTCAGCAATGATGTTTAAATTTTGTCAGAACACTATCATTCACTGTTCTCTCTTTCCCTTCCGGTTCCCCATTTAATATCCTGTATTTTCTCAGTTTATCTTACTTTTTCAACAATTCAAACAATCTCGCTCCTGATTACCAATCCAAGAGAGTACTATAAATTTGTCAATTTATATGCAATGCAGATGTAGGGCGCGGTGACCAAGTGGAAAGGCATTGGTCACATGAACTAAGTAGCAGTAGCGGGGTGGTGGTGTTTATCCCATCACCGCGGACTGAGCTGTCTCCATTGGTAGATTATCACACATTAACAGTGAAGATCGTTTGATGTCATCCTCGAAGGTACATGCTACAAAAAGCTGAAGACTGCGGGATAATGATGTGGTCAGCGCTAACTCAGAGGCCCAGCGGGAGACTGGTGGGCCCATAAACCAGAAATTAATGGATTAAAAGATTATTCTTCTTAGAAGATTCCGATTGAGACCATCATCTTAACACTTTCTGAGGAGAAAATGGACGTGGGTGAGCGGAGAGTCTCAACTGGTTCCAGCATTTACAATCTTGGTCCGTGTGACAACAAAAGCAGAAACCTGAAATTGTTTATCTTGCTTCTGAAAAACAGGTGAGTAAATATTTAAGAGCTTAGATATTTCTTCCTGGTGTTCATGAAATGAGCAAGAGCAGAGTACGGTTCCCTGAGTATGGTCTGGTTTCTGGGTTATGGGCCCAGGGCCCTCCACTGTGATATTCTGATCACATGATCTGAAAACACACAAATAAATGACTCAGTGAAAAGATCTGCTGAATCGGATTCGGTGAAGAACAGAAGTCGATTGAATGAAAAGAGCCATAAGAGTGGGAATGGAGCAAATTATTTTCCAGACTCGAGGAGAGTGCATCGTGCTGTTTCCAGGTGTCAATATCTGTACAAGTAGACTGAATCAGCCTTGGGTGTTATTGTACTGCATCTTTTGTATAATTTTGCAAAAGCACGAAACTTTTATATAGGGGGACAACTTCAAAATGCTCAATGAGGCAAAACACACAAATGAGGTAAACAACAGAGTAACCACACAAACTGGTTTACATCACGTGGTAAGCTTTCCTGCTCAAATTTCGCTCAAAATCGAATTCCTGAGTATCAGATTCGAACATTGAATGGTGTATGTCAATACAAACTGCTCTGATCTCACAACTTCAGCATTTCACACGCCCCCTTATGTACGTCTGCCAATTGTAATTGATCACTCACTGTGTTACTTCTACACATGTAGAGAAGAAATAATTATAAGAACAACAGCCATGTAAGTGACTGGGATTTGACACCTGCGACTCCACTTTCAAGGAGCTAAGTACCTGGACCTTACCATTAAGTGTATAAGTCCTGCTAAGGTTTGCTTTCTCAAAATGCAGCACCTCGCATTAATCTGAATTTAACTCCATCACTTTTCTTTAATCATGTTTAGTTAGCTTATCAGAATGCCCAACTGTGTTGGTCAGAATTACCTCACTCCAACTATACAATAAACCAATGGTGTTCGTTCCCGTTGTTGTTCTACTTCTGTCACAATGTATTTTATCTAATTCTACTTAATATTATTCTACTGTCACTATTAGGAATTCTACTGCCATCTGTGCTACAATGATCTTCCATCCCAGACTAACCTGTCATGATTAGTTATTCAGCTACCCTATCTGTCACAATGTTTTCCTGTCCAAAGCTGACTCAACTAACCGCTGATTATGTATATAATGTCATATCCTGCTACAAGCGTCTCAAGCAGGCTGACTCTACTATCAATTAATTATTTAAAGTCATACCCTTCCTATTTATTGTCACGACTTGTCCCAACCTACCATGAGGATATTTAGTAGGGAGTCTGACTTGACTAATTGTTATATCTCAGCCTGCCATTGTAACCTTTCAGCCTCAGTCTGACTCTGGGAATTGGTGTAGGAGCATTCCACTGTTCTTATCCCATCCTGCCACAGCGGCCCCATCCTGCCCAATGGCCTTTTGACGCGTGTAGCATTCCTCAGACCACTTGTAACAGATTGCACGTAGTTTCCATGCCTTTAAACTTCCCATGCTTTCATGCTCTGTATTTTCTGTGCGGTGTTCGGATCTTTCATCAGACATCTGTTTATCTTCACCCGATTTTCCAGTACTGGTCCTTATCCATATGTGCTCTAGTTTCTCAACTATTCGGCTAAATACTCCTGAAATATTTTGATGACTCATAGCTTTACCACACGTTCAAACAGTGAGTTCCAATTATACAATACTCTCAGAGTGAAAACGTTCTTCCTAAATCTCCTCTGAACATCCTGTCACTTGCTTTTAACGGAGATCCCTGGTTGTTAACTCTTCCCATAAGAAGTTCATTCCTATCACACATACCGATCCCCTTAATGTGCCCCTTAATCACTTCCTCACTCAGCCTTCTCCGCTCTCAGATACAGAGCCTGAGCTGAGCCCTCATGATGATAGTGTCGTGCTGGAAAAGTACCGCAGGTCAGGCAGCATCCGAGCAGCGGGAGAATCGACGGTTCTGGCATAAGTCTTTAATCAGGAATGAGTCTTGTGGGTGGGGACTGAGAGATAAATGGGAGGGGGTTGGGGTTGGGTGCAAGGTAGCTGGGAAAGCGAATGGTGGATGGAGACGGGGAGAAGGTGATAAGTCAGAGGGGGAGAGATGAAGTTGGCAGAGTAGTGAACAAAGAAGAACAAAGAACACAGAAAATTTACAGCGCAGGAACAGGCCCTTCGGACGTCGAAGCGTGAGCTGATCGAAATCCACTGTCTAAACCTATCACCCAATTGCTCAGCATCAGTATCCTTCTGCATCCCACTTACTCATGCATCTGTCCAGACGCATCTGAAATGAATCTACTGTGCTAGCCTCTACCACCTCTGCTGGCAACACGTTCCAGGCACCTACCACCCTCGGTGTAAAATACTTCCAACGTCTATCTCTCTAAAGCTTTTCACCTTTCAGCTAGAACGCGTGACCTCTGAGCATTGAATCCCTCAACTTGGGAGAAAGCTTACCTCTATCCACCCTGGCTCTACCCTTCATGATTCTGTAGACGTTGATCAGGTCCCCCTCAATCTCTTTTTTTTAATGAAAACAAACGTAACCAACTCAACCTCTCTTCAGAGTTAGCATCGTCCATACCAGGCAACATCCTCATAAACCTTCTCTGCACCCTCTCCTAAACGTTCATATCGTTTTGGTAATTTGGCGACAAGAACTGTACACAGCATTCTAAATGCGGTTGAACCAAAATCTTGTATTTTTTCACATGACCTGTCAGCTCTTACAATCAATGCCCCGTCTGGTGAAAGCAAGCAGGCCATATGCCTTCTTGTCCACTCGATCCAGCTGTGCAGCCACCTTCAGGGTACAAAGAACCTGAACTCCCAGATCTCTCTGCTCATCAACTTTACCCAAGGCTCTTCCGTTTACAGTATCCTTGTCTCTCAAATTAGACTTCCCAAAATGCATAACCTCACATTTGCCTGGATTCAACTCCATCTACCAATTCTCCGCTCAACTCTCTTGTCTATCTATATTCTTCTTCATTCTTTGACAGTCCCTACGCTTCCTGCTACTCCACCAAATCTTCGTGTCATCTGCAAATGTAATGACGATATTTGGGCCTGCAACCCTTGGAGACTGGAGCATTGCAGCTGGTAGTAATTAGATTTGATGAATAAAATCTGGAATATAAACCCGCTCAAAGGAAGAGTGACAAAAAGTTTTAATTTGCTGAAAACCCATTCATTCATGTCCCTTCAAATGGGAAATCTGCCTTCCTTAAAGAGACCTGCCAACATATAACTCCAGACCCACAATAGTACGGTTCACCCATACATTCCCTCTGACTCAGTTCAAGGAGAGTTAAGGATGAACAACAAATGCTGTTCAGACTATGATGGCCACAGTCCTGGGGAGTATAAGGAAGGATAAAAAAGATACATGGATGACGGGGAAAATTGGGAGTCGTCTCAGCGTGGTCTCAAATTCAGCTGATTATCCAAACTAAATAGTCACAAGGATACCCACGCCTCCATGAAGTCAGGTCCATGGGGGCGGGGTCTGTAGGAAGGGATTCAATTACCCGCTGAAATGTAAACTCACTTCTTCAGTCACAATGTGGGCAGTTCATTCACCACTCCCACATGTGAGAAGGAATCAGTCAGGAGTCCAACCTGCAGAGTCACCATCAGGTTTACAAATGGTAGCAAGGGTCTGATTCTGCTGTTATTGCAGGTGTTCATCCCATCCAGCAATGAACCATGCTTGGATGCCTGATTCCAGTGGAGTACCACTGTTTCCTGATGTAGATCAATAATTCAAACTTAGTTGTAGGAGTCATGTTTAGAAGTTTACACACGATGCAACAATTGGTCGTGTAGGTGACTGTGCTGAATAATACCAGGGACCGCAGGGATGTTTCAATCAGGTGGAAAGGAAAAAAGAAATTGAGAATGGAATTGAATCCAGACCAGTAAGTGCAATGAATTCGTGGAGTTGAAACAATAACAGTGAGGATTCTGAGTGGTGAACAGGAACAAAGAGATCTTGGAGTAGATATTCACTGATCTCTGAAGATTGTTGGACAGGGAGATCAGTTGTTCGAGAGGCTTTTTGGATATTTTCTATTGTTGACCACAGTCTGAGAATGATATTCGATCTTTAGCAACCGCCAGTTTAGGAAACACCCAAAGGAATGAGCACAAGTCTGGTCATTGCAATAATCAATATATTTTAAAATTGTAATATAAAAGGTGGAGGGCTCAAGTATAACTCTTTGGCCATCAAGACCGCTTCACCACTCAATTAATTTACCACTGCTTCCTCTCCAAGTCCTGCTGGTACGTGCCTTGGAGGGTAATTCATAAATGGTGACGTTTCAGTGCATCTTCAACCTTGTCCTTATGGTCGGTACAGTCTTTGAGCTTTGAAGGTTCTGTCAACAAAGCCTGGTTGACTTACTTCAGTGAATTTTCTAAATGGCGTACTCTGCTGCAATTGTGCCTCAGCAGTTAAGGGAATAAATATTCAGGCGTTTTACAATGTACAGTTAAGTGACTGTATTGTCGTGGAGGGTGTCCTAGTCCTTCAGTGATATTGCAGCGGCACGCACCGAGGCAAATGGAGAGAGTCCTGTTAAACATCTAACGTGTGCGTTGCGGACGATGTAGGCTTCACGGAGACATGAGTTGAGTTAATAATCAAACAAAAACGACTGACAGACATGTTTTTGTCATCAATTTCTTTATATGGGTGGTCAGGTTCCAATTCTCCTCAATACTGGCTCTCAGGACGATTACACGTAGGAATTCAGTTACAATGAAGCCATTGAATGTCAATCGAATATGATTAGATTATCATTTGTCAGAGTTATCATTGCTGCATTTGGTCCTTCTGTGGATCAATCCGATTCCAATCACTTTCTGATTTCAAGTTCCAATTCCCGTCTACACCTGATATTTCAACCCGTTTCCTCACATAAATTTCTCCACCTGCCTTCATTATATGTAAGGACGCTGCAGAGGACAGCAGAGGTTTACGAGGATGTTGCCAACTCTGTATAAAATGGAGCTTTGTGAAATGGTTGGTTAGGCTGGGATTATTCTCCTCGAAACAAAGGAGGTGAAGAGGAGCTCTATAATCGTATAACACCAATCATAAAGGTTCAATATTCATGGAATCTTGACAGGGTAGATACGGGCAGGTGGTTTGCCCTAGGCTGTGAGGAGAGCACCAGAGGACATAATTTCAGAATTACATAATGCCCATTTAATTCAGAATTGAGGAGTAATTTCTTTGTTCAGGGGCCAAACAATATGTGCCACCTGTGCTGTTGGGTATTTCCAAACTGTGCTAGATAGTTAATCAGAAAGATGATGAAAATTTGTCGAGTTAAGTGAGCAGAAAGGAGTTACAGATTATTGGGGCAGCACGGTGGTTCAATGGTTAGCACTGCTGCCTCACAGCACCAGGGTCCCAGGTTTAACTCTAGCCTCGGGTAGCTGTCACTGTGGAGTTTGCACATCATTCCCGCGTTTCCGTGGGTTTCCTCCTACAGTCCAAAGATGCGCGTTCATGTGAATTGGCCGTGTTAAATTGCCCGTAGTCAGAGGGGAATGGGTCTGGGTGGGTTTCTCTTCTGAGGGTTGGTGTGGACTTGTTGGGCCGAAGGGCCTGTTTCCATGCTGTAGCGAATCTAATCTAGATCAATCATGAGTTCGTTGAATGGTGGGGCAGACTCCATGGGCTGAATGGCAAACTTCCACTTGTTTAACATTTGGTCGAACGCCTTATTTTATTCATAAGTTCAGAATTGTGGGGGGATGGGATGAAGTGATAGAAAAGGTTTATTAAACAGATGAGACAGATCAGGAACAAGATTCATAAACTCAGGAAGACGAAATGTGCTGTGACGTGGGGATAACAAATGACTCTGGGCACAGCACAGGTGGCTGTTTACAGAAGCTGTGAATACTAAAGAAAGTTGGTAGAGCTTAGACAGTTGGCAAGTCAGTGATCACGCTGGATGATGGATCGTTGTATGATTCACACACAGCAGAAATTTGTGAAAGAATGAAAGGTTCATTTTAGTGGAGAAGTTTTCTGCGGTTCCAATTCCGAGTGACTGTTTTAAATACTGATCAGATCTTTGTGTGAAGTGTCAGGTTAAAATACTCATGAACAACCCCACTGGATAAACTTGTGCTCCCGATCACTTGTTATTTGTTTCTCTTTCTTTCGATGCAAATTCATAGAAAGACAAGATGGAATGTGGGGCAGAAAGAAAAATGCGTTCCTTCTCATTACACGAATTTAATGTACAATTGAATAGAATGACTGCTCTAACTCTTCATTTTGACTTTAATGTGGTGTCGATTATTCCTGAATCTCCCGTGCAGTCAAGGGCAAAAACAAGATTCTCAATCCAGTGTATACCAGAGGTGTGAGGTGCAAAGAAAATCTGCTGGAGCGGTTTGTGAAGTTAGCAACCAGAGTATGACTCGAACTCGTGAATGTGGAGCACAGCGGTATAATAACACAACACCATAATCGTTCAGTCTCCTCTGCACATTTTGTAGAGGGGTGACATGTGACCTCATCAGGGTACATGTGGTGAAAGTAAAGGATGAGAAATTTGCAGAGCGGAATCAAATCCACACCATTGTGTTTCTGCTTGCATCAGAATTATAAAAACAGCAAATTCCAATAAATAGCCATGTTCGTCACAATGAATACCTGTCATTGATACATTCTGATCAGAACTGTGTCAGGATGAATCAGAGAACAAGAAGTTTCCGTCATATTCACACCTACATTTGACGCATAATTTCTTCAGTCACTTTCTCTCTCACGTGAAGAAGGAGCCATGGAGAGGGAAATAAAGGGGATGTTGTTGCTCAATGGCCTTTCTGATATGGCTGAACCTGAAATTGGATTAAACTGCAAGAAACGCTGTTTTGTTCGTTTCATTTTAACTTTGCTGCAACCTCACAATGTTCATTGTAATAATCGGAAGGGAATTAGATTTATCTCATTGGAACGATTGATGTTGTATTCAAACTTGCTCCGACTTTATTTCAGCTTAAGGAAAATACTGCTTAGAAAATCAGAGTGTTAAAATGCAAAATAAAACCCACCAGTTTTGTTGCTCGTTGCTTTGGCAGTATTCACCGAGTATAAAATGGACCAAACATCACGGTGTTTGTCCTCACAGCTTTAACGCAAGTGATTAAAGCAGGACGTCGATCTCAACTTGTCACTTCTTATTCATTATGTAATATCATTCCTTCACAATAAGAAAAATCCACTCAGTTCCATTTACAATGCTTCAGGCAGAATATTATGCCAATTCTTTGAAAATCCAGAGTTTTTGGAACCGAATCTTATTCAGCTGCACACGTTCACAAAATTTCTTTACATTTAAAGTCAACCCACTTAGACATTGTTTCCCCGAAACTTCTGACCGACTACGCCCCACCCCTACACCTTTACCGAGACACACGCTGTCGCCCTCTTGTGAAATGTATTCCTTGTATGTCAACAAATGTGCCTTTCCAAATATTTTGGAAAACAGATTCTCGGAGTGACAGCGATTCTGCTCTCATCTTTTCTTTGTCCTTCAAAGGTTTTATCAAAGGGTTTGAATGTCTGACGTCTAGATGTTTACTCACTTGAAATAGGGAATTTTCCACCTATTTACTCTGTCCAAACTTTTCATAACATGAAAACCCCCAATTAGGTCTTTCTTGGTTCAGGGATAACTGTTCTAAATTTTCGAAGACAACAAGTGAATAAAATCTCATCCTCAGTAAACCCCGTCAGCATCGACTCTAGTGGCTTTACCCCCAGTAAACACCGTCATTACCCTGTCCGATAGAATCACAGAATCCTACAGTGCAGAAAGGCATTTCAGTCAATCGAGCCGGTGTCGACTCTCTGAAAAGCATCTCACCAAGACCTAGTTCTCCTCCCTATTCCCGTATATTTCACCAGAAGAAGGGGCAACCCTCCCCATTATGATGTCAAATAAACCTGTGGGACTATAACCTGGTGTCCTGCGACTTCCGACCGTGTTCCTGCTTTACTCAATTCACTTAATTTACTGAAATCATTTCCTGGATACGACAGGGCAATTTAACTTGACCAATCAACATAGCCCTCAGACCGAACAGCAGTGCGAATTACTGAGCCAATGTTCCATTATAGTGAGCAAAACCTGAATCATTTTTAATGCTTTTATACACTGGTAACTCAGCCACATCAAAGCAAATCAACCCAATTTCAACACTTCAATCCGGAACAAGTCTGCCAAATGTGTTTTCCTTTCCAACACTGTAACAAGGTGCATTTTGCCGAAGTCACATGTTTGCATTTTGACTGACACTCTGCCTCCCTGAGAGCAGCAGCCCTTTCCCACACTGATTCATGCAGCACTGTCCGTCCTTTGACATGCCCCATCGAGAATGGAAGGACAGGTATCAATACCCGCAATTGGGAATGGAGCGACAGTTTTAAAATATTTACACTGTCCCCAGTGGAGACTTGAGCCCTGTGACAGACGGGGACATGAACCACTATACTACCGAGACCAAGAGACTCAAAGGAGGCCCTTCAACCAATTGTGATGACAGTTGTCAAAAACAACTGCCTAATGAACTGAATCCCATTTCACAATATTTATCCCACAGCCTTATATGTCATGGCATCACAAGTTCACATCTGAATTTTTATTCAGGTTCTAAGGGTTTCTGCCATTCTGAACAATGCAGACAGTGTATTCCAAATTCCAACCACTCACTGGCTTATAAAGCACTTTTGCACATCTTCTCAAACCATTCTGACTTTCTTCTTAAATCTCTGACCCCTGCTAATCCTCCATTAATGGGAAACTCGTTCAGTCAACCCTGTCCATACCTAACCCAATCATGTCTCCTCTACATCTCCTTTACACTGCGACAAACACTCCACTCTGTCCTGTCTTTCTTCACAACTGAAACTCTTCATCCCAAACAATATCCCGGTAAATATCTCCTACGATTTTCTCAGTGTGATCACATCCCTGCTACTTGCAAAACTGCAATCAACACTCTTGTTTGAGCCTAATGAGCATTTGCTTTAAAATTTCTGGATTAGTATGAGGGCGATTCTGGCGAAGCCGAATTTATTACCCATACTGAATAACTCAGAGGGAAATTGAGACTCAACCATATTGTTCTGAGTCTGAAGTCACATGCAGGCCAGACCAAGTAAGGACAGCAGATTCCTTCCTGAAATGACATCAGTGAACCAAATGGTTTTTTATTCAACAATTGTCAATGGATCTATAGTAACCAGTCGATTCTTCATTGCAGATATTTGCTGATCCAAATTTTACAATCTGGCATGGTGGGATTCAAGCCCGAGTACCCAGACTATTACCTGGGTCTCTGGATTATTAGTCCTATGAAATTACCACAAGTCCAACACAGAAAACCACAAAAGCTGATCTTTTCCAGTAAAATGTCTTTTCACCAAAACTGCCCTGGGTATTTTCCATGAGCCTGACGCTCCAATTGTCTCTGGCCTATGTCAGTAAAAGCTGCTGCATGTGGATTGATTTCACAACCGCGGTATCCAAATGGATCGATTTGTTTGAAGGCCCCGTTGGTGGGATTGGGGCACGTTCACCCAACAACAGTAACCGCAGCAGCAGCACAGACAGAACAGTATGAATGTGAAAGAGATTGATAGATTGGGCATTGCCTCAGAGAAATGGGGGGAGGGACGGAAAGGAGGCTTAATGATCGTGGGAAGGAGAGAAACCTCCGACAACGGGTGTGTTTCAATCCTGATATATGACACGCAGAGATGTAAGAGAGCGGAATTTGAAGGTAAAATAATTAATTTCTTAGCTTGTGTCACAAAAAGGACAACGGAGAGAACACTTAGTGCCGTGATTTGGTTTCAAATCGTGGTTGCTGTGGTCACAATGCAAAATACCGACAACCACGATCACAGTAACCACAGAACAGGATGCTTGCAAGCAGCAATAAGTATACTAGCAGAGGAAATGTTCGGAAGAACAGCAAATGTACAATATCCGTACTCAGCAAACAGTGACAGACATGTGGGACCTGAGAATGAGCTGAATCTTTCAGTTCGATGTCCTCAGAGGCTGTAGAGATCACTTGAATAAGAACGTTGAAAGATGGGATTGATCGATTTCGACAAAACATCAAAGACTCGGGGGACAGGACAGTATATTGTTGAAATGCATGCTTCAATAGCATTTTAGCTTAACATCGGCACAGCCGCCCAGATCCAACCGGAAATAGGGATGGGAATCAGTGCGCAGAGTTACCAGTGATGCAATAGGTGAGCGTGTAATGGTACAGAGGCTCAAGAAATTCCTCGGTTGAATGTGCTCCTGCTCAAAGGAATGGTTGTCCCCGTTTATACGATCATAGCGATTTCCGGTGCATCTTTCTAAGACAGCTGAGTGGCACAAGTGGTGCGTGTTGAGCCCTTAACTTTGCAATGGTGGGTTTAAAAGATGATTTTGCTGTTTGGATCTGTGTTTCCGACACTGGCGGTGGCAGCAACATTTGCTCGCATCAGCTCAGTATCAGTTTCTTCCACACAGTCAAGCCTTCAACCAGGAGAAGTTGGTGTTGGATGATATTTTAAACTAGTCATCCTTGGGGGTTGGGACACGGAAACGGTGATGTTTACGTTCGACTAATAAAACTTGAAATACAAGCCTGACCTCAGGAACAGAGATCATGACTTTAAGCCATACTCTTTATGTTGTACCAAAATGCAATACCTTCCATTTATCCAGATTGAACTCCATGTTACATTTTTCAGTACAACGACTCATTGGATTAAGATCCTTTTGAAACTTAGATAATCTTCCTCACTGTCTACAATTCTGGTGTCGCCTGCAAACCTATGAAGCATGCCAGCTGTGAGTTCCAGTGTTTTCTCATATAGATCAATGATTCCTATTTACTTGTAGTGGCCGTGATTTAGCAGTGTGCAGATCATACAACAGTTCATCATGCAATTAACCATGAGGAAGAAAGCTGCAGACTACAGGGAGATACCAAACAATTGGAAATAAAAATGGTGAAAGCAATTCATTCCAGGGAAGTGGGTGATAGTGAAGCAAAATTAAACTTCAAACTAGCTGCCCCCGCTCCAGTTGCAGCACTCAGCTGTCTCAGAAAGATGCACTGTAGATTGCTGTTATTATAAACGGGAACAGATTTTTCCTTCTGCCCCGCCTTTGACCAGAAGCACTCCCAACCTCGGAATTGCTTGCGCCTATAAACCATCATAGAAACCGTGCATTCTCCGTTGATTCACTTGAACCATCGAGTATCTGTGCGACCTCATTCCCATCTCAATTTCAAGTTGCATCTTCGCGACTGCGCCACTCAGTTCCTCTGATTCTGGGGCTGGGATCTGGGACTATGTGGCAGCAGTGGTTACTGCCTTGTGTGGGGAAACTCGAGAAGTAACCGATGTTAAACTGCATTGCTATTGAAATATGCCTTTCAACAAAAGCTTGGTATAAACAATGACTGCAGATGCTGGAAACCAGATTCTGGATTAGTGGTGCTGGAAGAGCACAGCAGTTCAGGCAGCATCCGAGGAACAGTAAAATTGACGTTTCGGGCAAAAGCTCTTCATCAGGAATACAGGCAGAGAGCCTGAAGGGTGGAGAGATAAGTGAGAGGAGGTTGGGGGTGGGGAGAAAGTAGCATAGAGTACAATCGGTAAATGTGGGAGGGGATGAAGGTGATAGGTCTGGTGGGAGGGTGGAATGGGTTGGTGGAATAGATGATAGGCAGGTAGGACAACACAGGAGAAGTCATGGGGACAGTGCTGAGCTGGAAGTTTGGAACTATGGTGAGGTAGGGGAAGGGGAAATGAGGAAACTGTTGAAGTCCACATTGATAACCTGGGTTGAAGTGTTCCGAGGTGGAAGATGAGGCATTCTTCCTCCAGGTTTCTGTTGGTGAGGGAGCGGCGGTGAAGTAGGCCCAGGACCTCCATGTCTTCGGCAGAGTGGGAGGGAGATGTGAAATGTTGGGCCACAGGGCTGTGTGGTTCATTGGTGCGGGTGTCCCAGAGATGTTCCCTAAATCGCTCTGCTAGGAGGCGCCCAGTCCCCAAATGTACAGGAGACTGCACCGGGAGCAACAGATACAATAAATGATATTGGTGGATGTGCAGGTAACAAAAGCTGCACTGTCCCCGGAGTCCTTGTTGTTTTGGAGAAATATATTTATCTCAGCCCTCAACACATTAATGATGGAATTAACACAGCCACTGGGGAACCGATGTTAAACAGTCAGACCATTCTGAGTTCCCACATATCTGCTACTGTTCGCTAAGCACTGATAGTATGCATTTGGTGCTCTGCCTAACATTCCTTATAATACTGTACTTAGAGCATGCACTCGTTGTGTTCGTCTGTGGTGTGCTGTGATCGTATAGTGGTTAGTACTCTGCGTTGTGGCCGCAGCAACCTCGGTTCAAATCCGAGTCACGGCACTAATAGCTCTGTGTGTCCCTGTCTTTTGTGAAATACAAAGGAATCAGTTGTTTCAAAGTTTTGATTTTCTCCAAGGTGATTTTTTTCCTCCAAGTTCTGCTCGCTCACATCTCTGTGTTTCATATGTCAGAATTCAAATCCACCCGTTCTCAGAGATTTCTTCCCTCCTACGATCACTAACCGAACTTTCCATCCCATACCGCCATTTCATTAATTTGGAGATGCCGGTGTTGGACTATGGAGTACAAAGTTAAAAATGACCCAACACCAGTTTATGGTCTTACAGGTTTAATTGAAGCACTAGCTTTCAGAGCGCTGCTCTTTCCTCATGTGTTTGCGGAGTCATTTCCTATTTCATTGAGGCATTGCAGAATCTAATACAGACTCTCCCATTGATACCGATCAGTCTGTGTGGCTGGGGTCACTGTTGCTGGGTGAACATGCCCCAAACCCACCATCGGGACCTGCAGACCATTTGATCCATTTAGTTACCACTGCTGTGCGATCAATACTCATGTAGCAGCTTTTACTGATACGGACCAGATATTATTGGGGTTGGGGGGGTGGGGTCAAGCTCAGGAAAATGGCACAGAACAGTATCGGGGAAAAGCGACTTCATTGGATAAGATCAGTTTCACTGCTTTTCTGCAATGGCTGAGCGCTATTACCACTGAAACTGAACTGTTAATTCAGACACCAGGTACCTGGGTTTCACTCCGACCATGCTAGGTGGTAGAATTGGGATTCAATAAATATCTGGAATTAAGAATCTAATAACTCCTATATATCCATGTTCAATTGATGAAAAAAAACAAAACTATCTGACGTCATTTAAGGAATGTAACAGCCATTCTTACCTGCTGGGGCCTCCATGTGACTCCAGAATCACGACAATACGGTTGAGTCTCAACTACCCGCTGTGCAATTTGGTATAGCAATCAATACTGCCGAGCCAGCGACGCCCTCATACTGTAACAGAATAGAAAAAAACAGTTCATTAGGCCCCAGCTAGATTACTGTGTCCAGTTCTGCAATTCAGAGTACTGCATGGATGTGATCGCACTGGGAACGTTGCAGTAGAGATTCACTGGGATATTGTCTGGGCTGAAGAGTTTCAGTTGTAAGGAGAGATTGGACAGACTGGGGTTGTTTGTCTCCGAGCAGAGGAGATTGGAGAAGACATGACTGAGATGTACTAAATACTGAGGGATATGGATAGGATAGACTGAAAGAAGCGTTTCTTATTGATGGAGAGATCGAACACTGGGGCCAAGAGATTTCGGGAAAAGGCAGAAAGGTTTGAGTAGATTTGCGGAAAGGGTCAGGGAGGCGGAAATCATTCTAACCTTAATAAAAAACTTGAGATGTTGATTTGCGATGCCAAAACATGTAAGATCATGGGCTAAACGATGGAAAACTTGATTCAGGTCGTTAAGCAGTTGTGTTTGACAAGTGCGGCCACAACAGGTTGAAGGGCCTCCTTCGACGTTGTTGTCCTCCACAGTATTGTGGTTAGTGTCCCCACCTGTCACAGGGCTCAATAATCCGCTGGGGGCATCGTAAAGGTTTTAAACCTGTCGCTCTGTTCCCCAGTGAAGGTTATTCATGGCTGGCCTTGCATTCTCGATGGGACATGTCTCAGGAAGGACAGTGCTGTCTGAATCATTTGGGGAAGTACTGCAGCTCCTGGGGAGACAGAGTTTCAGTGAAAGTGCAAACACGTACCTTCAGCAAACAGCACATTGTGTTTGTGTTGCAATCAAAACCATTATATAGAGTTGTTCCTGACTGATGTGTTTCATTTAAAGCAGGAATCTGAGGAAGAAAACAGAATGAACCCATTCAGATCTGAGTGCAGAAACATTTCCAGCAGAACTACTGAGGTTGTACAGCGTAGAACCGCCTTTGGATGTATTGAATTCGGGTTGATGGGCGCAGCTTGCTTTCACTAGGCGGAGTTGCCAGTGTGTGAAGCCATTACACATGATCCAGATAGTGTTCAATGTGATGTTACATTTGATCAGTGGTTCGCACTGCTCTGAAGTCTGTAGGTTAGGTGGATTGGTCATGTAAATGGCGCTCATCTGTCCAGGGAGTGAACTCAGTAAATTCAGTGAATTAGCCAGGGGTAACGCAGTGATAAGGTCAGCAGTCACAAGTTGCCAGGTTTTATTCCACCAGGTTTATTTGAAATCACAAGCCAGAGGTCTGCGGGGATAGAGACGGGAGCTAGGTCTGGTTGAGATGCTGTTCATAGTCTCCCGACAGACCCGATTGACTCAACTGTACTTTCTGCAATGTAGGGAATCGGTGATTCAATTAGAGAGGACACTTCCAGCGTTTACTGTGCTGCTGAGACATTGGAGACGATGCTGACAGCATTTAGTGGGGATAGAGTTTTATTTATTTGTGTTTTGGAAAATTTGAAACTAAACCAAGGAAAACCGAATGGAAGTTTTCCAGAGTATTTGAGGTTTGGAGAGAGTAAATATGTGGCAAATTCACTTTTTCAAGTTCATAAATTTCTGAAAGTCAAGATTTCAAAACCATCGATGTAGGACAAAGAAATAATGGGGGCAGAATTTCTGTCACTCAGACAATCTGTTTCCAAAATATTTGGAAAGGCACATTGAGAGACACACAAGCAGTGAGTTTCAACAGGAGAGAGACAGCCTGTGGCCAGGTAAAAGTGTAAAGGAGGATGGAGGGCGTAGAAGGTGCGAGGAAACAATATCTAATTTGGATGACTTCAGATGCAAAGAAATATCGGAAATGTCTGCAGCTGAGTAAGATTCAGCAAAAAAACTCCGTGTTTTTTAAAAGATTTCTATTAATATTCCACATGAAGCATAATAAATGGAACTGAGCTGATTTGGTATATTGTCAAGGAAAGCTATTCCATAATGAATAGGAAGTGACCCGTCTCTTGGAGATCGATTTCCTGCTTTAATCCCATGCCTTAAAGATGGGAGGAGGAACGCCATGATTTTGGGTTCATTTGATACTCATTGAAATCTGCCAATGTAACTGAGCATCAAAACTGCCATCTTGTTTTGTAGTTCAACCTTCTGTTTTTCTCATCAGTATTTTCGTTCAGCTGAAATAAATTCGGAGCAAAATTGAATTCAACATTGAACGTGGACGATCTTGCTCTTGCCCTTCATTGCACCGGAGATTTGTGAGAAATCGGTACCTCATCAAAGTCGAAGTAAAGCAATTTGATACTGTTGTAAGTTACATTGGGATAATGAAATGGAGTGCAAATGTTTCCTTTCTCCTTTCATTCCATCTTGACCTTCTATGAATTTACGTCGAATGAAAGGGGAACAAATAAGGAAAGATCGAGTGCAATAGTTTATCCAGTGGGATTGTGAATTTTAATGTAATACTCCACACAAAGTTCTGATCAGTATTTTAAACAGTCAATTGAATTGGAACCGCAGGAAACTTTTCCAATGAAATGAATCTTTCAGTCTTTCACAACCTTTTGCTGTGTGAATCATACCGCGATCCATCTTACAGCGTGATCACCAAGTTGGCAACAATATTAGATCCACCAATTTTCTTTCGCAATCACAACATCTGCACATACCCATCTGCGGTGTGCCCAGTGCCATTTGTTGTATCCAGGCCCCAACACATTTCCTGTTCATGAACTTATGAGCATAGTTCCTGATCTGTCTGATCAGATTGAGAAACCTTTTCTATCACTTCATCCCCTCCCCTCAGAATTCTAAAGGTATCAATAAAATAAGGCGTTAGACCAAATGATGTAGGATTGGAAGTCGGCCATTCAGCGCATCGAGTCTGCTCCACCATTCAACGAACTCATGGCTGATCTGATAATCCTCAACTCCATTCTCCAGCATTGCCTCGACAAAGCTTTATCATCTTTCTGGTTAAATATCTGTGTGGCACAGTTTGAAAATACACAACAATTCAGCTTCAACAACAATTTCGGCAAGGAGTTCCATCGATTTACTGGCCCCTGAGCAAAGAAAATACCCCATAGCCGTGTGCGGCCCTGTGGCAAATTGGTTAGCGCTGCTGCCTTACAGCGCCAGAGACCCGCGTTCTATTCCTGCCTCAGGCGACTAGCTGTGTGGAGTTTGCACGTTCTGCGTGGGTTTGCTCCGATTTCCTCCCACAGTCCACAAATGTGCAGTTTAGATGAATTGGCCATACTAAATTGCCTGCCGTGCGAGTTGTAGGTGGGTCGGTGCAGACTTGTTGGGCTGAAGGGCCTGTTTCCACACTAATCTAATTTCTGAACTGAACAGGCGATATCTAATTCTGCTTTCCTCCTACCAGAGGGTGAACCAGCAGTCCGTAACTACCCTGAATATTGAACGTTTATAAATGTGATTATAGAGCTCCCCTCCGTCTTCTTTGTTTCAAGGAGAATAATCCCAGCCTTTCATTCCACGAAGCTCCATTTTCTCCAGTGTTGACAACATGCTCATTAATCTCTGCTGTCCCTGCAGCGTCCTTACATATTATTACGGCAGGCGGAGACATTTATGCGAAGAAACGGTTGGAATTTCAAGCACAGACGGGAATTGGAACTTGAAATCAGGCAGCGACTGGAATCAGATTTTCCACACAAGGACGAAATAGAGTAATGAATTCTCCGACAAATGAGAATCTAATCATATTTCATTGACATTCAATAACTTTACTGTAAACAAATCACCCCGTGCAGTCGTCACAGAGCTATTATTTCGGGGGAAGAAAACTTAGACAAACTGGCGACATAAACACTTTGACAACAACAACATGTTTTTGAGACATTTTTTGATTATAAACTCAACTCATTGTTCTGTGAATCCTACATCTTTTGCAAGGCACAAATGAGACGTTAATATAACTCTGTCCATTTGCCTAGATGGGTGTAACTTCAATAACAATTAAGGAACTGGACACCGTCTACGACAATGCAGTCACTTGTGTGTACCCTCTTCAACACCTGCAATATTCATTCCCTTCACCGCTAAGGCGCAATTGCAGCAGAGTGCACCAACTATAAGATGCACTGGAGTAAGTCATTCGGGCATTTTTGCCAACCTTCAAAGCTCAACAGCTGTACTAACGATAAGGACAAGGTTGGAAGATGCAACGAAACGCCACCATTTTCAACTTACCCTCCAAGGCCCATAGCATCCTGAGGTGGAAAGGAATCAGTGAGAAAATCATTGCTGAAACGGTCTTGATGGGCAAAGTTGCATACTTCAGCCTTCCATCTTTTGTCTTACAATTTTAAGAAAAATGTTGATTTATGCCATGACCAGACTTGTGCTCAGTCCTTTAGCTGTTCCCTAAACTGGTGGTTGCGAAAGTTCTGATATCATCCACAGCCTGTGGAGAACAATAGAAAATATCTGAAAATCCTCTCAATCAACTGACTCCCGTCAAGATTAGAGTGGTGTTGGAGAAGCACAGCAGGTCCGGCAGCATCTGAGGAGCAGGAAAAATGGACGTTTCAGGCAAAGGTTTCAGGAATGAGACTGGGAGCACATGGGAGGGAGAGAGAAATGGGAAGTGTGTGGGGCTGGGGAGAAGGTAGCTGAGAGTGCTGTAAGTGGATGCGGGTGTGGGGTGAACATGATATGTCAGAGAAGTAGGTGGAGTGGATAGGTGGGAATGAAGATGCACAGGTGGGACAGGTCAGGCGGACGGTGTTGAGCTGGAAGGTGAGAACTGGGGTAAGGTAGGGGGAGGGGAAATGAGGCAACGGGTGAAGTCCAAATTGATGCCATGGGATTGAAGGGTCCCGAGGCAGATGATGAGGTTTTCTTCCTCCAGGCATCGGGTTGTGAGGCAGTGGCAATACAGGAGGCCCAGGACCTGCATGTCCTCGGGAGAGTGGGAGGAGGAGTTGAAATGTTTAGCAATGTGGCACTGGGGTTGATTCTTGCGGGTATCCTGGAGATATTCTCTGAAGTGTTGTGTGAGAACACATCTCTTCTCTCCAAGTTAGAGGAGACCGCATCGGGCGGAACGTATACAAGAAATGGCATGTGTGGAAGTGCAGGAGAAACTTTGATGGACGTGGAAGCCTCCATTGGAGCCTTGGATAGAGGTGAGGAGGTAGATGTGGGTGCAGGTTTTTGAATTCCTGCAGTGACAGGGAAATTTATATTTCCCTCCCCACCCCTATCCACTTTTCAAAAAGACTCTTTCCTCCACGACTACCTAGTCAACTCGACGCCCTCCAAAAACCCACCCTCCCCTCACGGCACCTTACCCTGCCACCACAGGAATTGCAAAACCTGCACCCACATCTTCCCTCTCATATCCTTCCAAGGCTCCAATGAGCCTTCCACATCCATCAAATGTCCGTGTGCACTTCCACACATGTCGTTTATTGCATCTGTTGCTCGCGATGCGGTCTCCTCTACATTGGGGCCAACAGACACATTCTCGGAGAGCGCTTCAGAGAACATTTCCAGGGAACCCGCAACATTCAACTCCAACGCTCCATGACCAAAAACATCAATTACCACGTCCCCCGACTCTCCCAAGGACATGCAGTTCCTGGGTCTCCTCCACCGCCATTCCCTCACCACCAGACGCCAGATCTTCCACCTCGGGACCCTCAACCCCAGGGCATCAACGTGGTCTTCACCAGTTTCCTCATCTCTCCACGGTCACCTTATCCAAGTTGCAACTTTCTAACTTGCCACCATCCTACTGACCTGTCCCACTTGTCTATCTTCCTTTCCACCTATCCGCTCCACCCTCTTCTCCGACCTATCACCTTTAACCCATCTCTATCCACCTCTTGCACTCTCAGCTAAATTCTTCCCAGACCTAGTCCTCCCATTTATCTCTCCACCCACGAGGCTCCCACCTTTTTTCCTGATGAAGGGCGTTTGCCGAAACGTTAGTTTTTTTCTGCAACTCGGATGCTGCCTGACCTGCTGTGCTTCTTCAGCACCACTCTAATCTTGATTCTGATTTCCAGCACCTGCAGTACGCACTTCCGTCCATTTGATTCCCCCTCCATTGATCTTGAATAGGCCGTTGCTGAAGTTCCAGCATCATTTCCCTGCTCTTATATTCCCACCTGCGGTCAAGAACAGAAGGTATCTCCAACCCATCGAGATCACATGATACCTTGTCCAATCACCTTCAAACATTCGTGAATGTCTACTCCAATTTCTCTTTTATTACTTTAAACCACTCAGTATTCACACTTTACTCATTGTGCGTCCTCAAATTCATTATCACCCACTTCACTGGATTGAATTCCTTTCAGCACATTTTCTTGCCAATTGTTTCCAATCTCCCTGCAGTCTATGGCTTTCTTCCTCATGGTTAACGACATGACTAATTGTTACCTGATTTGCAAACAGCTAAATGACGGCCACGACAAATAATTAAAAATCGTTGACCTATATGAGTAAACAATAGAACTCATAGAAGCCATGGTTCATAAGCTTGCAGAGGACAGCAGAATTGGAGACTGTAAAGAAGGTGATCTAAGATTCCAGAAGGATCTTAATCCATTGCGTCTTTGGTTTGACAAATGTCACATGAAGTTCAATCTGGATACATGGAAGGTATTGCATTTTGCTACATTAATGATCGGGCGTCGCATCGTGCTTTGGAACACACAGGCCAGGAATGCAAGTACATAATTAATTTTAGTTTGCTTCATATATAGACAGAATGGTTAAAAAATGTCATCTCGCCTTCGTTGCGCAGTCCTTTGAGCGGAGGAGTTGGTACGTTATGTTGAAGTTGAATAGGACATTGGGTGATGCGTCTTCTGGAATACTGTGTCCAGTTCTTGCCGCCCAGTAAAAGCAAGGAAATTATTCAGCTGGAGTAGGTTTAGAACAGGTATACCTGCGTATGGCTAGTGGGGAAGGTTTGTGTGATAACGAAAGGTTGGATAGGCTGAGAATATTTTCTCTCTAGCACTGGAGGTTGAAAGGCGACGTGATAGAAATGTAAAAATTATTGAGAGTTCGGCTCAAGTTAACTGTAACTGTCTTTTCTCCAAGGAGGGGGGACTTCAATACGAGAGGGAAAATGTTTAAATTGAAATGAGGGATTTAAAATTAGACATGAGAGGCTTTTTTAACAGAGGATGGTTTATGTGTGCAATTCACTTCCTGAGGCAGTGATGAATGAAAGTACATTTGCAATATTTACAGGCTATTTGGATCGATAAATGAATTGGAAAGTATCAGTGGGATTAACAAAAGCTATTCATTCATGCCTAGTACATAATTTATTGCCCAGAGGGAAGATCAGAATCAACCACGATATTATGGATCTGGAGTCACATACCAGCCAGACACAGACGACAAGCAACATGAATTCGACTGGGACAACACTACCATTATAGGGCAAGCCAAACAGAGAACAGCCAGGGAATTCCTAGAGGCATGGCACTCATCCACAGACTCTATCAACAAACACATCGACCTGGACCCAGTATACCGGCCACTACAGCGGACAGCTCGAACTGACAACCAGAAGCAGCAGAGACAGGCCACTACAAATGCCGGAGGAAACAGCACAGAAGCGCTTCACAGGAGGCTCCCAAGCACTGAAGATGTCACCGAGACAGAGGACGAAACGTTTGCAAGACAAATTCCCAGGTCGGCAAACAAAACCACAACAACGAGCACCCGAGCTACAAATCTTCTCCCAAACTTTGAGTTTCCTTCCCTATGAGGCATTAGTGAATCAGATCTACAACAACTGATTCAACATCATCATTAGACTCCAGGAATTTATTGAAATAAAATTCCAGCATCTGCCTTGCCAGGGTTTGAACCCGTGTCCACAGAATTATATCTGTACATTCATATTAACAATGCAGTAATAATATCACAAAGGCATTGTTAACCCTCAGCAGTTGCAAGAGCCATCAGATGCGACTCGTCTAGTTTGGCATTATGTTCAGTATGAGCTGGTAGGACAGAAAGGCCTGTTTTCATGTTGTGTAAGTCTATGACTTTGACGCTATGAAACTGGCAGCTGGTTGGGATTAACAGCAGCATTGACAGTTTAATTGATCTCCTTCTGGGATATGTAATCTTGTTGGTTACTGTGGAGGTTCTTCTGCTCATTGAGCCCTTCCCACACACGGGACTGTTGAATAGCCTGTCCCCAGTTTGACTGAGTAGTTGAGATTCCACTTCAGCAGGTAATTGAATCCGGCATTGCGCTGGTTTCTCTGTGATATCGTTGTCTTTGTATCTACCCAGGATGAACGATTGGTTCAAATCATGTCCATGCAGACGCAAGTACCGTTGTCCATGTTGTGAATGTGTTTTTATTCTTCCTGATATATTCACAGGGTGTGGATGTCGCTGGTCAGGATAGCATTTGTTGTTCTTCCTGATTCGCTGCTGCCTCTCTGCACAAAAGATATGGATTCGATCCCAGTGTCGTGTGACTGTGTTCAGTTTGCACATTCTCTTCTTGCTTGTGTGAGTTTCCTCCCACAGTCTGAAGTGTGTAGTTTACTGGGATCAGCCATGGGAAATGAAGGGACTGAACAGGTATGGAGTGTGGGTCTGAAAAGGATGTGCTTCAGAGGGATAGTGTCCCACACGGTCGTCATTCTCGGATTAAGGGTCAGCTATTTGCTTCAGGTCCTGGAGACACAAGTAGGCAGGATTGGGTAAAGATGGTAGCATCCCCTATATAAGTGACATGCATGAATGGGATTGCAAGAAATTCAAGTCATGTTCTCTGTTCCTGAGGTCAGGCTTCCATTCCAGGTTTTATTCATCAAACTTTAACATTACCAGTTCCGTGTGTGAGTCCCCAGGGATGAGTAGTTTATTATATAACCACAACACCACCTTCTCCTGGTTGCAGTATTTATTGGGAACAAGAAGCTGATTCTGAGCTGATGCGAACAAAAGCAGATGCCAATGTCAAAACCACTGATCCAAATAGGAAAATGAAATTTCGAACCTTGCCACCCCAAAGTTAAAGTCTCCACACTCTTTGGATGCGCCAATCGGCTGTCTCAGCAACATGTGCTGTTTATAGTCATAATATTATAAATGGGGGCAAGTATTCCCTTCCGCCCCGCTTTTGAGCAGGAGCTGTCCCAACCTCGGAAATACATGCGCCTCTCTCCTGTCATTCCATCCCAGTTTCCAATTGGATCTTCGTGCATGCTTCATACAGTTTCTCTGATTCCGGTTCTGGAACTAGGATTATGTGTGATTTCATGCAGCAATTGGTCCTGCCTTGTGTGGGCAAAGTGATGAAGTAGTCGAAGTTCATATATAATGATATTGAAGCATAGGTTTCAACAATATTCTACAATCTCCCAAGAGTTTGGAGAGTTTCATTAATCCCATTCTCCTGTACGCTCATTCATGGAATCTCCACAGTCTCTGGGGACGCTAAAGTTAAAGATTCGGTTCATTCTGCTTTCCCACATGCCTGTCGCTATGTCCTGATATTGTACATTCTTCCTGACATTTCCTCTGCTACCATAAAGGTTGCAGTTTGCAAGCGTGCTATGTGGAATGCTGTAACCGTTTAGTAGTTCGAATTTTATGTTGCGATTGCAGCGACCTCGGCTAGAATCCACATCATGGCAGTCAGTTCTCTCAAAGTTTTACTTTTGGTGAAACACGGTCAGAAATTAATCGTTTTTACAAGATAATATTCTCCGAGGTGATGATCGGTTTTCCATCGAATTTTGTTCTCTGATATTTCTACGTTTCATGTATCAGGATTTTAACCCAAAAGTTCTCGAAGATGTCTCTCCCTCGCACTCTCCCTAACTCTCTTTTCCGTCTCGCGTCCCATTTGACTGAGGCATTGCACAATCTAACATACACTTTCACGTTGATCCCATCCAGTCTGTTGCATTCACTGTTGCCCCAATCTCTTCATTGGCACCTTCAAATCATTCCATCCGTTGGGATAGCTTGGCTGTGACATCAATTCACTTTTAGCAGCTTTTACTGACATGGACAAGAAATTATTGGAGTGTGAGGCTCAATAAAAGGGCATAAGGAATAATTGGGGAAAAGAGACTCTATTGGAAAAGATCCCCCGTGAGGGATTTCTGCGATAGCCTAGTGGTATTATCGCTGGATTGTTAACACATCAAAGCCAGGTAATATTCTGGGGAGAAGGGTTGGATTCTCACCACGCCACGACGATGATAGTTTGTGAATGCAATAAATGCCTAGAATTAAGAATACGTTGTATGAAAAACCCATGTGTTTCACTGACGTCCTTGAGGGAAGGAAACTACCGTCCTTATCTGGTCTGGCGTCCACGTGACTCCAAACTGGAAGGCAATAAATGCTGCAGCGCCACCCCCGATGCTGTTACAGAATAGAAATATGTTCATTCGGCTCATTGGTAGAATTGTCCAGGGATGAGTCGCACTGGGAGAGTTGCAGGAGAGATTCACTCGGATAGTGTCGTAACTGAAATTGTGCATTGAAAAATACCTTGATTGTTTGCTAAGTCTCCGATCTGTTAGAATGACCATGTGAGCTTCACTTCTTTCATATGTAAAGTGCAAAGCTTTTTTATTTTAAAGTTTCATTCTCAGGTGATGTTTAACAACTGGTGTCTGCCCCCCTGTGCTGCTGTCTGTTCCATAATATTTAGACTGATTCTAATTTATAAAAATGAATTACCAGAGACTTACATGGAGTCATGCAGTTTTTGAGCAACGTACAATGTAACTCTGTAAGTACAAATTCACCCCACAGACGTGTGTGTGTGTGTGTGTGTGTGTGCGCGCGCACGCGTGCGCACTCGTGTAGGAGGGTCTCTGTTTGTAGATAGGGCAATAGGATCACCTGTACTGTGACATGAACCCAATGACCATGGGTACCAGTCTGCGGGGGCACTTTTAGCTGCTGCCTGTTCCGAAGACCGCCTTGTAGGGTTGTCACCCGAAGATCCGAGTTCGAATGTCCTGGATCACTGAAGTGCTCTCCAACTGGGAAGGTGACACCTGTCTGTTGATTGATGTGCAGCGCCGATTCCGTTGTTGTAGCCTCTGCTCAGCTTCACCAATGTACCATGTCTTAAGGCATTCTTGCCTGTAGAGTGTTGGTTTTTGTTTAGATGAGCGTCAGTCTAAACATTATGGCCTGGACGCAGCACACAGGGACTAGCACCTTCAACATATTATCTGTGCTGACACTAATTGGTAAAGCCCACCTGAGAATGTAACTGTGAAAAGAAAGTTTTTCGATTTACATAAGAAAGAAATGACCCTAACATAGTCATTCTAACAAATGGAAGACTTAACAAGCAATCAAGGTATTTTTCCAATGTATAATTTCAGTGACATTACACTGTAACCGTTCGCTATACATTCTGTACCTTACCACTGTGTACTCCACAACCACCTGATGAAGGAGCAGCTCTCCAAACGCTATTGCTTCCATTAAACTTGTTGGACTATGACCTGGTGTTGTGCGATTTTTAACTTTGTATTAGAATGCGGATCTCACAATTAAAATAGAGACGAAGAAGCATTTATTATCTCAGACAGTTCCGTATCAGTGGACTTTCTTGGAGCAGAAGGCTGTTGAGGAAGTGTCATTAGGTGTAATGAGGCTGAGATCGGTAGATCTTCAAACAGCAAAGACATCAAGCATTATGGCAAAAGGCAAGAAAGTGCAGTTCAAGGTTAACAGATCAGATATGAAACCATTCAATAGTGGAACAGACTTGGTGGTCTGAATGGTGAGTATTTGTTCCTAAAATTGTTGGCCTTAATATGAAGCTGCAAAACAGACCTGAGTAAAACGTGCCAAATTTTAAAAAAGCGTGGTCCCCCGGAGCACTGAACCGAGGTGAAATGTACAAAGAACAGCACACAAAGGGCAGACAATATTGGGTAATTGATCCGAAGTGATCAGTATACCAAGTTAAACAGGAAAACCGATATTCAGTATCTACATTGAACCTGGCTCCACGAGGCATGTAGTTAACTTTCACAAACCACTATTCCCCTTCCGTTTTCCTGACGCCCCCTCCGTTCTTGTTTTAAACTGATTGAACGTCAGGCAATTGCCAATGACATTGCTGATTTGGAACTGTAGCATATAGAACATAGAACATGAGAGTGCAGTACAGGCCCTTCGGCCATCGATGTTGTGCAGCCCTGTCATACTAATCTGAAGCCCATCCCATTACACTATTCCATGTACGTCCATATGCCTCTCCAATGACGACTTAAATGCACTTAATCTTGGCGAATCGACCACCGTTACAGGCAAAGCATTTCATGTCCTAACTACTCTCTGAGTAAAGAAACTACCTCTGACATCTGTCTTATACCTTTCTCCCCTCACTTTAAAGTTGTGACCCTCGTGTTTGCCGTCCCCAAACTTGGAAAAAAACTCTCCCTGTCCACCCTATCTAAACCTCTGATTATCTTGTATGTCTCTATTAAGTCACCTCTCAGTCATCTCTCCAACGAGGACAGCCTCAAGGCCCTCAGTCTTCCCTCATAATACATTCCTTCCATACCAGGCAACAGGCTAGAAAATCCCCTCTGCACTCTTTCCAAAGCGACAACATCCTTCTTATAATGCGGAACCAGAACTGTTGACAATACTTCAAATGTGGCCGTACCAGATCTTTGTACAGCTGCAGCATAACCTTCTGATTCCAGAACTCAATCCCTCTATTAGTAAAGGCCAAAACACTGTTTTCCTTCTTAACAACCCTGTCAATCTGAGTGGCAACTTTCAGGGATGTGTGTACATGGACACCGAGATCTCTCTGCTCATCTGCACTCCCAAGAATCTTACCATTAGCCCAGTACTTTGCATTCCGATTACTCCGTCCAAAGTGTATCACCTCACACTTGTCCACATTAAACTCAATTTGCCACCTCTCAGCCCAGCTCTGCATCCTATCTATGTCTCTCTGCAACCTACTACATCCTTCGTCACGATCCACAACTCCACCAACCATAGTGTTGCCCGCAAATTTACTAACCCAACCTTCTAAGCCCTCATCCAGGTCATTTATAAAAATGACTAATAGCCCTGGACCCAACATCGACCCTTGCGGAATGCCGCTAGTAACTGGACACCAAGATGAACATGTTGCATCAACTACAACACTCTGTTTTCTTTGAGTGAGCCAATTACTGATTCAAACTGCTATGTCTCCCACAATCCCATTCCTCCACATTTTGTATAATAGCCTACTGTGGGAATCTTATCGAACACCTTGCTGAAATCCATATACAGAACATCAACCTGCTTACTCTCATCTACCTGTTTGGTCACTTTGTCAAAAAACTCATAAGATTCGTTAGGCACGACCTTGACAAAACCATGCTGACTGTCCCTGACCAGATTATTCTTTTCTAGATGATTATAAATCCTATCTCTTATAATCTTTTCCAACGCTTTACCAACAACTGAAGTGAGACTCACTGGTCTGTAATTACCAGGGTTGTCTCTAAAACCCTTCTTGAACAAGGGAACCACATTTGCAATCCACCAGTCCTATTCCTGTAGATAATGATGATTTCTGGATCAATGGCACTGGCCACGGCAATCTCTTCCTTTGCTTCCCAGAGGATTCTAGGATAGATCCCATCTGGCCCAGAGGACTTGTCAATTTTTACACTCTACAGTATTTCTAATACCTCTTCCCTGTGAACCTCAATCTCTTCGAGTCGAGATGCAAGTATCTCTGTATCTTCCTCGCCAACATTTTCATTTTATATAGTGAACACTGTGGAAAAATATTTATTTAGTGTTTCCCATGTCTCCTCTGACTCCACACACAACTTTCCACTATTATTCTTGATTGGCCCTAATATAACTCTCGTCATTCTTTTCTTCCTGACATACCAATGGAAAGCCTTCGGGTTAACCCTGATCCTATCCTCCAACAACTTCTCATGTCTCCTCCTGGCTCTCATGTCTCCTCCTGGCTCTTCTGAGCTCTCTTATTAGGTCATGCAGGGAAACGATTCCTTCTGATGCACAACATCATTCTGCTTCAAAATATCAGGCAGTATTTCATGTTGATTACTGTAAACGTTAACCTTTAACAAGTCATGACAGTGAAATCACTGAATCCTCATCACTATACCACCAGGGAAGATTTCTGTTAAAATCACCCTGGACACCAAGAAATTCGCCATTCTATTCTCCCATCCTTCTGTGCGTGATCCCCTCGGCCCAATCCCGGTCTTGTTGGTTGGTTTACAATACTGAGGCTATCCAATCATCTTTGCATTTCAGTTTCTAAAGGATGAGACCTTCTCTCTGAGCTGGCAATGTGCTTGCTCAGTGGTGATAAAACTGTCCTTGTAAACTAGAAAAGTGCTTGAAATAGGCGATTCCTGTTTTTCATTCCAAGAACTTGAGGCAAACCGTTTGGCAGGACAGGAAATAGCGGGCGTGAGCAGTGATCAAGTTTGGCAGCAAGAACGAGGTGAGGCAGTATAAACTACAGAGTAATGGGGAAACAATGGGCAAAGAACACTGGGACGGGAGGGGCTGAATGCTTCCTTTCTTTGCTGTAACCAGACATTGGTGTTGATCTCTGAAACGGGACAACATCAGACCAGTCGATGAAATCTTACTTTCTCCTTGTTTTCTCCCGAGGCCTGTGTCACACTTGGGGAAATGTGTCTGCGTGCTTCAGTCTATGGCTAAAAATGGGGTTCAGTTCCCATCTCAATCTTTAATCCCACTTATTGCGTTTTACGAGATTAAAACGTACCAGAGAAATTAGTATTCAGGTGAAACGTCAGAGCTTACAAGGTTACAGACCAAGTGCTGGGAAATGAGATGAAGGGACCCATTTCTGTGCTGTAAACACTCGATAATTCAATCGTTTTTGAGGGGAAACATATCTGCAGTGACATAATTCCAAAAACTGAGTTATGAAGAAACGGTGCAACTGCTTCTGCCCTCATCCCTGGTGGTCTAGTGGTTAGTATTCAGCGCTTTAACTGAGTGCCCTGGGTTTCATGACCGTTCAGGAAATCAGGACTTCTTGTTCCTGATGCAGAGAGCGCAGCTCTACCAGGAATCTGTTCCATGCCTTAGATCAGTCAATACCCCAGCTCATCAAAGAAGGGAAAAGTGCCTTCCCTCTCTCTGCATAGTCAGACAGTTAATCCTTCATTCTCCTCTGATTCCACTTTCCAAAGAATTTCAAAATAATGTCAAAACTGAGTCTCAGCTATTTCTTTTCTGTGATTTTCATCCATCGGAGCTGCAGCGACTAAGTGCTTTGGTTTCTGAAAACGAAACATACCCATGAGCAATGTATTGGGATATTCCAGGATTGCCTTCTCTGACAACAGTGGGACATGACTGGTGTTGTCTATGATATGGAAGTGCCAGTGTTTGAGTTGAGTAGACAAAGTTAAAAATTACACAATATCAGGGCAGAGTCCAGCAGGTTTATTTGGAAGCACTAGGTTTAGGAGAGCCGCTCCTTCATCAAGTGGGTGTTTTTCTGCAGAAACTTGGTGTGTGTGTCAATATGCGCGAAGTTTTGGAAGATCATTTGGACTTTAACCTATCCGTTCGTGGTGTCGACGGTACCCATGACTTGGAGGTGTTGGTGTTGGACTGGGGTGGATACATTTAATAATCACACAAAGCCATTTTAGATTCCAACAGTTGACAAACACCTGATGACGAAGCAGTGCATGGAACACTGGTGCTTCCAAATAACTCTGTTCGATACAATCTGGTGCTGTGTGATTTTTACTCTGATAGCTCTTGGTAATGTTTAACTGATCGAAGACAGTGAAAGAACTTTCATTCGTGGAGATGAAAATTTCAAATATTATCCACAACAGCATAACAAAAGTGATTAGGTTGGATTTGTGATGAATCTCCACAATGCGCTTGTGCAAAGTAAAAGTCGAACTTACAACTGCCTGATCCGGAGCCAGCTCTTCGAATGGTTGCACCAATGGCCAGATGCACAGCCGAGATTTTACACGCTGCAGAGCTTTGGTGTTAACAAGGACATGAGCAATAACAGTAACAGTCACAAGGTGAACAAAGAACAAAGATAATCACCATCATGATTCAATTCAATTTGGCCTCAAAACAACGAGCATTCACAATCTGATCAGCCAATCAATGAGGTCACTGCCGATCTTAGAAATTGCAACTGACTTTGATGCGTTTTCACCATAATTTGAGGTAAACTCCAGCCTAATCATAACATCGCATATTCCCATTAATTTTTATATTTAGATATCGTTAATGACCTGTCCGAATTTGCAGGAAATGAGTGAAAACGTCCTTCCGATGATGTAATCCAGCGCAGAGTCGGCCAGAAATGAAAAGACAAAGACATGAAGCATCACTCCCATTTCTCTCTGTACCAATGCGTTTTCCTGAGTTGAATATTTGCAGGACTTGTCTTTACTATCTAAAGAATTAATTATTTTCCCGGGAAAGATTCTTCATAAATCAATTAACATATGAGGTGTCGAAACATATTTTACTTTAGATTAAAATAGTTGAATATCCTTTCCCCCAGCCTAATATCCCAATGCTCCCTCCTCTTCCATGTAAATACAAGCTTCTCCAGGTGATGTTGGAGCTCCCAACATGACGTTACAATGCTCCTTGCTGCTCCATGTCAATAGAAGCTGCTTTACTTGAAGTTGGACCTCCCAGTTTGATGTCCCAATGCTCCCTATTCCATGTCATTACCAGTGGTGCAGTTGAGTTTAGACCTACCACTCTGATGTCCCAATGCTCCCAGCTGTTACATGTCACTAAAAGCTGGTCCTTGTGTGGTTGGAGCTCCCAGTCTGATGTCCCAATGCTCCTTGCTCCATGTTAGTAGAAGTGGTGCAGCTCAGGCTAGACCTACCACTCTGATGTCCCAATGCTCCCAGCTGCTATATGTCATTAAACGCTGATCCTTGTGAGGTTGGAGCTCCCAGTCTGATGTCCCAATGTTCCCTCCTCCATATCAATAGAAGCAGTCTAGTTGAGGTTGGATGTATCACTCTGATGTCCCAATGCTCCCTGCTGCTACATGTCATTAAAAGCTGCTCCAGGTGAGAGTGGAACTCCCAGACGGATCTCGCAAAGCTCCTTGCTCCATGTCAACTGAAGCTGCTCCAAATATGGTTAGATCTTGCATTCGGATGTTCCAATGCTCCCTGCTGCTCCATGTCAACTGAAGCTGCTCCAGGAGTGGTTGGAACTCCCAGACTGATGTCACAACGCTCTCTGGTCCACGTCAAAAGACGCTGCTCCAAATGAAGTGGGAGATCCCATCCCTGGCAGCTCACATACTTCTATACCATCATAGAAATACTGCCCACTGAACATCCCCACCACTGGACCAATGGTGGAATAACCACATCATGAGAACCGAATATTATTTTTCGTCACCACCAAATCATTATTTCCAAAAGTCATTCTTTCTTAAACCTTATTTCGCATGTGCATACTGCAGTCCATCCGAAGTAAGATAATGGTGCTAATTGATGTATGCTTAATAAAAATTACATCCTATTTTTCATGTTGATTAACTGCGAGTTAACAAGAACAATGTTTGTATTCAAAACACACTTTTATTCCAGGTGAGAGAATGTAGTTTGCATTATTTAAAATGAACTTGTTCACTGCGTAAAATGATCAAAAAGATTTCAATTTCAAAACAACATTGGTAACGTTGTCATCCATCTTGAAATGTGGTGTCTTCTTCTTTCAACCAGACGGGTATTATATCAAAAAGTCTATTACTGATATGCGTATAGACACTTTAAATCGCAAGGATTGTGAAGGTTTGTAACTCAGGTTGAGGTTTAAGGTGTAGGTTTGCTCGCTGAGCTGTAGGTATGATATCCAGACGTTTCATTACCTGGCTAGGTAACACCATCAGTGGCGACCTCCATGTGAAGGGAAGCTGTTGTCTCTTGCTTTCTATTTATATCTTTCTCCTGGATGGGGTTCCTGCGGTTTGTGGTGATGTCATTTCCGGTTTGTTTTCTGCGGGGTTGATAGATGGCATGTAGATCTATGTGCTTGTTTATGGCGTTGTGGTTGGAGTGCCAGGCCTTTGGGAATTTTCTGGCATGTCTTTGCTTAGACTGTCCCAGGATCAAGGTGTTTCCCAAGTCGAATCGGACTACCAAGAATCCATAAACCAGGAGGCCCCCCTCAGACCCATAGTCTCATTACCCGGAACACCAACTTACATACGGGCCAAAGGACTACACGCAAGACTGAATGCCTCATAGAAGAGTCACAGCACTCCATCCACTCCACCCAGGAGTTCCGAAAAATCATCAAAAACACCAAAATAGAGGAAGAAGAAGCAACGATCTCATTCGACATAACAGCACTGTTCACCTTCATCAACATCGACCTGGCAAAGGAAACATTTACCACACTTTCAGAAGAGACCATCACAGACGCACCAACAACCATCAATCACATTACCAACGAAAACATCATGAAGCTAGTGGACCTGTGCCTCACCACCCACTTCACTTTCAACAACATATCTACAAACAAACCAACAGCACACCCATGAGATCTCCGCTATCAGGATTCATAGCAGAGGCGGTTATGCAAAGTCTAGAACAAACAGCCCTACCAACAATCAAACCAAAAATCTGGGTCCGCTACGTAGATGACACCTTTGTCATCACAAAACAAAACAAGATAGAAGAGACATTTGACATCATCAACAACACCTTCACAGGCATAAAGTTCACCAAGGAGGAAGAAACCGACAACAAACTCGCATTCCTGAACGTCACAGTAGAAAGAAAGGACAACGGAGAACTACAAACCTATGTATACAGAAAACCAACAAACACTGACCAAATACTTAACTACACCAGCAACCATCCCAACACACACAAACGAAGCTGTATCAGAACACTATTCCAACGAGCCACCACACACTGCAGCACAGACGAACTTCGGAAAACAGAGGAGAACCACCAATTCAACGTATTCGAGAAGAACAGATACTCAAAAATACAGTTCGCAGATTCCTCAAGAACAAACCACGACAAGCAGACCAAACACAGCCAGAACCCCTAACCACCTTACCATACATCGAAGAAGTTTCAGAAATTACAGCCAGACTATTCAGACCCCTCGGAATCCTAGTAGTACACAAACCCACCAACACTCTCAAACAAAAACCAACTTAAAAGACCCAGTACAACCCAAGGACAAAACCAACGTCATCTACAAAGTTCCATGCAATGACTGCCACCAACACTATGTAAGACAAACAGGAAGAAAGTTAGCCACCAGGATATACGAACACCACCTAGCCACAAAAAGCCACAACCTTCTCTCCTTCGTAACCCTACATACGGATTTAAAATACCACTATTTCGACTGGGACAACACATCTATCCTGGAACAGGCTAAGCAAAGACATGCCAGAGAATTCCTAGAGGCCTGGCACGTCAACCACAATGCCATAAACAAACACTTAGATCTAGATGCCATCTATCAACCCCTCAGAAAACGAACAGGAAATGACATCACCACAAACCCCAGGAACCCCATCGAGGAGAAAAATATAAATAGAAAGCAGGAGACAACAGCTTTGCTTCAATTGGAGGTCGCCACTGATGATGATGTTACCTAGCCAAGTAATGAAACGTCTGGATATCAAAGTTACAGCTTAGTGAGCAACCCTACACCCTATATTTTAAATCATTTTTCATGTTTATGTTGCATGAATCTTACGGTTATTGATCCACACTTTAGTTTCACTCCCTTTCGGTAACATGCTGATTTCTCCAGTTGTTCATAGTTCAATGTGAAGCATCCAGTGTGTGCATAACGAGAAGGAGCTTGCTTCCCACATCTTGTGTTTATCTGTGCCTTATGTCCAGCATTCATCAATGGCGAGAGCAAGGGGCGAGGGCGCGACCAATGTGTAAGTCTCTCCGTGCGCATGCACGGCACCCACAGTGGCAATTCTCCACTGTGCATTTACACCCAGTTCTCTGTGCCCCTAAACCCACACCCTGCCCCTTTGAAATATCTCCATTATTTTGTGCTGTTTCGCTGTTCTCTTCTCACCAGGATGAATTACTTCTACTCAACCTCCTCCAGATTTCATCTGACAAAACATTCATTAAGAATCCCTTTGCATAAACATGCACTTCGCAGCTCTCGGTATTTGATTTTCCTGGATGTCTTTCATACGAAAAAACGTTCACAGCAGCTTGTAATGAAAAAAAAAATCGCGTTTCGTTTCATTATCCCAAAGCAACCTCCATTTCAATGCAGTTTCGTCAAACGGCACAAACTATTCCTTGCGATTTTGTAATAGCGACAAAGCATATAAACTGACCGTTGGAGCTCCAGTTTTAATGCAACAGCACCATTGAAAGCCGTTAATGACAGCGACGAGAGTGGGATTCGAACCCACGGGTGCAGAGCACAATGGATTAGCAGTCCATCGCCTTAACCTCTCGGCCACCTCGTCACAGACGCTCGAAAAGCTATGACCTTATGAATAATTGAATTTCGTAAATTATGCAGAGCAGCAGATGTTTCTCCCTGGTGTTGGTGAAATGAGAAACAACACAGTCCAAGACGATGGTCTGACCCCTGGGTTGTGGGGCAAGTGCACTCCCACTGTCACACTGTGCACACATTTTTCTGAACAAAAATGAGGAAATGACTATGTAACAAGGTCAGTTGAATTCTGTGAAATTTGAAGTCAACGGAATGAAGAACCCGAGACAGCAGGAGGTGTTCTTACAATAAAGAGTTGGATAGAGCTCTTAACGATAGTGGAATCAAGGGTTATGAGGATAAGGCAGGAACAGGATACAGATTGTGGATGTTCAGCCATGATCATAATGAATGGTGGTGCTGGCTCGAAGGGCAGAATGGCCTACTCCTGCACCTGCTGTCTATTGTCTATTCAACTGCCTGTGAGGAATTGTTTTCCAGACTGGAGGAGAGTGCATAGTGCTCAATGTCATTATTCCGAAGACCTAACTTCCGCTCAGATGTTTTTGACACGCACTTGTGTACAGAACAGGCAATTTCAAAATCCAAAATATGGCTAAACTGACAATTGAACTCAACAATGCAAAAACCTTGATGTGTATCATGTTCCTGCACTGTGCGACACCAAGTCACTGTATGATCACAGCAACACAGTGAGAAAGTGTCAGAAGGAAAATGAGTGCAGCGCCAGAGCGCATGCTGGGAATAGCAGTTGACACACGGGGAAGTGCATTTCACACAACAGGAACACTTCCCAAACAGCGGAATGCGGTGGAAGAATTCAGAGGGAGTTTACACTATGAAATTTGCTGCCAGAGACACAATGAAGAACTGTCATTGAGTCTGTTCAAGATGAAGATTTTAAGATTTCTACAGATGCAAAACAAAATAAAAAGCTCATGAGTTAATGAAGGCAAAAGATGAAATTGTACATTTCATCAATCTACCCATCTTTACAATGAGTAACTCACCACTTTCCTCACGCGGGGACAGAACCACTGGTGAAGATGATCATATAATCCCCGTTTACTAGCCATGGAATCAGAGAAACTCGGTTTCCCAAACGTTAAAGTAAACCCAGGAATGTGGAGGTAAGCATTAATGTGTTGCTCCTGTGCTGAAGGTGACCAGTGCACGGTATCTCTGTTCCAGTATAGTGAGCTGTGCTGTGCCGAAGTTTTAATTTTGAGCCTCACATGGAGCAGCTTTAATTTGTCCTCGTGTTGAGGGGTACGGACAGAAGGTGATATTGAGCAAAGCCAAGTTTATGGGAAAATACCCGTGTTTGTGGATTGAGAAACAACCTCTTCTGGATAATGACTCCTTGATCAACAAACATACTGCAAGTATCTAAAACGTGAAGAGACATATGTGGAGAGAGAGCCGAAGGTGATTTTTCACCAGATGGATAACGTTTCCCATGTGCACTGCTTTAAATTCTGGGAAAATAGATGTTGAACTGGTTTCATGTTACACAGTTTGTTACAAACTCACAAAGGTTGTTGCAATAATAAAAAAAGAAATCACATAGGACCGTTTGAATATTGTATTGAACTGAATTTTGGTGTGAGCATATTTTATCTTAACTGGCGTGCTGCAGAGAAGTACAGAGGGTTAACAATACAAAAGGACCCAGTCTTCTTGGTGGATTTCTTGGGAGGAGTTAAGAATGTACGAAATGTACATAACATCATGTGAATGTGGTCAAATCTTTAAAGGACGGTGTTGCATCTCCAAGTGACGATTCAATTCCTAGTCATTAGGATATAACTTCTGTCTGCAGTAATTTAGGACATCAGCTCCATTTACCGAGTTTCACCTTGAATAATACGCCACACCTTACCAATCCATGAACTTGTTATACTCAGTCTTATTCAGTTGTACGTGTTCATGAAATATCTTTGTGTCTGAAGTCAACAAATTCGAAATTGTTACGCAACCATACTGACTTTCACTCAATGGTAAATTCTCTCCTTGTACGTTTGTTCGTGTATCTTTTAAACCACTCTGAAGTCAGCTTCTACGTTTTACTTCTGTAAAGTCGTTCACGATTTAAATAACTCTATTGAGTGGAAGAAGCTCTCATCCAAACTTTTCTTAATCATTCCCTAATAGTTTTCAAGCTCAAACGATAGTTATTGATTCACTCGAAAGAGGGACTTTCCCCGATTTACTCATTCAAACCTCGCGTTATGTGAAAATCTCATTTGTTTACATCAAACTTGCGTGTTTTTGCTCCGGCATTTCCAAATCTCGTGAATAAACTCCGTCATTCTTTCTATCATCCCGATGAAACCGGTTGTATCTTTTCTGATATTCTTATGTCTTAGTAAACAACGTCACTTGGCTTTCTAATATCTTGCTATCCAGGAAACAGCGTCTGTGCCCTTTCTCACTTCTTTATATGCTTTTGGTGGAGAATGAGGACAAGGATTACACACAATGCTTCCACTGAGTGTGACCTAAATATTTTACAGTTACACTATGAACTCTTTGCTTTTTTAAATACGACGTCTCTATTTATAAACTCCAATAAGGTAAATTACTATCTATCCAGTTCATAAACATCGTCTCCATGGAGACGAAAATTATCTATCACTTCCTTTATTCTTCCACGGGATGTCTGAAAGGTTTGTAAGGCCAACATCTCCATACCCCCGTGTCCTGAGTCAGTCTCAGCTATTTCTAAAGGTGACTGAAGTTCAAATACTTCATAGTGTGTCTCCTGTCATTCCAGTGCAGACTGGTTCTGGACAGGAAATGCCATCACCAAAGGACATCGTGGATCTGAAATCAACAGTTTTCACATCGTAATGGTCGTAGCTATTGTGTATCGTATGTCCATATTCTTGTTCAATTTGTTCATCATTTCATGGGTCCCTATACTTAATTCTACTGAATGATTAATTTGTGAATGGAGACATTCCCTTCACCACTCATTCGAAGCTCCATGGAACATTAAAAGATTTTACTCATACGCATCCAGACGACAGTCCTGCCATTATTGGGATGAATCAGTGAACATTCCCCACGAATCCTGGAAGGCAAGGATTTCCTTTTCCATTTTAGGAGATCATTACAGCACTGAATCCCATGTGTGCGTTCATTATAACCGAAACAGTTGCAGCAAGACTTTAAAACTAAGATTTTGCTAAGATCTACTTGCATTGGTTGTCCCAAAAATTACATTCCATATTATGGTATGTTTGTGAATGAAAGCACTTTCTGATTCTTGAGCAATTGTATTTCAGTTTTGTCAAAAATTGTCATTCGCCGTTCTCTCTTTGCCTTTCATTTTCCCGTTTTATATCCCGTATTTTATCTGTTTATCTTAAGTTTTCAAAAATTTCAATCAATCTCGCTCCTGATTACCAATCCGAGAGAATGCCACAATTTTGTCAATTTAAATGCAGTGCAGCTGTCGGGCGCGGTGACCAAGCGGAAAGGCATTGGTCACGTGAAACAAATAAAAGGAGCCGGCTGGTGGAATCTGGCCGTTCCATCACAGTCATATTTAAAACATTTAACGTAATCTTTAGCCAAAACATATTTGGCAGAAAACAAGAAAACAAAAACGAAAAAATTGCTGATGTTGAAAATCAAACAAAAACAGACGTTGCTGGAATATTTCAGGACGTCTGGCAGCATCTGTGGAGAGACGGACCCAATGGATGTGAAACGTTAACTGTGATTCATCTGCACAGATGCTGCCAGCACACCTGTGATTTTACAGCAATTTTTGTTTTTGTTTCAGATTGGCAGATTTTGTCACAGTCCATGAGAACAGTGCTCAGTAGAATCAAACAAACAGCGTGGACCTGGTAGTGAAATGAGACAGTAATAATGAATGAGTGGAGAGTGTTGTACTGGAAAAGGACAGCAGGTCAGGCAACATCTGAGGAGCAGGAGAATGGACGATTTAGGTATAAGCCATTCATCAGGAATTAGACTTGTGAGTCGGGCAGAGGAACAAAGCTGAAGCCAGGTGCCAACTCGCAGGCACCTCCTCCTACAGACCACGATCACAAACTCTCCTCCCCTCACCAAACCATCATCTCCCAGACCATCCACAATCTCATCACCTCTGGGCATCTCCCATCCACAACCTTCAACCTCATTGTCCGGGAACTGCGCACTCCACAATTCTACCTCCTTCCTAAGATTCAAAAACCTGACTGCCCCAGTCTTATCCTGCACCTGTACCATCCGAATAATCTCTTTCTACCTCGACAAAATCCTCTCTCCCCAGTTCAGGAAATGCCCACTTACATTCGTGACACCCCTATGCACTTCACCTCCTTCAGGAATTTCATTTCCCTGGCCCTCAACACGCGATATTCACCATGGTCATCCAGTCCCTGTACAAATCCATCTACCATGACAGAAGTCTGCAAGCCTTCCATTTCTTAATCTCACACCATCCCAACAGGTACCCTTCCACCAATATCCTCACCCACTTGACTGAACTGGTCCTCACAATCAACAACTTCACTTTCCAAATCTCCCACTTCCTCCATCGACACTGGTTGTCATGGGCACCCACATAGGACCTAGCTATGCCTGCGTGTTTGTCAGATAAGCGTAACTGTCCATCTTTCACAGTTACACCATCCTACACCTATTCCTACGTTACATTGATGAATGTATTGGCGCCACTTGGTGCTCCAACGAAGAGGTTCAATAGCTCACCAACTTTACCAAAACCTTCCACACCAACCTCAAATTTATCTGGATCATCTTGGCAACTTCCTTCGCCTTCCTCGACCTCTCCATCACCGTCTCTGGCGACTGACTAATTAAAGACATATACTGCAAGCCCACCGACTCCCAAAGGTATCTAGACTACATCTCCTCCAACTCTATCTCGTGTAAAAACGACATTCCTTATTCCCAATTCCTCCGCTTACACCACATCTGTTCCCCCGGATGACCAATTGCACCTCAGAAAGACCCAGTTGGTCTCCTTCCTCCACGGTCACAAATTGCCTTTCCACGTTAGTTGACAATGCCCTCCAGTGCATCACCTCCACTTCACGCACCACCACCCTTGAACCCCATGCCTGTCAACGCAACAAGAAAAGAACTTCCTGGTGCTCACCTTCCACCCCACCAACCTCCGCATAAAACGCATCATATTCTGCCACTGATGCCACCTCCAAACAGACGCCACCACCGGAGATATATTTCGCTACCCAGCTCTGCCAGCACTCCAGAAAGACCACTCCCTCCACGACCCCCTCTTGAGGAAGACACTTCCCCCCACCAGCACATAACCTTCTCCTGGCACCTTTGACTGCCACCAAAGTGAGGGTGAAACTAGCACCCACACAACTCTCATCTCCAACCAAGTCCCGAAGGGATCGTTCCACATCCGTTGGAAATTCACCTGTACAAATACCAATGTCATCTACTGCATCCGTTGCACCCAGTGTGTTCTTCTCTACATCAGGGAGACAGGATACCTTCTTGCAGATCATTTCAGAGAACATCTCTGGGACACCCGCACCCACCAACTTCAGCGTCCCGTGGCTGAACACTTCAACTCCCCCTCCTCCCCAATCAAAGGCTCGCAGGTACTGGACCTCCGCCACGGATAAACCGTTACCCACCCAACGCCTGGAGGAGGAATGCCACACATTCCGGCTTGGGACCCTTACACCACGCGGGATAAATGTGAATTCGAACAGTTTCCTCATTTCCCCCAAGCATAAGCCTTCAACTCGCCACCGCCCTCTCGACCCATTCCATCACTGCCACTTCTGACCTCTTATATTCTCCCTCCTATTCATCCATCTATTGCTTTCCAGCTATTTCCCCTCAACCACACACCACTTCCATTTATCTCTCAGCACCGACTCACAAGCCTTATTCCTGATGAAGGGCTTAAGCCTGAAACTTGAATTCTCCTGCTCCTCGGATGCTACCTGATCTGCTGTGCTTTTCCAGCATCACACTGATCTCCAGCATCAACTCTGATCTCCAGCAGCTGCAGCCCTAACTTTATCCTTGGAATTATCAATGACCTTGGAATGAGGATATCCTTCGATATCAGTGATCACACTGTAACTGATTTTTCCATTTATTTTGGGTGAGGGCAGGCTGGATCTGGGATGAGCACTTAACACCTAAACAACTGGAATAGTATCAGATAGCGAAGTTAGGGCGGGCTGAAGTGAAGTGGAAAATTCTGCCAGAAAATGGGTCAGTACAACTGCATCACATCACCCAGATTGTAAAAGACTCGCACAAGGAGAAAATCAACTTCAGTGTAGGCACAATGACAGGTAAAGTGGAAAGGAGACAATACAACACACTGAGGTGCAGTGGAATTATTTATGTGAAAGGATTCGATATATAAGCTACACCTTTACATATGGACTGCCCTCACATTGGAAAAATGAATTTCCTGCAGTGTAACGGCGTCTTTTGCCTGTGACATCACAATGCTGAGAGACACTGACATAGTTTCTTCTGTAGCAGCGTGGCCGAGTAAAAGCATGATCGTCCCATTAACCAGAACTCAATACTTCAAAGCTCTCCTCTGCGCTATCCAACTTATTTGCTGCTCCTTTAGTCAGATCTCAATCGCTTCACTGTCTATCTTCTTCTGCTTCCAGCTTCACGGAAACACTTGAAACATGAACAAATCCACTTTCCACTTTCACCAATCTTTTGCAACTCCCGAGTTGGCACAGGTACGAGTGACCGATTGGCCTTCTCGAGCGTTCTCACTCTGGTATGATCTGAATGATAAAGTGGACTGTGTCTGATCTGCAGAATGTCCCCACCGGGACGGTGCTGTTTATCCCATCCTCGGGGACTGAGCTGTCTCTATTGGCAGAGTATTCAGCCATTCCCCTCCACTTTCAGGCATTATGAGGGGATGTAAAACGGATATGCTCTGAAGCTTCCTCTCACGGGCACAGCCAGGTGCAAGAGCGCCGCTGGAACCTAGCAACTTTGATTGCGAACTTCCTCCAAATATCATTTATTTGAGAGAGAGAGAAAGGTGCTGAGCTGGAGGGAAAGACAGAAATGGGCTGTGGACTCTCTTCCCTCAGTAAAATTCAAATCAGTGCATTTTTGTGCTGCCCATTTGATGTTCAGAATCAATCTTCACAGAACAATCCAGCAGAAAGGCTTTTGTTTCACAGGAGTCGGTTTCTTTGCTGCAATCAGGCATCAGTTAAGATCTGAGTCCCAACTGTCCCAGATGAAGTGACTCCGAATGAAACCCTCACTCACTGAGAACCATCCCCACAACCAGGAGCTGCGGGGCTGCAGACAGTCCAAAGCAGAAGGGAGGATTAAAAGCGAGCCATTATTTCACCCTCAGCCACTCTGTCAGAGCCAGACAGAGGGACGGCAGAGACGTGTGACGCCATTCACGTGCCGACAGAAGCCGGTCAGCCCATCGAGTCCACGGCAAATCTCTATCGCTTGCTTCTCTCTGAGGTTATTCATCATCAGTGCTGCTTGTCCTAATAATAGGGAACTGTGTCTGTCTGGAAATGCTGTCTCCAACAGACTGAACCACATGTCATTCACGGCTGTTCATTTCACCGGAGAACCCTGCTGTGTGACACAGTGTGGGGAATAACTGCAAGGCGTCATGTGCACGGTCCACGCCACAACTGATTTCTCTCAACTTCGCCAGTGTATTCCCAGCTCAGGCAAGTGACTTTGCAAATCAGGTCATAACAGACCGATGGAGAACAGCAAAAAAATCTTTCATAACTTCAAACGTGTGTTTCCTCAAATGTATAAATGTGGCGGGTCTATCTATTTCAGATACCATTCAGTATAAGGACGCAAAAGGCACATCAATATGTAATACGAAGAACGGAGCACTGTTATAGCAAAATACTGGCAGTGGCAGTACATGCACTGAAAGCTGGAATTGTAATCGAGCAGAGGATGCTTTTCATTCATTAATTTCTGGATTATGCGCCCACCTCGATCCCTCTGGGCCGCTCTGTTATCGCTGACCACAGCAGTTTCACGCAGTCTTCAGGTTTTTGTAGCATGTCCCTACGAGGATGACGTCAAAAGATCTTCACTGTTATTGTGTGATACGCTGTTTCACAGATGTGTCCCGGCTGCGTCAATATAACTACTGTGTAACTTCCCCAATGCTGCTGTTTTAATTGTAATTTTAATCAGGATCACAAAATGTGCCACACTGCAGACAGAGTCCATGCAGCCCACCTTCGCTCTGCTGGCTCCACGCAATGAGGAAATGACTGTGTTTTGATTGATTGATTGTCACATGTACCTAAGTACAGTGGAAAGCGTTGTTTGCGAAAGGTAAAGGCGGATCAGAGTAATCAAGGACATGCAGATCACAGCGTGAGAAAAGCAAAATTTGACCAGACTCGGGAATTCAGGTTACTTAGTATAATACGTGCGCTCAGCAAAATCCAAATTGGCAAGATCAGCATTATTTCAAGTTAGACAATTCATTTCTCAGAGCAGCACCGGCCGAGAAGAAACGGTTTTTGAACTTGCTTGTGTATGGTTTCAAGCTTTGGAATCTTTATCTGAACTCGATCTCATCGAAATCATATCTTCTCAGTCAAAAATGAAGTAGTGTGCAAAATTCCAAGGCTCATCTGCAAGGTGAACCCGAGACCTCTCACACGTATGTCACCTGACTGAGGCAATATCACACCCGAGACAAACAAGCGAGAACGGCGCCAGACGTGGTAATCATAAACCAGGTGATTTTTTTTTGCTATTTCTGCTGTTTCAGAGTGAAAGAAGCACCGAGTTTTCATAACAGCTCCTTTCCATTCTGACTCGCTTCTCCCAGGAGACTGTGCTAGCTGCTTTCCCGGAACAGGGCGGTCTTCATTGAGAACTGGACGAACTCAGCTGCCATTGTCACGTAGTGTTGGTGGAGAACAGCTTGAACGCGGTCTTCAGCTCCCTCATTAAACACGGATTTGTACAGCGGAGTAGGGGTCAGCTGGGAGTGGGAAGTATAGAAATTCTGGAAAGGTGTAGAAAAGTGAGATCGTGCATGCACAAGAAATCATCTTCTTTTGGGAACCCTTGTCCAAATAATGCGATCTGAGACAGATAGAAAATGCAGAACTGTGAGCAAAGAGTGAATCTCTCCCCATTATTCAGGAACAGTGTCTGTGCTTCTCGAAGTCACGGGGAGGCTTCTGCTGTCTGAATTAGCATGGGATATTAATGCACCAAATCCTGTCGCTCACGCAGCTGATGTGATTTCCACGTTGCCTTCAGTTCAGATCATAGATTTCACAGCTCACATCATCCCAGAGTGACAGGAAAGAGAAGGACGCGATTTAGATCATCATCTTAACACAACCTGGGGATAAATTGGATGTGGGAGAGCGGACAGCCTCGACTGATTCCAGCATATACAATCCCACTGTTCACAAGATCTGACCACATGGAAAGAAATGACACAGTGACAAGATGTATTGAATCCGATTCCAAGCAAAACAGAAGCCGATGGAATGAAAAGAGCCATGAGAGCGGGAATGTAACATTATCTGTGAGGAAGTTGTTTTCCAGAGTCGAGGAGAGTGCACAGTCCTGTTTCCAGGGGTCAATATTTGGATAAGTAGACTGAATCAGCATCGGAATTAGTGGTGCTGGAAGAGCACAGCAGTTCAGGCAGCATCCAAGTAGCTTCGAAATCGACGTTTCGGGCAAAAGCCCTTCATTCCTTTATTCCTGATGAAGGACTTTTGCCCAAAATGTCGATTTCGAAGCTACTTGGATGTTGCCTGAACTGCTGTGTTCTTCCAGCACCACTAATCCAGAATCTGGTTTCCAGCATCTGCAGTCATTGTTTTTACCTCGTTGAATCAGCATCGGCTATTCTTGTACTGCATCTTTTGTACAATGTTGCAAAAGTACGGGCCTTTTGTATAGAGGGGACAACTTCAAAATCCTCAATGATGCAAAACACACAAATGAGGTGAACAACAAAGCAACCGCAGAAACTCGTGTTACGTCATGGGGTAAACACCCGGCTCAACTTTTGCTCAAATTCGCTCTCTGTCAAATTCCTGAGCCTGAGATTCGAATGGTCTATGTTAATAAAAACTGTTCGCATCTCACAGCTTCAGTATTTAATAGGCCCCTACATGTATGTCTGACAACAGTAATTGATCCCTCACTGTGTTACTCAGCACACGTAGAGAAGAAATAAATATAAGAACAACAGTCATGTATCTGACTGGGATTTGACCCGATGCTGCTGCAGCCAATCGATTCAGCTGTAACTGAAATTACTTCCACCTTTCCTGTGACGGTAATAAGATTGCACAGCTTAGTGGTGAGTTTTCATGCTTTGAATTGGACCCAGCATCCTTTCTCAGGATGAAATTTACTGGGATATAAAGGCATGGTGAAAGACACGGTAGAGTTTACTGGAATATAAAGACGTTAGGAAGGACACGGTCAGTGTTCACTTGATACAAAGTCGATAAAAAAGACAGACATGACGGTTTCTTTGAGATAACACCACTAGAAAAGGAAAGAGCAGATTTAATGGGAAGGTGGGACAGATAAAGAACCATGCGGGAGAAATCAGGAAAGACTTCGTTGTGTCTGAAGGGAGGTGATCCAGCTAATGTGACGTTGGTAAGAGTAAATCTGAGGGAACTTCCTTCGTTTAAGTGAGTGGAAACTAAAGGGTGGAGTTTCAAAACCAACGGGGAATGATGAAGATGGTTGGAGCAGATTTTTCTTTTTTATTCTGAGAATTATTGAAATCGGAGATGAATTTTCAGAAATAAAAACATTTTAGGAGCTGATTTCATTGTAGTTCAAAGGTCGCGTGCAGACACACAAGGAGTGAATTTAACAACGATAGAGATTCTGGGCTGCCTGGATGGCGAGGCAAAAGGGACATACTCTTGAAGTGGATAACATTCATCGGAAAGAAATTGCATAATACCTGCATTTGAAAATGCTACGTATAAGAAGAGCTGCTGGCGTTGATAGGTGTTGCAGTTTATTCTACATGAAATATTATATATTGTAAATACACTGAGCTGTTTGGTTTATTTCTGCATTGAATGGAAGTCTGTTAGCTCAGTCCACTGACTAACTAGTTATGTGAAAAGTGAGACCAACAGCATGGGAGTAATTCTCTCACTGTCTCAGGTTTGCATAAGGATCATCATCTACTCTGCTCTCCTGATCTGTAATACTATGGTGCCTCTAGTGAGTAAGATTTGGCCTGTAGATGGAAAACATCATTATCATTGCCATTTGTTGCCTTGAACATTTGGTCACAATCACTCGAAAGGAGAGTGAGTCCATTTAATACTCACTTATCTCCGCTTAAAGACCCCGGTGACAAGAGTCGACCTTATTCAAGTTTGCACCCTCTGCTCCTCCCAACAGCAAACCTACTTGTTATGCCTTTGTCAGAGTTACTGACAACATTCAAACTCCCCAAAGAGATAAATCTAATACTTTCGATTGGAGAATGAACTGCGTGTTTGCAGGAAATGGAATGATATGAAATGAGTTAATTAGACTTTCCCAGAATGTAATCCAGTGCAGGCTGAGCGATTTGAGAAAAGTCATTAAGCTAAAATTTCACCTCTGTTTCCCTATCCACAGATGGATATTCAACTGGGGAATATCTGTAGCTTTGCAGATAATAATTGACAGAAATGTGAAACTGGAGTTTTCAAATAAATGCTACTTTACTCAATATTGATTTCAACTGCGTATGATGCCCTAATAATCCCTTGTCAATGTCAGTAACAGCATCTTTAGATAAGCATTCAACTCACAACCGTTGCATTTTACGCACCTTTAAGTAGCAGGCGCTAAACAATTGCGTGACTGAAGCTGCAGACAAGCAAGCTGGTCACATGTCCTAGGAACTTTAACTCAACTGCCCTACTTTTGCTGTGGTTCTGAAATTAATGCTAACGCAGACAAGGTGAAACTGACATGGACCTGTGATTATTGAAGCATCAGGCTCAGGAAGGGGACACATAAAAATATGCAAAATAGACTTCATTGAAAAATGGGTTTCCATTGGTTCCTGCGTTGTTTACAGACAATGTTACATTGCCGCTGTCGCCAGACCTTTCCTTCGATCGGCTTCAATTCGAATCGATAAAACTTCGCAACTTCCTTCTAAAAGTTCATACTGGTCACATGAAACACACTGCATTTAGCAATAATCTCCACCATTCCTACATCCATGAACACGTTTCACGGTTTCCATGAATACCGAGGATGTAGGAGTGTGACGCAAGAATACATTCAATTCCAGTTTAAATTGTAAAGTCGGAAGAATGCACAGGAAGACTCAGAATGTCAGAAATTCATGTACGTCTTCGTGTCCAGAAGTGCAGCAAATCAGAGGGGTAATCTGTCCCTGAATCCCCACGTTTGCTTGCTCTATGTGTTCAGTGAGAAACCTGTGTGAAGGAGCATGCAGTCTGACAGAGCGCCTGGGTGAATCCTAGATTGTCTGATCGAAAGCTGCAATAGGAGCTCTCCATTCTGGCTGTGAGAGCGGTTGGGTCAATGGGAGGACCTTGATACTCTGTGGGTGTAGATTCACATTTCAATATGTTATTGTTGAAAACCCTCTGTCAGAAACAGCACTGACAGAGAGGAACAGGAGGACGCTATTCCAAACACCGGTCCTACCCCACCATTTGACATTGTCATGACTAACCAAATACATCAATATCTTTCCCCGGTCCATCCACAACAGCCTGTCGCCCAAAGGGAGAAAGACATTTAAGCAATCGATAATGCCTGTGAAACTATTGGACTGGAATATGCGTTTAGAGACAGTGGGTTTCTGCACGAATTTTGTAGGTTTCGTGGGTTAGCAGTTGATTCTGGTCTGATCATGCTTCAATTGATATGATTCCGTTGAAACTCACCAACAAGGAGGTCAGGAGATTTCTGTGGTAAACAGCAATTTCAAGAACCCCAGACGACGGGAATTAACGATGAATCAAAAGAATAATAATTGATTCAGCTGATATCTGAACGCCGATTCTGGTGAAACCCAAAACAACAAACTTTGTATAGCAATGTTAACAATGCTGTAGAAATCTAACGCGCTTTTCATTGCACCACCGAGCCGCGCTAGCCATAATTTTACTGTACCCAAAGTTGTGATTGTCGTGGAGAAAATGTAATAAATCTCCAGGAGATGCGGAGAGTTCTTCAAGGAGTAGATCTTTTATGAGCAGACAAAAAGCCGTGCCACACAGAAAGCAAATTCTTGAACGACCCCGAAACTCAGGATCCGTGGCTCTTTATAGCCTTTTTAAAATTATATTTTTGTTAGCTTACCAGGATGCCCAACTGTGTTAGTCAGAATTATTTCACTCCAGGTATACAATAAACCATTATCGCTCTACTTCTGCCAATAGGGTTTTTCTATTGTCACGATTATGTATTTTACTGCCACATCTGCTGCAGTGATCTTCCAGCCCAGACTAACTTGTCATGATTAGATTTTTAGCTACCCTATCTACCACAATGTTTTCCTTCCCCCAGCTGATTAGATATTTAATGTCTTTTTTTCTGCTACAAAGGTTTCAAGCAGGCTGACGCAACTATCAATTAAATATTTAAAGTCAAGTCCTAAATATTTATTGTGACGACTTGTCCCAACCTGCAATGATGATATTTAGCTGGCAAGGTTGACGTTACTAATTGCTATGATCTCAGCCTGTCACAGTATCCGTTCAGCCCCAGTTTGACTCTGCTAATTGGTGGAGGAGCATTCCACTATGCTTATCCCATCCAGCCACAGTGACCTTTTGACTCGTGTAGCATTCCACAGACCCCTTGTAACAGATCGACAGTAGTATCCATGCTTTTACCCTTCCCATGCTTTCATGCTCCGTACTTTCCGTACGGTGTTCGGACATTTGATCAGATAGCTGTTCGTCTTCGTCCCACTTTCCAGTATCTGGTCCTTATCCATGTGTGCTCTAGCTTCTCAAGTATTCGGCTTAGTACTCCTGAAGTGTTTTGATGACTCATAGCTTTACCACTCGTTCAAATAGTGAGTTCTAATGATACAACACTCTCAGAATGAAAATGTTCTTCTTATATCTCCTCTGATTATCCTCCCCCTTGCGTTTAACATAGATCTATGTTTGTAAACACTTCCCATAACAAATTTATTCCTATAACATGTATCTATCCCCTTAATGTACACCTCCATCTCTTCCTCACTCACTCTTCTCCGCTCTCAGATAAAGAGCCTGAGCTAAGCTAATTTATCTTCGCCATGACGAGATTGTCGTGCGAGAAAAGTACAGCAGGTCAGGCAGCATCCGAGGAGCAGGAGAACCGACGCTTCTGACATAAGCCTTTCAACAGGAATGAGACGTGTTGGGGGGGCGGAGAGTTAAATGGGCGGAAGTTGGGGTTGGGGGGAAGGTAGCTGGGAAAGTGATAATTGGATGGAGGCGGGGGAGAAAGTGATAACTCAGAGGGGGAAAAGATTAATAGGTCCGGAGGGTGGTGCTGAGTTGGATGCTTCGGACTGTGATAATGTGGGGGAAGGGGAATTGAAGATGATTTATCCCGTATTGTTACAGGGTCCCAAGGCAGAATATGAGGCGTTCCTCTTCCAGGCAGCGGGTGGTAACGGTTTGGCGATTGTCCTGTTCTGCAAACCACATTTCAGGGGAGATGTGAAATACCAAAGCCTAAAAAAAGGACAAAACTTATAGAATCAGAGTTGATGGAATTAGACACAATGCAGACAGAAACCATTTGGCCAATTGAGTCTGCTCTGTGCCGCCGAAGAGATTCACACTCCCCTGCCGATCTTTCTAAACCCGCATCATTGATCCAGCTACAAAGAAAGAAATATTTTCAAAAGCTCAGCGGGTCAGGCAGCATCGGTGGAGAGAAATCAGAGTTAACATTGCAAATCAAAAACTGTTCCAAGGAATGTTGACCCCAAATGGTCATTCTGTTTTCCCTGAGCTGCAATTCCCACTTTTGACTTTGACTTTGTCTTTGATTATACAGTCCATTCAGGTTTTGTTTGCCATCTACCTGACGTGCACACCTTTGGACAGTGAGAAAGAATCGGAGCAATCAGAGGAAACCCACACGGAAGAGAGAGAAAAGGAGCGTGCAAATTCCACACAGTCAGTCACATCAGTCTGGAATCGAATGCGGGTTTCTGGCCTCTTAGCCCTCCCAATCTGTAAGCGCCCATCCCGGATGCGAATTGAACCCAATCTCACGCGGTGACAGGCAGTGGTATTACCCTGGAGTTCTATGCAAAAAGAAGCCTATGTATCAGTACTGGAAATCAATAATCGATTAACTATCCGAACTCATTTTTTAAATCACTTGACCGACTGCCTTGTATGTCTTGTCATCAAAAATTCACATCTAAATACTTCGGAAAGTTATGAGGATTTCTGCCTCTCCAACCTTTGCATGCACTGAGTTCCTTTCAACCACTCGCCGTTTCAAAACGTTTGTCTGCGCATTCACTCAAATCTTCCCTCCTCTGTTCTTAAATCTATTACCCCGTGAGTGATCTCTCCATTATAAGGAAACCTTTATTTCAGTCCACGCCATCCGTATCCCTGATTATTTTTTATATCTCAATCATGTCTTCTCTCGATCTCTTCTGCTCTCAGTCTATCCAGTCTATCAATCTCTCTTCATAACAGGAGCTCTTCTACCCAGACAAGGTCCTGGCAAATCATCCCTGCATCATTTCCAGTGCTAATATGATTGCAGAACTGCACGAAATAGTCTACATAGAGCCGATTGAGCAAGTGAAATAAATGATGTGGAAGTCTCCAGAAAAAGGTCTTTTTGGAAAAAAAGTTTCTTTTCCTCAGAGCTGCCCTGTGTTCTTTTCCTGAGCCTGAAGTTCCAATAATATCTGATCCATGTCATTAAAAACTGTTACTTGACCATTGATCTCAAAACCACAGTATCGAAATGGATTGACTGGTCTGAAGGTTGTACTGGTATGATTGTGGCACGTTCATCCAGCAACAGCGAGCGCAGCAGCACAGACTGAACAGGGTTCAATGTGAAAATGATTGTAAGGGAAATAGGAGGGGGAGCTTAAAGGAGGTCAGTGATTGTGGGAGGGAGAGAAGTCTCCAAGAATGGGTGAGTCTGAATTCTGATATTTACCTCACAGAGATGTATGAGAGAAGGGATTGATGAAAAATCATTAATGTTAGAGAAAGTTTTCATGTAAAATCAATTAATTCATTTCTGTGTTTCGTTGGCATGTACCACAAGGAGTTAAAAAGGGGAGAAGGTTACATGCCGTAACTCGGATTCTAACGAGGTTACTGGGGCCACAACGCAAAACACTGAACATTATACGATCACTGGGCCATGCAGAGATGCGTGTTTGAAAAGAGCAGTAACGACAGAAACATAGGACATGTTAGGAAGAATGGAGAGACACAACAGGACTATATGGCGAGCAATAATAGACATGTTGGAACTCAGAATTGGCTGTATATTCAAATTGGATGTTTCAAGAGGCTGAGGAAGATCCATCGAGTACTGCATGTTGAAGACTGAAGGTGATAGATTTTTACAAAACATCAAATTCTCAAGGGATACTGCAGGATATTGTTGAAATGTATGTTTCATCAGCAATGTGGTTTCACAATTGTTGCCTCACGAGCTTCCCCACAGAAGGAAGTACCCATTTCTGCAGTGGATCACATAATCCCAATTCCTCCACCCAGAATCAATGGGCTGCAAAGATCAAACTGGAAATTGGGATGGAAATGAACAAGTGAAGCTATCTATCACACCAGTAATGCGATCGGTGAGCACATTGTCCTTCTATGATGGTACAGAATGGCATGAAATTCCGAGACTGGGAGTTCTCCTGGTCAAAGTCGGGGAGGAAGGGCATATTTGTCTCCGGTTATGAGATTATTAAGATACAACAATAGCATTAACCCGCATTGCAGATTGGCTCAGCGGAAGCGTGCTGCAGTCTTAAGCGAGAGGTCGATGTATTGCAAACATTCAGTGCAATTTTCCAAACAATGCACTGTTGTGTTATTTTGACAGTTAGAACAGTTTTTTTTTTGATCACATCATCCTCTTGCTCCCAACAAACACTCCAGTACAGCGTACATCAGTTTCATTCCGACACAGCCACATGTCATATTCTCACTCCCTCTGAGATGATTGGAATTTCCAATGTCATTTTCTGAGATGGAGCAACGTCGCATTGAGATGGTAGTGTAGTGAACAAAGAAGAACAAAGAACACATAACATTTGTCGCCCAGGAACAGGCCCTTTGGACCTCCAAGCCTGAGCTGAACCAAATCAACTGTCTAAACCTATCACCCAATTCCTCAGCATCTGTTTCCGTCTGCTCCCCACTTACTCCCGCATCTCTCAAGGCGCACCATGAATGAAACGACCGTGCCTGCCTCTACTACCTCTGCTGGCAGGCACCTACCACCCTCTGTGCAAAATATCTTCTACACCTATCCTCCTTAAACGTTTCACCTCTCAACTTGAAGGCGTGACCTCTCATTATTGAATAACTCACCTGGGGAAAAAAGCATATCTCTATTCACCCGGTCTGTACCCTGCAAGATTTTGTAGACCTCAATCAGGACCCCTCAATCTCGTTTTTTTCTACTGAAAACAATCATAAACTTCTTAATTTCTCTTCACAGCAAGCATCTTCCATACCAGCAACATCCTCGTTAACCTTCTCTGCACCCTCTCTGAAACGTCCACTTCCTTTTGGTAACTTTACCAGAACTGTGCGCAGTATTCTAAACGTGGCCGAACCAAAATCTTGTACAATTTTAGCATTACCTGCCAGCTCTTAGACTCAAAGCCCGGCCCTATGACGACAAGCATGCCATATGCTTTCTTGACCGCTCTATCCACCTGTGCTGCCATCGTCATGGTACAAAGGACCTGAACTCCCAGATCATCAAATTTCTCCAAGGCTGTCCCGTTTACAGTGTAGTTGGTTCTAGAATTAGGCTTCCCAAAATGCATCACTTCACATTTGCCTCGATTGAACTCCATCTGCCACTTCTCCGCTCAACTCTCCTGTCTATCTATATTCTTCATTCTTTGACTGATCCCTATGCTTTCTGCTACTCACCAATCCTCGAGTCAAATGCAAATGTAGCGGCGATATCGTGGGCGAGCAACCCTTGGAGACTGGAACATGGCAGCTGCTGGTATTTACATCGATGAATAAAATCTGGAGTATTAACCCCGATCAGAGGAACAGAGGCAAAAAAAATTGATTTCCGAATACTCATTCATTCTTGTCCCTTTGAAAGGGGAATTTGCCGTCCTTAACGAGACGTGCCAACATATGACTCCAGACTGACAAAAGTGCGGTTCACCCATAGAATCACTCTGACTCAGTTCAAGGTGAATTAAGAATGAACAACAAATAATGTTCAGATCATGATGGCCACACTCCGTGGGAGAATAAAGAAGAATAGAAAAATGGATGACGTGGAAAATTGGGAGTCATCTCTGTTTGGACTCAAATTCAACTGATTATCCAAGCTAAATAGACACATGGATACCCACACCGCCAAGAAGTCAGCTCCATAGGGCGACATCCGGAAAGGATTCAATTACCCGCTGAAGTGTAAACCTATGTGCCCAGGCACAATGTGGATAGGTCATTCACCACTCCCATATGTGAGAAGGGATCACTCAGGAGGCCAACTGGCAGAGTCACCATCAGGTTTACAAATGACATCAGGGGCCCGATTGTGCTGTTATTGCAGGTGTTCATCACATCCAGCAATGAAGCATGTTTGAACGCCTGTTTCCAGGGGAGTTCCACTGTTTCCTGATGTAGATCAACGATTCAGACTTAGTTGTAGGAGTCATGATTTAGAAGTTTGCAAAGGATGCAACAATTGGTCGTGTATTTGACTATGATGAATAATGTCAGGGCCTGCAGAGATGTATCAATCAGGTGGAAAATAAAAGCGGCGAATGGAATTGAATCCAGACCAGTAAGTGTAATGAATTTGGGGAGTTGTAACAATAACAGTGAGGATTCTGAATGGTGAACGGAACAAACAGGAACAAAGAGATCTAGGAGTGGATATTTACAGATCACTGAAGATTTTTGGACAGGGAGCTCAGTTGGTCGAGAGTATCTTTGGATATTTTCTGTTGTTGATCTCAGACGGTGGATGATATTCGATCTTTAGCAACCACCAGTTTAGGAAACAACTAAAAGAATGAGCACAAGTCTGGTCAATGCAATCATCAACATTTTAAAAGATGTAAGATAAATGATGGAGGGCTGAAGTATACAACTTTGGCCATCAAGACCGCTTCATCACTCAGTGAATTTACCACTGATACATCTCCAAGTCATGCCTTTATGTGCCTTGGAGGGTAACTTGCAAATAGTAGCGCTTCAGTGCATCTTCAGCCTTGTCCTTCTCGTCGGTACAGTTTTTGAGCTTTGAATGTTCTGGAAACACAGCCTAGATGACTTACTCTACCGCATCTTGTAGGTGGTGCACTCTACTGCAATTTTGCCTTAGCGGTGAGGGTAATAAACATTCAGGTATTGAACGTGGTACAGTTAAGTGACTGCGTTGTCGTGGAGGATGTCCAGTTCCTTCAGTAGTATTGAAGCTGCACACATCCAGGCAAATGGAGTGAGTTCTGTTACACATCTAATGTGTGCCTTAAAGATGATGCAGGCTTCACGGAGACATGAGTTGTGTTAATAATCAAACGAAGTCGACTGACGGACATTTTTTTGTCGTCAACTTCTTTATATGGGCGGTCAGGTTCCATTTCTCCTAAATATTAGCTCTGAGGGCGATTGCACGGAGGACGTCAGTTACAACGAAACCATCGAATGTCATTAGAATATAATTAGATTCTCATTTGTCAAAGTTATTATTATTGTATTTGTGTGGACTAATCCGATTCCAATCGCAATTTCATTTCAAATTCCAGTTCCCGTGCTGTAAGGGACAGCAGAGATTTACGAGAATGTTGTCAACTTTGGATAAAATGGAGCTTCGGGGAATGATTGGTCAGGCTGGGATTATTCTCCTTGAAACAAAGTCGTGGGATTTTGGGTAGATACAGGCAGGTGCCGTGCACCAGAGGACATAATCTCAGAATGAGATAGCGCTCAGTTAATTGAGAAATGAAGAGTAATTTCCATGCTCAGAGAATATGTGGCTTTTTTTTTGGCAACCGAAGTAGAGGCTAAGTTGTTGGTTATTTTCAAATTGTGTCAGGTACTTAATCAGAAAGATGATGAAGTTTGTCGAGGTAAGTGAGCAGAATGGAGTTGAAGATTATCAGATCAACCATGAGTTCGTTGTATGGTGGGACAGACTCGATGGGATGAATGGCATACGTCCACTTTGTTTAACATTTGGTCTAACGCCAAATTTTATTCATAAATTGAGAATTGTGAGTGGATGCGATGAAATGATAGAAAAGGTTTATCAAACAGGAACGAAGCTCATAAGGTCATGAAGAAGAAATGTGCAGTGACCTGGGAACAACAAATGACACTCTGCACAGCACAGGTGGCGGTTTACAGACGCTATGATTGCTGAAGAAAATTGGTCGACCTTGTACAGTTAGCGAGTCAGTCATCACGCTGCATGTGAAAGAATGAAAGGTTCGTTTCATTGGAGCAGTTTGCTGCGGTTCCAATTCCGAGTGTCTGTTTCAAATACTGATCAAATCATTGTGTGGACTGTTAGTTTAAAATAATCATGAATAATCCCATTGGATAAACTTGTGCTCCCGATCACTTGTTAGTTATTTCTCTATCAGTCATTTAAATTAATGGAAGGACAAGATGGAATGAGGGACATAAAGAAAAAAATGTGTACCTTCTCATTACACCAATTTAATTTACAACTGATTAGAACATCTGCTCTCATTCTTTATTTCAATTTTAATGTGGTGATTATCATTCGTGAATTTCCCGTGCAGTGAAGGGCAAGAACAAAATTCTCGATCCAGTGTAAACCAGAGGTGTGAGATGCAAAATAAAAATGCAGTAGTGTTATGTGGAAAGAGCAACCAAAATGTGACTCAACCCGTGAATGTGGAGCACCGTAGTATAATAACCCATAATCTCCCGGTCTCCTCAGCACGTTTTGGAAAGGGGTGACATGTGACCTCATCAAGGTTACATGTGGTGAAATTCGTGGATGAGAAATGTCTAGAGCTAAATTGATTCCACATCATACTGTTTCTGCTTTCACCAGAATTATAATAACAGCAAAATTCAAGAAATAGCCATGCTCGTCGGAATGAACATCTGTCATTGATTCATTCTGAATCAGAACTGTGTCAGAATGAAACAGCAAACAAGAATTTCCCGTCATATTCACACCCACATTTTGCCTTGACTCATAATTTCTTCAGTGACATTCTCTCTCACGTGAAGAAGTAGCCATGGAGAGGGATATAAAGACGAGGTTGCGGTTCAATAGCCATTCTCATATGGATTAACTGAATTGGGTTAAATCGCAAGAAACGCTGTTTTGATCGTTTCATTTTATTAATTAAACTGAAAGTCACACTGTTCATTGTAATAATTGGAAGTGAATAAGATTTATCTCATTGGAACGATTAATGATATATGCAAATTTGTTCCGATTTATTTCAGCTGAAAGAAAATACTGCTTAGAAAAAGAGACGATTAAAGTCCAAAAGAAAAACCAACAGTTCTGTTGCTCGTGCTTTGGCAGAGTTCAATGATCACTAAATGGACCAAACATCATGGTGATCACATCTTTTAGCCACGTGATTAAAGCAGGAAGTCGATCTCCAAGTAACGGTTCACTTACCGCTCATTATGTAATATCTTTCCTTTACAATAAAAAAATCCACTGAGTTCCATTTGCAATGCTTCAGATGGCATAGTATGCCAAATCTTTCCAAATCCAGGGTATTTGAAACAAAATCTTATTCAGCTGTGCATGTTCACGTAATTTCTAGACTTTTAAAGTCAACCAACTGAGACATTGTTTCCCCGCGGCTTCCAACCGACTACACCCCACCCCTACAACTTTACCTCGCCACAGGCTATTTCTATACTTGTGAAATTTATTCCTTGTATGTCACCAAATGTGCCTTTCCAAATATTTTGAATAACAGATTCTTGGAGTGTCAGCGATTCTGCTCTCATCATTTCTTTGTCCCTCAAAGGTTTTGAAGGTTTGACATTTAAATATTTACTCACTTGAACACAAAAAACACGAGTCACAAAAATACCAGTCACAACTAAAAACAGTCACAAAAAGCATTGGCACGTTACAATAAGACCCTTATGAAAAATGTTCTACTCAACAGTAATTCGACGACTGTGAACATCTTCATATCGTCCTTGCAAAGAACACTCTTATTATTCCTAAACTTTTATTATCCTAATTTATTTCGACATTTGTATCAGAACTAGGAAGAAAACGAGAAGCAATTCACGAGTATTTGCAGGAGTGAAAGTCAAAATAAATTAATTTTACAGTGTCACCATTCAGTATTTTCTCTGACTAAGCAGATAAAGATGTTTAAAGTGCGAGCTCAAAATGTTTTCACCTACAGTTGTACTAAGTCAAAATTAAGTTACTTTATTGTGCGACACTCCAACTGGAACCCTGATTGGAAAGCGGCTCCGTATGTTGATGTTCGAATCCTCGGTCATTTGTAATAAAGCATGGTTATTGGTTTTAGTGAAATATTTCCTGTGCAATTACTGAAGTCAGATGTAAGAAATCAAGTGCATGTATTGGGTGGAATTGTTCACCAAATATTTACTGTGGTTCTTGTTCTCAGGAACAATAAGATACTTCCTCAGGTTTTTCTCCTGAGCAGTAATTAGATGACCAGGAAGACTTTGTGTGACTGTATGCGCCGTGTCTGTGAGCATTTTTTAAAAATTACATTGAGATATTTTACTAATAACGGAAGGGATTAATAATCGTATGTTAAAAGTCTTAACTAATGTCATATTTTCTTTATAAAATTACGAGGATTCCTTTGTGCAACAATGATTTGGAGATGCTGGAGTTGGACCGGGGTGGACAAAGTTCAAAATCACACGACACCAGGTTATAGTCCAACAGGTTTGTTTGGAATCACTAGTTTTCAAGGTGCTGCCTCTGTATCGGGTGATCTGATGCACAGACAGCGCCAGGTAAACCAATGCTTCCATATAAACCTGCTGGACTATAACCAGGTGTTGTGTGATTTTTTTAACTTCGTGAAACAAACTGAAAAACCACATGTGATAAGTGAGATATATGCAAAATCGATTTTCAAAGCATTTCATCTTTACAATCAATTTGACTCGGCCATTGGAAAAATAAGGTAAAAACAATGACTGCAGATGCTGAAAATCAAATACTGGATTAGTGGTGCTGGAAGAGCACAGCAGTTCAGGCAGCATCCAACGAGCAGCGAAATCGACGTTTCGGGAATAAAGGCAGTGAGCCTGAAGCATGGAGAGATAAGCTAGAGGAGGGTGGGGGTGGGGAGAAAGTAGCATAGAGTACAATGTGTGAGTGGGGGAGGAGATGAAGGTGATAGGTCAAAGAGAAGAGGGTGGAGTGGATAGGTGGAAAAGAAGATAGGCAGGTCGGACAAGTCAAGGAGACAGTAAGTGAGCTGGAAGTTTGAATCTAGAATGAGGTGGGGGAAGGGGAAATGAGGAAGCTGTTGAAGTCCACATTGATGCCCTGGGGCTGAAGTGTTCCGAGGCGGAAGATGAGGCGTTCCTCCTCCAGGCGTCTGGTGGTGAGGGAGCGGCGGTGAAGGAGGCCCAGGACCTCCATGTCCTCGGCAGAGTGGGTGGGGGAGTTGAAATGTTGGGCCACGGGGCGGTTTGGTTGATTGGTGCGGGTGTCTCGGAGATGTTCCCTAAAGCGCTCTGCTCGGAGGAAAAATAAACCGAACTCTCAGGCAGTTCATCAATTGAACATTCAGTAGAAATTAAACTTAATAAAAGACATAGCAATAATGGGATGAATTACAACATTGTATTGTATAATAAAGGTAATCTGAAGAACTGAAGGGTGGCATTTGCTTCATTTTACTGAAGAAAAATCGAACTTTTTTTTCATCTTGCTTGGACTAGAAAATAAGGATAAGTACATGTGAGGTGTTCAAATATACAATACTGATGTGCTAAATGCTTATTGAATCTCTTCTGCAGAATTAAGTTCACAGAATAAACAATGTTTGGGCATTCATGATCTGATTGGCATTAAAATCCTGTTGTCCACCATATGCATAATAATTGGATGTAGCAAGGTATTTTGATTTTAAAATCAAATGAATTTCATTTCTTAGATATATTAAATTTTGAAAACTACTAAGTCCTCAAACTTAAAATTTAGAGACAATGCAATGTGATACATCCTTTTATTAATAACCTGCAGATAAAAGATTGCAGATTGTGAGATTATTAGAATGAATCACAGACAGAAGCAGATCCAAAACTGGATTTAAAAACAATGCAAACTCCGCTTAGTTATATTCTAATCACCATTCTAAGCTGCTCTGATGCATCTCTGTTCAAGATGAACTCACACCTCCAACAGTAATTATTGGTGAAATGGCATTAGATATCTCATAATTTATCAGGTTGTGATTACTTTGATTCTCCTAGGAGAGAGACACTAGTAGAGCTCCACAAGTTCCTTTCGTTATCTTCCCACCAAGGAAGGGTGGGATTATAATCGATTGGGATTACTCAAATGCAAACGAACCAGTGTTCATTCCGATAACTGGGCTGGTAATTAATTAGACTGTTTCTGTGTAATCGACTGAGAATGAAATGGCAATTCACAATAATGATGGAACTAATCACATATGCTCTTACTTAAAAATTATGATTATGATAATTGAGAGAAAGATAAATAGACACATCATGCACTTATTGTAAATTCATAAAAAAATACAACTGCTGTATATGTTTAAAGTGTTTTTTTTCTTATAATAGAAAGATCATTAGAACATTTAGCAGTAGGACGCAATCTGAAGAAAATGTTATTCACAGTGACTATTCAGCTGCAGAGAACTTCCCCTCCTTCCACAAACGTATAACTTCCAACGATTCCATATTCACTCTGATTGATAAAGGAAAGAGCAAACAGCTGTAAAATCCTTTTTTCTTGTTTACACAAAATGTCACAAATTTGAAATTTATTTTAGCTTTAAAATATTTAAATCTTACTGTGAACAGAAATACAATAAATCTTGGCGTTGAAGAACAATATAATCAAACCAAATTAAAATACACATTGATATTCACAATAATTGGGGGAGTGAACACTGCAATTTATTTCCACCAGTTGATGTACTGAGCCATAATTCCAACTTCATACTCCATTTGGATAGGCAATGGTTAGATATTAGCAATAACAAAATTATTATTATACTGTCAGTGAACTGAATATTAATGAGAAATCTCACATTGCTATTTGAATGAGCAATGTGTCGAAATAAACAGTAATTATTGGTGAAATGCCATTAGATATCGCATAATTGATCAGGTTGTGATTACGTTTCTTGTAGAAATGAGTAGCATTCAAATATTTCCAATGAGCATTGGGTGGAAAAGCAATGCTTTTTGGTGTAGACCTGAACGGTTTTTTTTAATTGCAGTATCGGCACTAAGAAATAATGGATTAAACTGATGTGCGAATCTCACCTTACTGAATATTTCCAAGCTTTCTAACATGTTTCTAGTTCAATCTTCAGTATAAAAAGGGTAATTTTGGCTCAGCACATCTGTAACTGTAAACATTTCAATACATCACCAAAGTTATTAATCTGACAATTCAGAACAAATATTAAAAAATACCTCTGTAAATGTCATTGACTATATCTTTTGATTATAGTTAAGTTCATTCTCTACTTACTTTATTCGTATTTCTGACACCAGTGATTAATATTGATTAGATTAAATGTCATATGAGTGAGACATTAGTTTTCTCTCAATGATCTGTGCAGCACAGGAATAGGTCATTTGGCCCATAACGTTGTGCTGAACATAATGCAAAAGACACTCACCGCTTCGGCCTACCCTTGGTCCATATCCTTCCAAATTATCTAAATGAACAGTAAAGAGCCTTAACGCATCTGCCTCTCCCACCATCGCTGGAAGTTCATTCCAGACACCTACCCCCACTCCCGTGTAAAAAAACAAATTGCCCCTTGAACTGTCTCCCCTAACCTTAAACGCAAGTCACATAGTTTTGACGTTTCAACTCTGGGAAAAACATTCAGAGTGTCAAACCTATCTATGTATCTCATGATTGCATAGACTTACATAAAGTCTTCCCCCAGCCTCTGCCACTCCACAAAAAGGTAGAATGAGTTTTTCTCGCCTCTCCAAATCCAGACAGCATCCGGGTAACTGCTCTCTGTACCTTCTCCAAAGCCTCCATACCCGTCTTGTAATGTGGCAAACAGATATGAATACAATCGTTTAAGTATGCCTTAACCAAAGTCTTATAACATGACTTTGGTTACAACATGACTTCCTGACTCTTGTAACCAGTTCCGTGACCAATAAAGACAAGCATGCCATTTGCCTTCCTTACCACCCTATCTACTTGCATGGTCATTTTCAGGGAGCCATGGTCTTGAACGCCAAGATCACTTTGAACAACAAAGCTGTTCAGGGTCCTGCCATTATACACTTTTCCTGAGTATGAGATCTCCCAAAGTGAAACACCTCACACTTATATGGATTAAACTTCACCTTGAATTTCTCTGCCCATATCTGCAATTTATCTTTTATCCTGCAGTATTCCTTGACAACCTTCTACATTATCCACAACTCCACTGAACTTTGTAATGCCTGCAAACCTATTAACTCACTCAATTCGATTTTAATCCATGTCACTTATATCCATTTTTATCACAAACAGAAAAGTTTCAGTACAGATCCCTTTGGAAAAAAAGACAGAAAATGAAAGAAATGCAGAATTCTTGAATCAGAACAATGCTGATGAATAATCTCTGAAGGTCTATTTTTGTTTTTAAATTAACCCAATATTTTAATTCTCAGTTTTCTGATCTTAATGAATACCGAGTAAAAAAAAAGCTTTGAAAATATTGAATCATTTTAAGTGTTGAGTTCTAACATTAATTGTTAGTTTATTGTCATTTCAATTACCACACCATAATGTATTTTAATCTTAGTAATGAGCATCAGGCGATTCACATTTCAGTTTAATCCATTATTTCTGATTGCAAGTATCATAATGAAATATTAACTTTCTTTTCAGGTCAACAGACCTGCAATCCACCAATGGTTTCTCATCCAAAATTCATAATAACTATCTCGTTTTCTTTCATTTGAATTCTCATATTAATGGAAGGAATATTAATCAGCCTTATCAATTAAGAAGTGGCTAACTATTTTTCACATAAATATTTCAGTTCTTTCCAACATATTGCACAATTACATTGCAATAAGGGTTTTCTCATCATTCTTAAATTTGCTATCAGCCATTTTAAAACTAATTATTGCAATTAACAAATAGGTAATCATTGTTGAAATCTAATATCTCCAACTTTAGATGAGGAATTACGGCTCAGTACATCAACTGATGCAAAACGTATTGCACTCTACAATCTCTTAATCTTACCAAAAATAGTTTGAAGTGTGGAAGCTTAGTTGGATTGAACTGACTGTGAGCAAAAATGCATTCTGAAGATGGGTCACTGGACCCAAAGCATTAACTCTGATTTCTCTTCACAAATGCTGCCAGATCTGCTGAACTATTTTCCAGCAATTTCTGATGTTGTTTCTGATTTCCAGTAGCCACCGTTTTTTGCATTCTTGTCCTGATTGTTTTTCATTTCAATGCCAACATTTCTGTTTTCTGATTATTACAATAAGAACGAACTGTTTTCATGCTAAGTATCATTTCAATTTCATGTATTTCTTCCGTACGCAAAACAGAATTAACAAATGTTTGTTCTCGCAAGGTTTGTGACGGTTTATACCTCAGGTTGAGGTTTAGGGTGTAGGTTTGCTCGCTGAGCTGTAGGTTTGATATCCAGACGTTTCATTACCTGCCTAGGTAACATCATCAGCGGCAACCTCCAAGTGAAGCGAAGCTGTTGTCTCCTGCTTTCTATTTGTATCTTTCTCCTTGGTGGGATTGCTGGGTTTTGTGGTGATGTCATTTCGTGTTCGTTTTCTGCGGGGTTGACAGATGGCATCTAGATCTCTGTGCTTGTTTATGGCGTTGTGGTTGGTGTGTCAGGCCTCTAGGAATTCTCTGGCATGTCTTTGCTTAGCCTATCCCAGGATAGATGTGTTGTCCCAGTTGAAATGTGTTTTTTTTACACGGATGAAAAAAAAAACACCATTTCGACTGGATCAACACATCTATCCTGGGATAGGCTAAGCAAAGACATGCCAGAGATTTCCTAGAGGCCTGGCACTCCAACCACAACGCCATAAGCACACACATGGATCTAGATGCCATCGATCAACCACGCAGAAAACGAACAGGAAATGAAATCACCACAAACCCCAGGAACCCCATCCAGGAGAAAGATATAAATAGAAAGCAGGAGACAACAGCTTCGCTTCACTTGGAGGTCGCCACTGATGATGTTACCTAGCCAGGTAATGAAACGTCTGGATATCAAACCTAAAAATCAGCGAGCAAACCTACACCCGAAATGTTTGTTCTATTACAGTAAAACTTGAATTCTTAGAAATCACAATTTTGTGAAAATGAGGGAAGTTGTCTTTCGCTGAGTAGTCACATTGAATGACTAATTCTTTATTTCCAATTCATATGCATTACAAAGCAGTTTAATTTTAATTTCTGTATATGAATAATTGTTTCAAACATATCGAATTATTTGACTATCGTGACATTTTTATTTCATTGAGATCAATGTCGCTTCGGTCCATCAGTATTAGAAATTACTAATTATTTTAATTGGTCCATTACACACTGAACTGTCTAATACAATCCTAGTCCAATTATCACAATAAATATCTGAGCAGTTTCCCATTGAGTAACCATAGTAAGTATATGATTATAGTCCTGCCCATCCTGCATGGGAACATTATTGAGCGCTCTGGTAATGTCTGTACTAATACACCAGGAGGCATGGGTTGAATTCCCACCTTCAACAGAGATGTGTCAAAGCACCTCTGTGAGTTGGTTAGAACATATCTAGGTGTCTATTGAATTGCTTTTCAATCCAACATTTCCTCAACTTGTATCCGTTGTTCATTGCTATGACTACAATATCTGCACTTTATTGGCTTTAGGTCACTGATTAAAATATAAAGGGGATTATGCTGCTTCTAAATACCTATCAACTTTGCAGTATTAAAGATTCTACAGTGTAAATAATATTTAAATTGAGAGGGGAAAGATCGAAGAGGGATCTGACGGGCAATTTTATTCGTACAATATGTTTGGCACATATGGGATGAGCTGTGAGAGGAAGGGGCAGCGGCTGGTACAATTACAACATGTAAACGACTTTTGGACAGTTACATGGATAGAAAACATCCAGAGGGGTATGGAACAAACACAGGAAAATGGGACGAGTTTAGTTTAGAAAACCTGGCCAGCATGCCAAGTTGGGCTGAATGGGCTGTTTCTGTGCTGTGCCAATCTACCATTCTACAATTCAAAGTTGACTGTGATTGGTAAAGGAGAGAACGAGCGTGTGTTAATTCTGTTTTGTGTTCAGAAATAAAGTGGAATGAATTTTAATTTTGTCATGTAAAATAGTTCACTCTTATTGTGATTAAAAACACAATGAATATGAACATTGAAGTGAAATATAATTAAATCAATTCAACTATGTTTCCATGGTTAAAGCAGAAATTGATCTTTACAATGATTGTGAGATTGTACACTGCAATATCTTCACAACAGTTCTTGCACTGAGCCATTATTGCACATTTATACCCCTTACTGAACTGAACAATTATTAGAAATTAGAATTTTGAAAATCTATCTACGCACTTAGAAGAAGGAGCAATTTAATTTTCCAATGTGACTGTGCAATGTGTAGACATGAACAAGAATTATTGCAGTGAAATGTAATTGCAGTTCCCTGAATTTCTACGGCTGAGATTAATGCGATCATTCAAATCAGTAAAAGTCAGATACTTTCAAAATATGTTGGATGCAAAATCACTGGTTCCATTGTGGGATAGTTGACCTGAAAACAACAATATTGTTACAGTGGATTAAATTAAACAATACATTAAATTAAAATGTGGATCACGTTAGAAACACAAACAAATTATTCTGCAATTATTATAAGGCTAATGAATTCAAAATAAATGCTGTAATCTGAACAAATAAATCAATTCAATATTTTAAAAACACTTTCCTCTGATGTTGATTAGACGTTCATTATGCTCAGTAAACTGAAAACTGAAATATAGTCGCGAGATTGATGGACTGGGAACAATAAATGAGCCATTCAGTTATTATTGAAAATAATTTATTTTTGATGAAAAATGCAGACAATACAATTCAAAAGTTATTGTGTTTGTTGAACTAAACAAGTGATGTAGGTAACTTCATTTCTCGCAAAAAATACAGTAATGCATTTCATTCAATTCAATTAATTGTAGAAACATGTATTTTTAATTTATGTGATTTTATCCTGATCAATGTTGAAACATTAGTACCTGAATTTGGAAGAAAATTATTGGTAAAGAAAGTGAATATCTGAGTGACCACAAGATACAGTCAATGACATTTGATAGAAAATCAATTTGCATGATTTTGTGATTATTGAACATTAATAAGTAATGTTGTAATAAACATTAAAACAAAATCAACAGTTCCAAAGCAGCTGTTTGTTGTAACAAATTGAACATAAAAACACTTCTGCAGGGCACATGATCTGAAAAAGCAAAAAATCTCTTGACGTGATATTTCAGCTAAAAGATACTTTCCTTTTTTTTTTAAAAAAAAGGGGTACAACTTTCAAGAATTCAAAAGTTATTGTGTTTGTTGACCTGAACAAGAGATGTAGGTAACTTCATTTCTCACAAAAGAAAGTGGAATGGGAACTTTAAAATTTTTTTTAGCAAGAAACACAATGTAGCTTTTAGTGTAATCATTTAAATTAAAATGCATGTTCGTATGGAATTGAAATATAATCAAAGCAAATGAAACAGGATTAAAATAAACATCAACACGAATTTCATTATTGAACTAAAAATCAACTAGCATTGCACTATTACAATAAAAATCAGCATTTGCTATGATTGCAAAACTGTACAGTGCAATGTGTTTACACAAGTCAATGTATGGAAACATGATACTACACTTTGGGATGAATGTACTGGATTGAACTATTATTAAATATTGGATATAAGCAACAATTAGTCTGAAAAACAGTTAATGTCAAACATTAAATTGGTGAGAAATCTGATTTTACTGTGCAACTGTGTAAAGTGTAGACATGAACAGTAATTGTTAGGGTAGAATAGCAATCTGACATGACTTAAGGTTTCATATTAATTCCATGATTACTTTGTGTTTTCACATCAAGAAGAGATAACATATTTACTATGAATGCTTGGTTGTTTCATTGGTTGGTTTGTGGATGTTTTAACCTGGATAGAATGACTACATTTTTCATTGTAAGAAATAACATATTAAACTAAAATGGGAATCTCACGATGCTGGTCACAAAGATTTAACTGAATTACCGTATGGTTAATGGAGTGACAATGAATTTACAATTAATTTTAGTACTCTGGCAAATTAAATGATTCGATATTTTAAAATTATTTTGCTCTAATGTTGATTAGACTTTTTATTGAGATCAGAGACATGAAGATTAAATTGCTTTTTTGGTAGATTGACAAAAAACATATTAGACATTCAGTGATTATTAATTATCATTGTTTTGTCATTCATAATTCTCAGTTATTCAAGAATTTCTTGCTTTACATTTCTTCCCAAAAAGAATAATTTCATGGAATTTTTCATATCATCAATATTTACAAATTTGAGTCAGAGTTGGGAAGAGAATAAATAGATAAGGAATGTGGGTATCACAGCAAAAAATATGCAACAGTATTTGTCGCACAATTATTTTCAAAATTTCTCTGAAAAAATGTATAATCGGTTATGCGCAAATGCTTGCAGCTACAAATACAGTGAGCCAAAATTACACTTTTGCTGTGATGAATAGTCGAGAAACCTATCACAAACATTAGTAATATTCAGGAATTTCTTCATCTCAATAAATGTCAGTATTAGCTTGCTCATCTATTAATGATGAAGGGTGATTATTGGTCAGAGAAAGATGTGTGTAAATTATAAGAAGGTGCCTATTGCATATCTTTGGATGGGGTGTTATGGTGATGTTTGTTGTGGTTATTCATCCTGGGAAAAATAAGATTTTTACAAAGAGATATTCAGTGAACAGTGATTAGGTGACCTTGAAGACCATCGTTTGGTTTTATGTGCAGTGATTAAGAGTAATTTGATTTCAGTAGCATTGGGCTATTTTGCATGATTTGGCAAATGATTAATAATCTTGTGACAAAATTTTGAGGATGATCATGAGCTGTATTCGATCCATCCAGTGGGTTGGTACAAACATCCTTCACTGTTTTCCTTCCCATGAGAGGCGTGCTATGCTCAGGAACTGGCTGGAAGCCAAGATGCCAGAAAATCTGGTTCAACCTCTCGAATACACAACTCTCAGGCTGGTTGTCACTGGATCCCCGGAACTTTTGTGACCTCTTTTCTGGAGCTGAATGATGCTGGCTCTGTTTGATTTCATTTGAGCAGGTTTCTTTTCGATCAGATTTCTGTGGCTGTCGGTGAATTTCAAACATTCAATTTCGGGCCACAGGTCACTTGACCTCAGTCAATAATTAAAATAGAGTTCACTTATTGTGACAGCGATGTGATAATTAACGGTGGCGTTTTAACAAATGAAATGATTAAACATTTTCCAGCAGTTTACACAGACATTAATTAGATATTCATTAAGATATGTAAACTGAGAAGTATAATCTAGTTGCAGGATTACTGAATTGTAAGAAAGATTTAGTTACTGTGTTTTCTAGAAGGAATTGTTTAATCATTCAAATAGGTCAGCTCTTCCTGAATTCTACGTACCTTTATTTGTAGCGAACACTCATCTAGGACTCATTTGATTTGTCTTTTAAACTGTGTTTCAAGATTTCAACGGGACATTGACATTGATCTGAGCTGAGAAGTAGGAGATTGAGTTCAACCTGGAAAAGTGTGAAGAGATTCATTTTAGAATTTTGAATTTGAATGCAGACTATTGAATGAAATGTAGGATTTTTGGCAGTGTGGAGGAACAGAGGGATCTTGGAGTCCATGTCCATAGATCCCTCATAGAGGAGGTTTACCAGGATCCTGCCTGAAGTAGAGGGCACGTCTTCTGATGAAAGGTTGAAGGAGCGAGGGCTTTTCTCATTGGAGCAAAGAAGGATGAGAGGCATCTTGACAGACAGGCTTAGATAGAGTGATGGGAGGCTTAGATCGAGTGAACAACCAGAGACTCTTTTTCCCAGGTGGAAATGACTATCATAAGAGGGCATAATTTCAAGGTGAATGGAGGCATGCTTAGTGGAGATGTCAGAGGTAGGTTCCTATTACAGAGTGATGAGTGTGCGGAATGTACTCCCAGCAGTGGTAGTAGAGTCAGATACAGTAAGTGTATCTAAGTAACTCATGGCTACGTAAATGAATGATAGCAAAATGAAGGGAATATAGGTTAGTTTGATCTTAGAAGAGGATAAAAGGTTAGCACATGGACCAAATGTCCTGTACTGTGTTGGACTGTTCGATGTTCTATGTACTGAACTGAACAGTTATTACATATTAGCAACAAATAGATTTTCAAAGCTCTATTAGCGAACATTAGAATAATGATAAATCTCACCTTGCTATTTGACTGAGCTATGTGTGGACATAAACAGGAATTATTGCAGGGAAAGTATTTAAGGTTTTCAAAATTAATAAATTTGAAGTTACCGAGGTCATTCAAATGGCGGCCTTTGTGGGGAGCCGCAGAAAATGGGGGAGATACTAAATGAGTATTTTGCATCAGTATTTAACGTGGAAAAGGATATGGAAGGGATATAGACTGTCGGGAAATAGATGGTGATATCTTGCACAATGTCCAGATAACAGAGAAGGAAACCCTGGATGTCTTGAAATGGGTAAAGGTGGATAAATCCCCAGGACCTGATCAGGTATACCCGAGAACTCGGCGGGAAACTAGAGAAGTGATTGTTGGGCCTCTTGCTGAGATATTTGTATCATCGATAGTCACAGGTGAGGCGCCGGAAGACTGGACTTTGGCTAACCTGGTGCCAACGTTAGGGCAAGAAGGGCAGTAAGGACAAGCCAGGGAACAATAGACCAGTGAGCCTGACCTCGGTGGTGGGCAAGTTGTTGGAGCAAATCCTGAGAGACCAGACGTACATGTGTTTGGAAAGCCAAGCACTGATTATGGATAGTCATCATGGCTTTGTGCGTGGGAAATCATATCTCACAAACTTGCTTGAGTTTTTTGAGGAAGTAACAAAGAGGTTTGATTTTGGCAGAGCAGTAGATGCGATTTATATGGACTTCAGTAAGGCGTTCTTCCCATAGGAAACTAATTAGTAAGGTTAGATCTCACGGAATATGGGGAGAACTAGCCATTTGGATACAGAACTGGCTCAAAGGTAGAAGACAGAGGGTGGTGGTGGAGGGTTGTTTTTCAGACTGGATGTCTGTGACCAGTGGAGTGCCACAAGGATCGGTGATGGTTCCTCTACATTTTGACATTTATATAAATGACTTGGATGCGAGCATAAGAGGTATAGTTAGTAAGTTTGCAGATGACACCAAAATTGGAGGTGCACTGGAGAGCCAAGAGGGCTACCTCACATTACAACAGGATCTGGACCAGATGGACCAATGGGCTGAGAAGTAGCAGATGGAGTTTAATTCAGTTAAATGCGAGGTGCTGCATTTTGGGAAAACAAATCTTAGCAGGACTTATACACTTAGTGGTAAGGTCCTTGGGAGTGTTGCTGAACAAAGAGACCTTGGAGTGCAGGTTCATAGCTCCTTGAAAGTGAAGTCGCAGGTAGATAGGATAGTGAAGGCGGCGTTTGGTATGCTTTCCTTTATTGGTCAGAGTATTGAGTACAGAAGTCAGAAGGTCATGTTTTGGGCTGTACAGGACAGTGGGTAGGCCACTGTTGGAATATTTCGTGCAATTCTGGCCTCCTACCTACCGGTAAGAAGTTGTGAAACTTGAAAGGGTTCAGAAAAGACTTACAAGGATGTTGCCAGGGTTGGAGGATTTGAACTACAGGGAAAGGCTGAACAGTCTGGGGCTGTTTTCCCTGGAGCATTGGAGGCTGAGGCGTGACCATATAGAGATTTACAAAATTTTGAGGGGCATGGATAGGGTAAGTAGGCAAAGTCTTTTCTCTGGGGTCGGGGAGTCTAGAACTAAAGATGGTAGGTTTAGGTTGAGATGGGAAGATATAAAAGAGACCTACAGGGCAACTTTTTCACACAGAGGGTCGTAAGTGTATAGAATGAGCTGCCAGAGGAAGTGGTGAAGGCTGGTACAATTGCAACATTTAAGAGGCATTTGGATTGGTATATGAATAGGAAGCGTTTGGAGGGATATAGTGGGATTAGATTGTGTTGGGAAATGTGGTCGGCATGGATGGGTTGGAGTGAAGGGTCTGTTTCCATGTTGTATGCCTCTATGACTCGATGACTCTTAATGAGAAAAAAGTCAGATTTTTACAACGAGTGTTGTATCAGAAATCATTGATTCTTTTATATGTGTGATGATCTGAAAGAAAATGGATTTTTATATTACTGTATTAGTACAAGGGAACACTAGATTATTTTCAAATATGAAATTCACTGTAATTGTTAGCCAGAATAAGTTAAAGCTTTGTGAAATTATTGTAATGCTGATGACTTAATAATTGTTGTTAGAATTCTGAAAAAAGAAAATGTTATACTATTTGTCCTAAGAGTCAATAAATTAAATTGATATATGAACCACAATATACCTGTTAGCAAAACTAATTTAAATTATTATGCAATTATTGTCAAGGCAATGACTTGATAATTAGTGCTAGTATCTAAACAAATAAATTGATTCAATATTTTGAAAGCATTTTGCTCTGAAATTGATTGGATATTTATTAAGATCGGAAAACGGAGGGAATAAAATGCAATAGCTCGCTTGATTGGATTGAAGAAGAAAATGAGACAGTCCATGTCAGTGTCGGTTACCACAGCACAGTCCTTTTGGAGACAGGTCCCACCTGCAGATAGAGCTGAGCGATGCAGCAACCAACAGATCAGACCTAAACTCTACATTCATTCCACATCCAGTCGAGAATGGTGGTGGAGAATTGAACAACTCACCGGAAAAGGAGGTTCTACAAATATTCCCATCATCAATGATGGAAGAGCTGAACACATCAGTGCAAAAGATAAGGCTGAAGCTTTCTGGGAGCTAAATATCCAAGAATGCACATCCAAATGAAAAGGCAGGCAGGTGGGCAGAGAGGCTGGGGTTAGTGAACAGTAAGAAATGGAATTAAGTCAAGAGCAATAAATGACATTGGCTCAGATGATGTAGAATCTGTGTGGGTGGGGATGAGGAACCGCAAAGGTTAAAAAAAAAACATAATGGGAGTTATCTGTAGAGCTCCAAACAATAGTCAGGATTTGGGCATAAGTTACATGAGGAGATAGGAAAAGCATGTAAGGAAGGTAAGGTTACAGTGATCGGGGGGATTTCAATATGCAGGGGGACTGGGAAAATCAGGATGATAGTGGATTGCAAGAAAATGAATTTGTGGAATCTCTGCAACATGGCTTTTTGAAGAAGGTTGCAGTGGAGCCCACTAGGGAACAGGCAATTCTGGATTTAGTGTTGTGCAATGAGGCAGACTTGATAAGGGAGGTTAACGTGAATGAACACTGAGGAGGCAGGGACCATAATATGATAGAATTTACGCGGCAGTTTGAGAGGGAGAAGATGGAATCAGATGTAACTGTATTCCAGCTGAATAAAGGCAGCTACAGAGACATGAGGGAGAAGCTGGAGTGAATTGACTGAGAGAGGAGTCAAGCAGGAAAGAGAGTGGAACAGTGATGGCTAGGGATTCTGGGAGTGTCCGGGTGACACAGTAAAAATTCATCCCGAGGAAAAAGCAGCATGGATCAGGGAGGGTGAGGCAACCATGGCTGACTCGGGAAGTCAGGGAAAGCATACAAGCAACATATCACATGGCAAAGGGCAGTGGGATGTCAGTGAAATGGGAAGCCAAAAAAGAACAATGGAGAACAATGAAGAAAAAACATAAGGAGAAAGAAGATTAAGCATGAGAGAAAGCGAGTGTGTAATATTAAAAACATGATTGCCGGAGTTTCTTTAGTTACATAAAGTTCAAAAGAGAGGCGAAAATGGACATGTGCTGCTGGAAATTGAGGCTGGAAGAATAGTAATGGGGAACAAAGAAATGGATAAGGAACTGAATAAGTACTTTGCATCAGTCTCCATGGTGGAAGACACAAATAATATCCCAAAATTTCAGGGACAGTCGGGGTGGCGGGGGTGGGGGTGGGGCGGGTGGCGGTGGAACAGAGATGAGTGTGGAATATAAATCACGAACAGATCAGGCTTGGTCTTATTGAATGGTGGAGCAGGCTCAAGGGGCATAATGGTCACCTTCTGCTTCTTTCTCACATGATCCCAGACTGAGAGCTTTGTTTAAAATTCATTCACTGGATGTAGGCGCCACTGGCTAGGGCAACATTTATTACCCAGAGAGCAGTTAAGAGTTAACAATATTGCTGTGGGTCAGGAGTCACATGCAGGCCAGACCAGGTAAGGATGGCAGATTCCTTCCCTAAAGGACATCAGTGACACAGATGGGTTTTTCCTGACAATCAATAATAGTTTCATGGTCATCAACAGACCCATAATTTTAGATGATTATTAAATTCAAGGTCCACATTTGCTGTAATGCGATTTGAATCAGGGTCCCCAGAATATTCGCTGGGTCTCTGGATTAACAGTTCAGCAATGATAACACGAGGCTGTTACCGAGCTACAAAGGGACAGTTTTACGGGTGGAAACCAAATCCTTGATCAAACTGGATTAAATAAAGGAGTGCTGATAGAATGGAGGAGAGTTGAAGGGATTGGGGGAAGAGAATTACCAAGTTTAGGTTCAAAGCAGCTGAAACTAAAGCCACCAACAGGGAGGAGATGAAAACAAGAAACTCTCATGCAGCTGGAATTGGATAAGTGCAGCTACCTCAGGGAGGTGTGGAACTACACTGGGAGGACAGGGTGAAGGCATGGGTAGGTTTAAAAGCAGTGAACCAAATTTTGAAATCATATTTCTGAACATAATGTCGATGAGGTTAAAATGGAGGGAGATGTCTTACGTGACTTGCTTTAAGGACACAGACAGTAGAATCTGAGGTGATCATGAGGATGTGGAGGTGAAGGTGGGAGACAAGCTGGGACTGTGTTGGAGTAGTCACTGTGAGAGGGAACAAATGCTGGATGCAGGGTTTCAGCAGCTGATGGACTGACACTGAGGTGAGCCATCAGAAACTGAGCAAGTGACCACCATCGAATAGGACAGAGAAACTGATCCATCAGCCTGAAACTGACTGACCACGTGGCTGTCAGTGACTCCAACACAAGTGAATGGAAACATTGCTCAGAGCCTGTTTCTGTAACATTCAACACAACCAGGAAATGGAAAGTGAATAATTAGCTGAAAACAAGGCGACTGCTCTGTTAGAGTCAAAATCATTCAATGTTCAGTTATTGAATATTACTGACTCTCAGAATATTCTAACCTGCAGAATCACAGTAAAAGGGGAAAGTAAACAACATTCTTGGCAAAGACAGAATGAACCAACTACTTGTATAAAACTAGCTCAAAACAAAGGTGCTGAATCCTCCACAAACTGACAAACACAGGTATATGACAAACACACCATCAGTTTGTAGATAGACAATGAAATTCTTCAGAAAAACACTTCCCTGCTTATGGTGTGTGGTAGAAATCATTCTCAGTGAGAACTGCCACTTATTTCCTTTGAAAAGAGTCTCTGTTTCCCTTCAGAAAAGCAGGTGTGTCGCGCACTTACAGACTGACTTACGGACAAAGGAAACCTGATCTGAGACTCGCAGGTTAATTAAGCTATTAGTGACAGTCCATTGCACACAACAAGAGCTTACACCACAACAGATTCTAGGGAAAACAACAATGAAATGAAAAAGGTGAATTAGTCTTAATAATCATGCAGCCTCTCTCGATTAAATAATTCTAGTCAACTTCCAAACATTTTAAAACTATTAATACCAATGCATACATATTTATTTCCTTTCCTAAGTTTCCTCCAAAAAATATATCTGACTATTCTCTTCAAAATATATTTTAAATGGTCAATTCATAATCACAATTCATTTCCAATTATTCTTAGAGCAAAACAACTTGCAAACTAAAATAGTTTTCATGTCAATAATGACACTGGAAACTTTGTTATGTAGTTTAACCATATTTCCAAATATTGTTTTGGTTCATTATTGCAGTGAAGCTAAAATTAAAGTCTATTTATTTTCTCTGATATCCTTCCATTACTTTATTCCCTAATAACAATGCCCACGGTGTAATGGGTGACAAGCATTAAAATAAAATTGAATTTTCAATGCAAGAACTGGTACAAATAATCACATATTATTCAGTTCATTCATTGTCGTTGATTATCAGAGTTATATTCATTGTATGATCATGTTAAATTCACTTAAATAATCACAGTACAATTCTCACCTCTATAGATATGTCAAAGTGAATGTCAAATTATTAATATTCCAAGTCAAACCAAATTTACATTTTGCTCTGTTTTATTCCAGGAATGACAGGATGTGTTACATTATTATGGGAAACAGGAACAAGTGAAGGTGGTGGCTCTCAGACGTGAGGCCTTAAAGCCAAAGGGCCAGGTGGTAGTTACAGTGGGGGAGGTACCTAGTGCCCCGCTCTCCTCAGAAGGCAGTGAGGATGGTGACACTGACTGGAACGGGTTAGATGGTGAAGCAGCCACGTATGGACAGAGGGACGACAATGGGTGGGATGACCCACCGCCCTATAAGACCCAGAAGGCCCTGTCTATGGCTCCACTGTGCATCAAAGCTCAAACTTGGACAGACAGTAGGGAGCAACAAGGGGAACTGACAGAAACGAAACCTGAACCGTTTATCCAGCTGAACGACAGATGTTGGTGAATGAACACCCAGCCTGACAGAGAATTGGTAATAATGGGCCTTATTGGGACAATATGGATGAATAAGTAGAGGTACACAGTCTCACCGAAAATGATGTACGGACCCTCCCTCGGCCCAAGATGCCCTGACGTGTACAGCAGAATCTGTCCCTGCAATAAGAGGGTGAGGGTGAGAGTCGGTTCCCCCAATGCACAGCCGATCAGTGGCTCCAGGCATTTACAGATATTACAGGGACACACTGGGGAGGGGACAGGCTGAATGGGCTAAAATAACTTTGGTGACTCAGAGACAAAAGGGTGATATCGAGGATCATACAGAGAGGAAGCCTGATGTATGTAAGGACCACGGGGGATGATGAAATCGGTTTGATGTATTTAAAAGATGACATGGGACCCTATTTAACTGTAATTATAAACATGGGACTCTCAGTGGGAGATAATTCTAACCACATTCTGAATTGGGCCATGAGAGCTGAGGCAAACGGAGAAACACAGGGGAATAGCTGCAGTACAGGGAGGGTAATCAGACCCACAATGTTACAAGGGAAGCAGGAAAGGGTACATAGACAAGGAATGTAGGCAGAGAGAGGGAGATAGGTGTTCATATTGTGAGTGGCCTGTGTTCACGTAGGTATATGCATAGCCCATGAATATTCATTGATGCGCTGTTAAGGGGCCAACACTTTCATGATTCTAACACCGGAGCACCTTTGCCTTTTATGCCTCACCCTACAACTCAAATCCTCCAACCCGAACAACATCCTTGTAAGTCTTTTTTGAAACCTTTCAAGTTTCACAGCACCCTTCTGATAGGAGGCAGGCCGGAATTGCACACAATATTCCAAAAGTGGCCTAACGAATGTCCTGTACAGCAACATGACCTCCCACATCCTATATTCAATGCTCAAACCAATAAAGGAAAATATACTGAACACCTTCTTCATCATCCTATCTGCCTGCAACTTGACTTGAAAGGACTATGATCCTGCAGTCCAAGCTCTCTTTGTTGCGCAAACGTCTTCAGGGCCTTGCCATTCAGTGTACAAGTCCTGCCCTGATTTGCTTTTCCAAAATGCAGCACATCACATTTACCTAAATTAAACCCCATCTGATCAATATCTTATTGTAATCTGAGGTAACCTTCTTCATTATCCACACCCCTCCAATTTTGTATGACCTGTAAACTCATTTACGATACCAAATTATTTAAATGAATGACGAAAAAAATCCAGAAATAAACATCCATTTCTCTGAGATTGAATGAGCTCTGTCTGTGTAAATCCTGCCCAATGACTCTGTACCAGAGAAAGGCTGCACATGCGCCTGGCTGCACCTTGCCCCCTACAAAACTGGTGGCTCCACATGTGTACAGAGAATTCTTGCCCCGAATAAAGATGGCGGCGCGCACTCATGCCTGCAGCCACACTGAGGCAATTCCCCGTTTACTGTAAACACGAGACTGGGACGTTCAAATTTGTGTTTTCCGACGTGCACATTTTGTTTGTAAAATCTCACCGCTCATACAGAATTGCTCTCACCTCCTGCTGTTCCACAGACAGCCTTGATGATTTTTGTGGGTACCTATTATCTGCCTGGTTACTCGTTTGTCCTTAGTGTATTTGTACAATCACTCTGGATTCTCCTTAAGCCTATTTCCTAAAGCTATCTCATGTCCCCTTTTTGCCCTCCTGCTTTACCTCGAGTATACTCCTACTGCCCCTATTCTCCTCTATGGATTCACACAAACACAGCTCTCTGTACCTGCCATATGCCTCCTTCATTTTCTTGACCAGGCCCACAATATCTTTCGTCAGGCAGCATTCTTTACACCTACCAGCCTTGGCCTTAACAGGAACATACTGTCTGTGTACTCTCATTGTCGCAGGCCTATGGAGGCAATGGCAGATGAGGATACAGAAGCAATCATTCTCAGTAAAGAGGAAATGTTGGGAAAGATAACAGCCTAAAGGTAGATGGGTATCCAGGCTCTGATGGAATGCATCCCAGGGACTAAAGGAGATGGTGGGGGAGGGGGGGGGGGAGTAACAAATAGACCTCGTGATAATTTAATACCATTTGTTGGATTCTGGGATGGTTTTGACAGACTGGAAGCTGCAAATGTGGTGTTACTATTTTTCAAAAAGGACCCGTTAGCTTAACCTCTGTAGTGGGGAAAATGCTTGAATCTCTCAAGGAAGTAGTGGTGAGATATCTGGGTAGAAATTGTCTCATTGAGCAGACACAGCATGGATTCATGAAAGGCAGGTCACGTTTAACGCATTTAATGGAATTATTTGAGGATACGACGAGTACGTTGGACAAGGTGGACTCTGTGGATGTGGTGTACATGGATTTCCAGAAGGTATCCGATACGTTGCCAACAAAAGGCTGCTGAATAAGGTAAAAATGCATGGCATTCTGGGTAATGTATTATCATTGATACTGGATCGGTTAACCAACAAAAAATAAAGAATGGGAATAAACGGGTGTTTGGATTAATGTTGGCACGACAACTGTTTGCAATTTACACAAATGTTTTGGAGTTGAGGACCAAGTGTACGGTGTCAGAGTTCATATTTGATACAAAGATGAGGTAGAGCAATGTCTGCAGAGGCCTCTGTCAGTCTGCACAGGTTAAGTGAGTGGGTAAGGGTCTGGCAGATGGAGTTCAGTGTTGGGATATGTGAGGTCATCCATTTTGGTCGGACTAACAGCAAACTGATGATGAAATGGTGAAAACGTGCAGCATGCTGCTGTGCAGAGGGAGCTGGGTGTCCTTGTGCATGAATCACAGGAAGTTGGTTTGCAGGTGCAGCAGGTAATTATGGCAGTGAAGGGAATATTGTCCTTCATTGCTAGAGGGATGGTTATGCTGCAGCTGTACAGGGTGCTGGAGAGACCACACCTGGAGTACTGTGTACAGGTTTGGTCCCCTTGCATTAGCAAGGATGTAGTGGCACTGGAGGGAGTACAGAGGAGGTTCACTAATTTGAGTTGGGAGTTGAGGGTTGGTGTATGTGGAGAGATTGAGAAAACTGGTTCTATAATCATTGTAATTTAGAAGAATGGGAGGTTGGAGAGGAAACAATAAAATTATGAAGGGAGTAGATAAGACAGAAGCAGGGAGGCTATTTCCACTGCGGGCGGGTCAAACTACAGAGCATTACCTCAAAATAAGGGGGAGCAGATTTAGGACTGAGTTCAGGAGGAGCTTCTTCAGCTAAAGGGTTGTGCATCTGTGGAATTCCCTGCCGAGTGCATCATTTGACGTTATCAACTTGAATGCCTTTAAGGCAAAATGTAGATTTGTGAACAGGAAAGGAATTAAGGGTTATGGTGAGAGAGCAGGAATGTGGAGCTGAGGCCATGAAAAGATCAGCTCTGATCTTATTGAATGGTAGAGCAGGCTTAAGGGGCCAGATGAAAGTTCTTGCCTTGTGCCATCAAAATTGGCCTTTGTCCAATTCAGAACCTTAACGTTTAGATCTGGTATATTATTTTCTGTAACTATTTTAAAACTAGTCGAATCATCAGAGACTCCCAACAGTGTGGAAGCAGGTCATTCAGCCCATCACATTGATATTGACCTGGAGAGCCTCCTAACCTTCCCCTGTAACATTGCATTTCCCAGGGCCAGCCAACCTACACATCTCTGAACACTATGGACAATTCAGCCTGGATAATCCACCAAACCTGTACATCCCTGAACACTGTGGGCAATTCAACCTGGACAATCCACCCAACCTGGACATCCCTGAACACTGTGGGCAATTCAGCCCGGACAATCCACCCAACCTGCACATCTTTGGACTGTGGGAGGAAAACCAGAGCACCCGGACGAAATCCTTGCAGAAAATCCCAATAAGGTGATTATCCCTTTCTTATTTCCCAGTTCCACCTAAATAACTTCACTGGGCGTACTCCCAGGAATATCTTCCCTAAGCAAAAACATAATGCTATCCCGAATCAAAAATGCCACTCCCTCTCTTGTCCCCTTTCTATTCTCCCTATAGCATCTATACCCTGGAACATTAAGCTGCCAGTCCTATCCATCCCTGAGTGGTGCCTCTGTAATTGCTATAATATCCCAGTGCCATGTTCAAAACCATACCCTGAGCTCATCTGCCTTCCCTGTCAGGACTCTTGCATTGAAGTAAATGCAGTGCAACTGCTCAGTCTGACTTCATTCAGCCCATGATATTAATACTGACCCTTGCCTGCCTTGACTATTTGACTTCTGAGCTGTACCAGCCTCAGACATACCACTTTTCTCAGTATCTTCTTGGGTTTACACCCACTCCCTCACTGGTTTAATGCCTCCCGAGTATCACCAGCAAGTCTCCCTGCCTAGATATTAGACACCTTCCAATTCAGGTACAAACCATTCTTCTTATGCAGGTCAACTCTACTCCAGAGGCGATCACAACGATCCAAAACACGTGAATCCTTTTCCCCTGCACCAGCTCCTTAGCCACTCATTGAGCACCTCCTCCTCCTCCTCTGTAATATGGACATTTTTCAAGATGTCACCATTTATTTCCCCACATTCTATATCTCCCATGTACTTTTTCACAGTAAACACTAATGCATAATACTTGTTTCCTATCTCGCCCATCGCCTGCAGCTCCACTCAATGGCTGCCTTGCTGATCTTTGAGGGTCTCTATTTTCTCCCTAGTTGGCCTTTTGTTCCTCATGTATTTACAAAAGCCCGTTGGATTATCCTTAACCCTATTCGCCAAAGCTATCTCACGTCCCCTTTTTTGCCTCCTGATTCCCCTCTTAATTATACTCCTACTGCCTTTATACTCAAAAATTTTTTGGATTGGAATAAATGCAAAATATAACATCCTGACAAAATAAACGAGGGTAGGACTTACACTCAATAAAAGTAGGGTCTTGAGTAGTGATATGGGAACAAAGCGACCGAGGGCTTCAGGTCTTTGAAGTGTGTGTTACATGCAGACAGGCTGGTGAAGAAGGTGCTTAGCAAACTTACCTTCATTGTTCAGACCTCTGAGTCCAGGAGTTGGGACGTTATGTTGAGCATGTACAGGACATTGGGGAGGCCTCTTCTGGAATACTCTGTCCAGTTCTGGTTGTGCTGTTATAGGAAGGATATTATTAAAGTGGAGCAGGTTCAGAAGAGATTTACCAGCATGTTTCCATGAATGGAGGGATTGTGTTCGAAGGAGAGGCTGGATAGCCGGGGGGGGGGGGGGAATTCAAAACTCAGGTGCATTCATTTTGAGAAGAAATTAGAAAGATTTGGGAAAAGACATTAGGGTTTTAAAAAAAAATTATACGTGTGAAATGAACTTCCAGAGGAAGTGGTAGCTGTGAATACAATCACAATATTTAAAAGACTTTCACATAAGTACATAAATAGGAAATATTTGGATGGATGAGGACTAAGCGGAGGCAGGTACAATTAGTTCAGTTTGGAATTATGGTTGGCATGGACTGGTTGGACCACAGGGCCTGTTTCCTTGCTGGATAACATTATGACTCTAATCCTCACTAACTCTAAATTCCTCCATCCTCAACTCTCCCGATCACTGTCACTTCATCCAGCCTCACAACTCTTCCTTATTTATATAATTCCTCACCAGCCACAGAACGCTCCCTATCTCATGTCCTCCAGTTTCTCAGATCTCTGCGATATGTGCCTTTCTTTAGTTCCAGCCTTGAGGATGCCCTCATTCACTCCGATTGGTTGGAGGACAAACTGGTACAACCTGGTCCTCCAGTACTGCTCTCTGTCCCCTATTGACCTGCGCTGACATCAATCATTCGGGGCCCATTGTGAGGTGAGTGGTGGGATCCTCCCTCTCTCTGCCCTGGGATGAGCTTCAATATTCACAGTCAATGGGGCAGTATCACAGAGCACAGGGGCTGGGGCTATTCAGCCCATTTGGGATGTACCCTCTCCCTCTGGAGATGCTGCAAATCTGTCCCAATTCTCTTCCCATTTGCCCATAGACCCCCAAATCTTCCCTTAAAAAGTAAAATTCCAAATCTGTTTATGAATAACTGCTGAGTCTGTGTCCAGCTGCCATTCAGACTGTTCCAGATACTCAGAACTTACTGAATAAAAAAAGTTCACATATTCACATTATTTGCCAATTACCTGAAAATAGTTACTAAAATTGTGACATTGTTAACAATTCCCCTCTCTCTGCAGATTAGATATCCTAGAAACAAATTTGCACATGGTCAAAATCATTGCTTAACCTTCTCAGCTCAAAGGACAATTATCTGTGCTTCTGCTAGCTCTCCACAAAAGAGGAACACATCTTATTTTCATTTATTAGTGTCATAGAGATGTACAGCACAGAAACAGACCTTTGGTCCAATTGGTCCATGACAACGAGGAATCCTCAACAAATGGAGCCCCATTTGCCAGCTATTGGTCCGTATTATTGGAAACTCTTCCTATTCATGTACCCAATCGGATGCCTTTCAAATGTTGTAATTGTATCAGCCTCCACTACTTCATCTGGCAGCTCATTCCACACATACATCACACACAGCTTGAAAACTTTGCCCCTTGGATCCGTTTTTAATCTTTGCCCTCTCAACGTAAACCAATGTGATCTTGTTTTGAACCCACCTAACTGGGGGGAAAAGACCCTGGCTGTTCACCTTATCCATGCCCTTCATGATTTTATAAATCTCCATGAAGTCACCTCTCAGTCTTTGACTCTCCAGGGAAATTAACCCTGGCCTATTCAGCCTCTCCCTGTAGCCCAAATCCTCCAACCCTAGCAAAGTCTTTGTAAATCTTGTCTGAACACTTTCAAGATTCACAACATCCTTTCCAGAACAGGGAATTTCGAACTTAAAACATAATTCCTGAAATGGCTTAATCAATGTCCTGTTCAACCACAATTTGACGTCCCAGCTTCTGTACTCAATGCATTGACCAATAAATATAAGCATACCAAAGACCACCTTCACTAGTCTGCCTACCTGCGACTCTACTTTCAAGGAACAATGAACTTGCATTCCATGGTCTCTATGTTCAGCAACATTCCCACGGACTTTACCATTAAGTGTACAAGTCCTGCTCTGATTTGTCTTTCCAAAATCCAACAGCTTACATTTGTCTAAATTGAACCCAGTCTGCCATTCCTTGCTCCAATGTCCCATCTGGTCAAGATACTGTTGCATTCTGAACTAACCTTCTTCATTGTCCACTACACCTCCAATTTTGGTGTCTTCTGTAAACCCACTGACCATATCTCATATATTCACATCCAAGTCATTTATTTAAAGACCCAATATCCATTCCAGCAGGACAATGCTGCTCACAGGCCTCCAGTCCACAAAGCAACCCTCCATCACCACCCTCTGCCTCCTACCTTCAAGCCAGTTTTGTATCCAAATGGCTAGTTCTCCCAACATTTCATGTTATCTAACCTTGCTAACCAGTCTGCTTTGTGGAACATGGTTCAGTGTCAATATAGACAACGTCCAGAGTCTGCCTTCATCAATCACCTTTGTCACATCTTCAAAATAACTCAATCAAGTTAGAGAGAGGAAGAATTTCCCACACACTAAGCCATGTTAACTAGCCCTAATCAATCCTCGTCTTTCCAAATACATGTAAATCCTGTCCCTCAGAATCCCTTCCAACAACTTACCTACCACTGACATTAGGTTGACTGTTCTCTTGTTCCCTGGCCTTTCCTTACCACCTTTTTTAAATAATGGCACCCATCTTCCAGCACCTCACCTGTCACAAACAATGATATAAATACCTCAGGGAGGGGCACTGCCAAAACCTTCCTAGCTTTCCACAAATTTCTGGGATACACCTGATCAGGTCCCAGGGATTTATCCACCTTGCTACTGTTTAAGACATCCAGTACTTCCTCCTCTGTAACATAGACACTTTTCAAGTTATCACTACTTATTTCTCCAAACTCTGTAGAATAGAAGAGCATAGTATTTCTCCCACATCCTGTTGTTCCATAGATGGCCTTGTTGATCTTTAAGGGGTCCTATTGTCTGTCTGGTTATTATTTTATGCTTAAAGTATTTGTAGAATCTCTTTGGATTCTCCTTAAACTATGTCCTAGAGATATTTCAAGTCCCCTTTTTGCTCTCCTGATTACCCTCGAGTATATTCCTGTAAAAACGTGATCTTGTACTCCCAATACCTCTGCCTCTGCCATACCTGCTCCCAGAAGAAGCAATTCCACTCCAGGACATCCCAGAAAGGTTTCCTCTTTCAAGGACCGCGTTTCTCACCCACTTGATCAACAATGCACTCCAACGCATATCCTCCACTTCCTATACCTCTGCCTTCCCCCCACACCTCCAACCACAATAAGAATATAATCCCCCGGTCCTCACCTGCCACCCACTAATCTCCATTAACCTCTGCTATGTCTGCTACCTACAGTCAGACCCCACCACCAGGGATATATCTCCCTCCCCAGCCCTTTCTATCTTCTGCAGAGACCATGGGATCTTTGGTGCTGATGTGCTGCCCCACGGATACTTCAGTCTCTCACCCTGCCAAATGGCCGAGTGAGATTATCATTAGATGGATAATCCAGACACCCAGATAACGTTCTGAGGCCCAGGGTTTGGATCCGGTCACGGCAGACAGTGGAATGTGAGTTCAATAAAAATTTGGAATTAAGAATCTATTAAAGACCACGAATCCATTGTTGATTATTGCGAAAAAAACCCTCATCAGATTCGCTAACATCCTTCAGGGAAGGAATCTGCCATCCTTACCTGGTCTGGCCTACATGTGACTCCAGACCCACAGCAATGTAGTTGACTCTTTACTGCCCTTTGAGCCCAGCCAGTGACACCCTCATCCTGTGAATGAATAACAAAGAAGGTCAAGTCTTGTACACAACCATACTATTCTTACAGATAAGTGATCTCTTAGTAAATTTGCTTCTCAACTCCCTGCTGAGTATTGGGGAAGTTGGGGGCCGGTCAATAGTACCATCCCAATAAGGAGATCATCCCTTTCTTATTTCTCAGTTCTGCCTGGATGTACTCCCAGGAATACCCTCTTGAAGCCCAGCTGTAATGTTATCCCTTATCAAAAATACCTCTCCCCCTGCTCTGTTGCCCCCTTTCTATCTTTGCTATAGCATCTATACAGTGGAACATTAAGCTGCTGGCCCTATCCGTCATTAAGTTATGCCTCTGTAATTGCTATAATATTCCAGTGCGATGTTCAAAACCATACCCTGAGCTCCTCTGCCCCCTGCATTGAAACATATGCAGTATAACTGCTCATTCTGTGCCTTGCCCTTGTCTGCCTTGACTGTTTGACGTCTGAACTGTACCAGCGTCAGACTGAGCTCTTCCCTCACTCTCTCTCTGAGTTTACCCACAATACTTCACTGGTTTAATGCCTCCTGAATAGCACTAGCAACTGTTCCCTTCCAGTGCCAGTACAATCCATCCTTCTGATGGAGGGCAATTCTACCCCACAAGAGATTCCAATGATCCAATAATGTGAACTCTTCTATTCCTATGTCATTGATACCAATAAACAACAGCCTCCCCTCAAAATGGTTATTCTCCCCTTTAAGAATATTCTGCTCCCTCTCTGAGACATCCTTATACAAAAATTACACATTCGAATTATAAACCTTACACTCATCAGGTCATCATAAAAGGATTACATGACACATTGAAGGTTTGGGGAGACCTTTTGAGAGAATGTGATGATTCAAAGGAGAATTTTTAAGCAGCAAATGGGATTGATCTGGAACACAATACTCACACACACAATGTGAATATCCAGATCCTGATATACTGAGTAATTCAATCAGAGTTTAGCAGAATATTTACTGAGATTATCAACTGAATGTCCACCTGTAATATCCCGTAATACAAGTTTATAAAATCTGTCACTATCAGTTTAAGTTAGAAACTCACAGCATCCCCTCCTTGTGGCCCAGGATTACTGTACATATTACCCTAGAGGACATCAGCAGTCAACTCAGAGGGAAATCTGTGGGTTTCTAGGACATTCCAACTTGAGATCTCATGTGACTGAACACAGCAGTTCTTTGACACATTGGAGAAAATGATCCAAGGGTCAGTGAGATATGGGGAACAAGAATTACTTTCTTTTCTTTCATTCCGTGCTGCCGCTCTGCCTCATCAATAAGACATGGGTGTGAAAGGCTAATGCCTAACGATGGGCAAGTTGTCTCCATCCTGACCAATGGGTAGGAAGATCCTCTCAATCACTCCAAAGCGTATCCCTAAAAAGACAGCAACTCTGTCTGCTTCCCACTGCCCAGTGCTCCCAGTAAATGTTTGGAAGAATGGGAAGGGGGGATATCTCCTAGAAAAGGCATAACTGTAAAGGTCTAGGAGGATTATGAAAAGAGAGAGATGCACAGGAGAAGGGGGCAACAAGTTGCCAGATGGGGTGTAACTTGGGAAAAATGGGAAGTTGCTCATTTTGGAGGAGATAATAAAAGAACAAAGTACTATTTAAATGGTGGAAACTGTAGAAAGCTGCACCACAAAGGGACCTGGGGTAATTGTTCAGGAAACACAGAAAGCTACCACACAGTTACACCAGGAAATCAGGAAGGGGAATCGAATGTTTTGTTTCAAAAGTTTTCAGTATTAGAGTTTGGAGTCTCTACCTGAGAGTAACGTGTGGAAGTGCTGGTCAGACCACCATATCTGCAGTAATGAGAGCAGTTTTGGTCCCTTTAGATAAGGAAATGTGTCACTTTATTGGAGGCATTTCAGGGAAGATTCAATGAGATGATCCCTGGTTTGGAGGGATTATCTTTTAAATAAAGGTTGAAAAGGTTGGGTCTCTACTCACTGGATTTTGGAGAAAGAGAGGTGATCACATTGAGACAGATGGGATTCTTTAGGGGTTTGACAGGATAAACACTGAGAGGATGTGTCTGAGGGTAAATACTGAGAGGGGAGTCTGAAACCAGATTATGAGTCACGGAATCAAGGGTTCGGTTTTGGATTCAAGTTTAAGGTGACACAGACGCGGGTAAGGGGTTTCAGTAGCAATGGAGCTGGGGTGAGGTGGAAAAAAGTAACGTTTAAGAGATTGGAATTCCTGGTGTTTGTGATTGTGTGGATGTCTGATCAGAAGGTCACCTTGGGGTCAGATATAACAGCAATATTGTGAAGAGTGTCATTCTGCTTCAGAGAGTTCCCAGTGAGAGGGAGGGGCTCAGCAGAAAGGTAAATGTAAGGCAATGGGTTTAACCATGACAATGTTTCATTGGAGGAAACTGCAGCTAATCGAGTAGTAGGAGTGTGGTAAGCAGTTTGATAACTGAGTAACAGTGGAGTAATGGAGAGGGATGATGGGGAGGGAGAGCTGGGCATCGTCCGTGTACATGTCAAACCTAACACAGTGTGTTTGGATGATATCACCTCCTGGCATGATGTACGTGAGATACAGGAGAGACCAAGGATAGATCGTTGAGGGACACCAAATGCAAGGAATTCAGAAAGGAAAAGGAGAGTGGAGATGGAGCAGGATTTTCCAACAACAGTGAGGTCAAGTATTAGTTTTTCACAGAATGGGAGAGAAGGACATAACCAAAAAAAAAGACCAACAGACAGAACAAGGAACAATATCTATGAATTGGCGAGGGGGAGTGATGAGGCGGCAGCAGAGGAAAGAGAGTTGGAAAGTGAGTTTAGTGAGATTAGGCTAAACTGTCAAGGTGAGCTCTGATAAGACTTGACAAGACACTGGAGAAAGATGTAGGTTCAGGACAAAACCAGGAACACCACGTGAGGCAGTTTGGCTCAGTGGGCTAGCGGGAGGGAGAGAAGCAGCAGATCGGATTATCTCAGTCTTAGTGACAGAGAAACTCCATGTGCTCCTCACTCGTTGTTGGAGGGGAGGATGGAGGAGACAGGATGATGGGCAGTGTTTTACAAAGAAACAAAACCAGGGTTAGTGATATTTAAAATGAATGAACAAACCTGATGTATTTAGGTTTTATCCAGAATATTAAAACAAATGACTGAAGTCCAGGTTCGAATCCCATCTTGGCAAATGGTGGCATCTGAATTCAAGACAAAAAAAACAACGTATTAGGAATCTCCTGATCTCCATGAAACCATTGTCATTGGCGAAAAAAATCCTGCCAACCTGACAGCAGCCCAGCCAGCTACTCAGTGAAATAATCACTGCAAAGTCTCAACACAGGAATGAAACTGGATGGACCAGTTGGCAACTAACAAGGCACCAGAAATTACAACCACAGAATCAGCTCTCTCGATAGTGCAACGTCCTCCTCACTAACATATGGTTTTTGGTGCCAAAATGTGCAGAGCTGTCTCACAGACTAGTCAAGGAACAGCCTGACATAGTCATACCCACGGAATCATCCCTTACAAACAATGACCAGACACCACCATCACCATCCCAAGATATCGAGAGTGTGGTGCTGGAAAAGCACAACAGTCAGGTAGCATCCGAGGAGGAGAATCGACGTTTCTAGCCTAAGCCCTTCATCAGCCTGACCTGCTGTGCTTTTCCAGCACCAGACTCTTGATTCTGATCTCCAGCATCTGCAGTCTTCACTTTCTCCTAAAATCTCTGGATATGCCCTGCCCCACCAGCAGGACAGACCAGGCAGAGGTGGTGGCACAGTGGTGTACAGATAGGGAAGATTTGCCCTGGGAGTACACAGCATTGGCTCCGGAGACCAGGAAGTCTCATGGCTCCTGCTGATTACCACGTCCCGTCCTCCCTTGGCTGATGAATCACTCCTCCTTCATGTTGAATAACATTTGGAGGAAGCACTGAGGCAATAAAACGGTGTCAAATGTACTCTGGGTATAGGATTTCAATGTCCACAATCGAGACTAGCTCTGCAATAGAATTACTGACTGAGCTGGCCAGATCCTAAAGGGTATAGCTGCTCAACTGAGTCTGCAGCGGGTGGTGACGGAACCAACAAGCGGGAAAAACATACTTGATCTCATTGTTATGAATTGACCAGCTGCAGATACATCTGTCCATGACAGTATCAGTAAGACCAACCATCACACATTCCTTTTGGAGACAAAGTCTTGCCTTAAAGTTGAGAAAAACCTCCATCGTGTTGAGTGACACTATCACCGTTCTAAATAGGATAGACTTTGAAGAGATGTAGGATCTCAAAATGGGTATCTCTGAGGCACTGTGGGACATCAACAGCAGCAGAACTGTACTCCAGCACAATCTGTAATCTCATGGGTTTGTAAATCCTGCTCTCACCCATCACAATGGACTGAAAGGAGGGCATGCCATGAGCAGCACCAGGCAGACTTAAAAATGAAGTGCCAACTCGGTGAAGTGACCAAACAGGACTATCTGCATATCAAACAGCATCAGCAGCAAGCAACAGAGCTAAGTGATCCGACGTCCAATGGAACAGATCGGATCTCTGCAGTTCTGCCACACCCAGTTGTGAACGGTGATGGACAATTAAACAACTCACTGCAGGAAGCATCACAGATATCCCCACCCTAACTGATGGAGGGGCCTCACACATCCATTCACCAGATAAGATGACAGCATTTGCAGCAATCTGCAGCCAGAAGTGCAAAGTGGGATGATCCATCTCAGCCTTCTCCAGTGGTTTCTAACATCACAGATGTGAGTTTTAAAGCAGTTCAATTGAGTTTGAATAACATCAAGAAATGGTTAAGTAGTGCAAAGGCTACGGGCCCTGCCAATATTCTGGCAATAATACTGATGGCTTGTGCTCCAGAACTTGCCACCCACCAATCCAAGTACCGCTCCAGCACGGGCATCTACCGACAATGTGGAACATTGCCCAGGGATGTTCAACACAAAAACACAGGGCAATCCAACCCAGCCAATTTCCATCGATCAGTCAACACTCGATTAGCAGTAAAGTGATGGAAGATGTCATCGACAGGGCTACCAAGCAGCAGCTGCTCAGCAACAGTCAGCTCAGCGACGCTCATTTTAGGCTCCACCAGGGCCACTCAGCTCCCGATTGTGTTACCGCCCTGATTCACAATCTGGCAACCAGCTGAATCCCAGAGGCGAGGTGAGGTGAGTGTGATAACTCAGTCCCACTCCAAGACCACTATTTCTAGCTGATTCCACCCTTGTCTCAGCTCATACACTTTCATCCACCTTGTGTTATCTCCAGACTTCATTTTCCAAACACACTCAGGGTCAGCTTGCCACATTCAACCTCCCTGTAATCTCAAGAAAGTCTAAATCTCTGCTTGTTGATTCATCAAAAGGCTCCTAATTATAATCAACATACAGCCATAGAGATGTATAGCAAGTAAACAGATCCTTCGGTCCAACCCGTCCATGCTGACTAGATAACCCAACCCAATCTAGTCTCACCTGCCAGCACCTGGCCAATATCCCTCAATTTAAAATTCTCACACTTGATTTAATTCCTGACTGTGATAATCCCTAGCTCCCTGCACCACACACACTGAGACCTCGACAACCCATTTTCTTCGAGACTCCCAACCATTTGTTAATTCATTACTTCACCTGTGTGGCTGTTTCTACAGTTGCTGAAGCAGCTTGGTCTGAAATTCGCAGCCAAAACTTCACAGGTCTGCCTTTAAGACATCCCTCAAAACCTGCTTTTTGGCAATGCTTTTGGTCACCTGACCTAAAATCTCCATCTCTGGCCTTATGTCTAAAGTTCTCAATAGTATTTTTGAGAAATTATAAGCATGATAATAAAAATACAAACTGTTGTTGATTTGGACATTATTTTCAAATCATCACTGTTACTGAATGAGTAATCTGTAATGCCACTTACCCAACCACATTGTAGGAGCACCTCCACCACACAAACTGCAGCTGTACAAGAAAGTCAAACATCACCCTCTTCACAAGCAACAGGGCTTTGGCATTAATCACTGGTATCTGTGGAAGGAGAAACACAGTTGATGTTTCAGGGAGTGCAAAATGGATTACAGGGAATGAAAATGGTGCAGAATTTGATCGTCAGAAATGAAAGGAAAATACACTTGCTTGTTGGAAAAAAGAATTCTTGACTGTCAAATATATTCAAGATAAAAGTAATCTGATAATAGAGCAGTACATGGTCAGGGGCTGGGCCGCAGTGAAAAACTCATTTACAAAGGGTCTATAAAAGTAATAATACAGTAGTAAACAGACCAAAAATACACCTATGGTTCGAGACTGAGGAAACTAGATATTGACAAAGTGGTCATGAGGGAGCCCAGAGGTGAATCAGAGCAGTATTGGCTGCTCTGATCCCAGTGACTCTATACTAGAGAAAGGCTGCACATGCGCCTTGCTGCACCTTGCCCCCTACAAAGATGGCGGCTCCGCACGTGTCCAGTGAATCGTTGTCCCGAATAAAGATGGCGGCGCTCACTCAGGTCTGCAGCCGCGCTGAGGCAATTCTCCATTTACTGCAAACACGCGACTGGGACGTTCAAATTTATGCTTTCCGACGTCCATAATTTGTTTGTAAAACCTCTCCGCTCATAGCAACACAGTTTTTCTCCCGTTTCCCTGTTTATTTCTTTCCTTACCGTATCCTTTCTCTCCATAACTTCCCAACCATTCATTACAGCGACTCTGCGCCGCGCGCGAGGGTGATCACATGGTTTAGTTTAGCTCCGCCCTTCATTCACTTTGATTGGCTGGAAGACCAACATCCCGCTCGGTTCTCTGGCTCCGCCACCGTCCTTTCATTGGTCCGGTGCTGACATCAATCACCCGCGGGTCACTGTGTTAGATGGAGCATGCGCAGTGCGGCCTGCTTTTGCTGATATGTTGGGTAATGTGATGGGAGAGTTTACTGAGGGGAAGGTTCCCTTTGTGTGAGCTCTGCAGTAGATTTTCTTTATTCATGGAGGGAAGTGCCTTCCCACTCATGACTGTATAGCTGTGATTGATGAATCACTGCCATCTGAACCAGTACATAAACACCCCATTTTCACAACATCTGAGATCTTTAGCACATTGTATCACACTCTTCTTTGGAGACAACAAAAAAACACGAAACGGAGCCTCAAGGAATCGGAGCAGGAGTAGAGCATTGATTGCCTTCAGCTTCTTCCCCCATTCTATCAGATCATGGCTTGGCCAATCCAGACCTCAACACCTCTTTTATGCTTGATCCGCATAGCCCTCAACTGCTCAATATTTCAAAAATCTATCTGCCCTCTTTTAAAATAATTTGAGACAGAATCACAGATTCCCTACTATGTGGAAACAGGCCCTTCAATCCAACAAGCCAGAACAACCCTCCAAAGAGTAACCCAACTATTCCCCTCCCACATTTAACTTTCACAATTGTTTGGGTGAGAAAATTCTAGCCATTCACTGAGAGAAACAAATTCTTTACATTTTCTAAAATGAATGTTCCCTTATGTAATGTCCCCTGGTTTGAGACTTCACTGGTGCTAGAAGATCTAGTCAACATCTACCCTGTCAAGCTCCTCAGAATCTTGTTTCCATTAGATCACCCCTGCGTATCTATTCTTGATAGGTCAACTCTTTTGTCCTCAAAGCAGCTAAGTGAATCTTTTTTGAATGGTCTCCGATGTTAGTTTATCCTTTATTAAATATGGGAGCTAACACTGTATACAGTACTCCAAGTGAGGACTCAGCAACAGCCAGTGTGGTTAACCAATCCTCAGTCCATGCTAATACATTTCGCCGATACCATGAGCTCCTAAATTGTGCAATTAACTTTTATGTAGCACATTATCATTTGCATTTTTAAAATCCAAATACAGAACATCATTGGATTGCCCTTTATCAGCCCTGCTTGTTATCTCCTCAATGAACTGTCACAAATTTGTCGAATATAGTTTCTCTTTCACAAATCCCAGTCTACCATGTTTAATGATAAGCTTTTCTAAATATCCTGCAATTTCTTACTTTAATATTAGACTCTGTAGATTCTTTCAGTAGATTTGCTAATTCCCCTCTCTTAAATCCATGTGGACTCTGTCCAATCCTGTCACTGTTCAGTAAGAAACTTGACTGTACTCCAATATACTTAGTAAGTGTATCTGTATTTATATTTAAAAATTGATTTCTTATAAATGCTGGACCCATGCAATATCAATGAATTAGTGACTCTGAATTTGGGTTATAATGTTTTTTCTATTAATTCCTTTTTGTACTGTGTTATGCAGATAGCACCAAGTGATCACTCTTAATTGTGAGTAACTTTGAAAATAATATATTTTAAAAATGACTTCCCAAAATGCTGCCTCATTATTGTGCAAGGAGGATTTTGCATTCAATAGTTTGCAGATAAAATTGAACAGATTTTTGCTGCAATTTGGCCAGACTGCAGGTTACACCAAAGTGGCAACTCTGCTATCAAATTTTTACTTGACACTGCCCAAGGCGATACTGATGGAACTTCACTTTGCCATTCTGGGTCACCAGCTTTATTTCCAGGTTTAATCCTATAATCATCCTAGAGCTTGTAATTTTAGACAACTTCTCTTTTAGGTACATATGTAAATATCATACTGAAATGTTGCACTGAATGGTACCAAATCTGAAATTAGGCTCTAATCTGACCCTTCTACATATGTATTGGCATACGTCTATGCCAGTTATTTTTCTGAAGCCTGTGATTCCTGATGAAGGGCTTATGCCTGAAACATCAACTCTCCTGCTTCTCGCATGCTGCCTGACTTTCTGTGCTTTTCCAGCATGACACTTTTCGACTCTGATGTCCAGCTTCTTTGGTCGTCACTTTCTCTTTTGAGAAGTTTAAACCAAGAATAATTTTTGTTGATCAAAGTGCAATAGGAACCAATTCATGAAATTCAGATATCTCACATTTACCTTAACTATGGGAAGGCTAAGTCATGACTAAATTATTGTCAGTAATTGAAACTGTGCTGACAAACTTGTGCAGTATCAGTGCCTCACCTTTACAGTGTTCCCAGATATCGCACAGCTGCAGTATTTTGTTTTGCACTGAGCTATATGTTGTTTTCACTTTTTTCTTTGTGAAAGGTTACAAAATTAACTTGGATGAATATACTTATAATTTCTTTAACCAATGTTGGGAGGAAAAAAAAATGTCAGTATTTCAAGTGCTGATAAAGTAAAATAAACTGAATCAGTAGAAAGGGTTTAAGATGGATATGGAACAAATGCTGGCAAATGGGACTAGATTAATTTTGGATATCTGGTCAGCATGGGCAAGTTGGACTGAAGGGTCTGATTTTGTGTTGTACAACTGCAACTTCATTCTCTCAATTATTCAAGAAGTTGAAAACTTCAAGGAGGAAAAGGAGAATTTATGCAGAGAATGCACTTGAAATGATGATTGAGGTATATCAAACTCACATTATTTCATGACCTTTTCCTCTGGGTTCTTCACTAAACAAACTTGTTTTGTTAGCTGAATAACTATGTATCATGTGATTTGTTTCGCACAAAATATTTCATTAGGATCTTGCGAACTATTAAGAAGTGTTCATTTTTAAAATTTAGGTAGCTTGATTATTAAGCAAGAAAAGGTTAGCGTTTTACTCCCACTGAATCATTCCTCTATAAAAGGTAACAAGGTTTTTATTTTTCTGGACTTTGAATATATGAAAGTCAATTCTGAAAGAAAAAAATCCTCGTCGGTAATGTTCCCACATATGTGGAGAAATTGCTTCTGGTCAGTCTTCAGGTTATAGAGGCTCGGAAAGAAATGAGTTGGCCAAAGGAAGCAACATCATTTGGATGGACTATGCTCATTGGGGAAACTTGCAGGAACTGTAGAAGGAACACGTGTTTCAGAGTGTATGCAATAAACCTGAACATTGTTATTTTTTCACAGAGCTTGTGACCCGACTGGAGCAGCAATGAAGCTCGAATTGTTTTTTAAATTTCCGAGCTTGCCAAATTATTGTTGGTAAATGCAGGTGACTTTATCAAAGCACATTTCACACTCCCCAGCCAGGAATTTGATCCCAATTCTGTCAGTCCATCCATTCCTATGGATAACAGGTATTTTAAATGTGAGCACTCCATTTAACTATTTGAATTGAATACTTCAGTGGTTACATTCTTTTGGATTCTTAATTTCAAATTACTCAATGTGATTATTTTGTCCCCCCTGAATTTGCCAAGCACTGGGCAATTCTGGAATACTCCAAACATTTACAGTAGATGCATTCACACTATTGAAGGCAACCTGGCAGATTTGAATACCATTCAGGTAGTCAACAACAATACATAAGTAACTTTATGAATTGCTTACTGTACACCAACAACGCAAGTCAAGTATTAGTGAAACCACAGATTCTCTCCCAAGGATTCCAAAATCTAAACAGTGCATTCGAGATATGCTCACTATCACCATCTGGGAGCATTCTCCCAAAGTGCTCCCAGAATTTAGAAAGCACATACACTACCCTCCAAAGCTAAATCTGCTATCACAAGCTTCACTCTTATTGCATACAATGACATTTATTGTCCAGTTCTTTAACGTGACAAATGATTTTACAAACAATTTATAAAATTCATTAAATTCTGAAGAAATGTGATGTCAGCCCTTTGTAGAAGTGAATGGAAAGTGTGATGTTTGCTTGACCTTTGGCTCTATGTATCAGACCGAACTGAACCTTGAGCAAGATGTGGGATGTTTCCCACACTTTGTTTAAAAAAGCAAAGATTATGCTCTGAGATTTAAATGTTCAATAAGGTTTAGTAAAAACCCTTCCAAAAATTGAGTTTGTCTTGAGCTCCTTTAAAGAGACATGCTCTTGGCCTTCAATTTTGCGATATATAATCATTCTTTGGTGAAGGTGGCTGTGTGAAACACTGCAGGATATTGTGCTGAAGTGCCTCATTGGGTGGATGAGCTTTAATACTGATGAAATTGGCTAATTTCGAGATGGAATATTATTGAGAGTTAAATCTTGTTTTTAAACCGAGACGTGCTTGTGTAACTCAAGTGTGGAAACTATGCTCATGTTTGCAATGAACCTTTCACTTTTGGAGATTAGTATTTTTCTGATCGGTTTTGTAAATAAAGTTCACTATAGAAAGCACAGTGTTGGAGAACTGCAGGTCCAGCAGCATCTCTGAGGGGAATAAAACATTGGAAGCTCCAAGTCTCATGACCATTTGTCCGTTCAGACGAAGAGTCACTGAAATTGAAATGTAACATTATTTTTCTCTTCACCGATGCCCTCAGAACTGCTGAGTTTCTCCGGCACTTTGTTTCTGGGATTCAGATCTCCAGCACCTGCAGTTTATTGTTTTGTTATAGATCCTATGATTTGACTTGGGTAGCGAGAGGCAGCAACTGTGATCAACTCGGATAAAACTCTCCAACCATGGAAAACAAACACATAGTTCTTTACACTTTGCAAAACACGACTGTAAATAAGAAATGCAATTATGCTAAGTGCATGGCGGCATACCACCGGCCTTGTCTCAAACTTGCTATTCATCTTTGAGGACTCATCTGTCAGAATTGTGTTTGCTCGCCTCCTTTGAGATCAGTCCACAAATGTCCCAGTTCCAATTCCTGGGCCGGGCCCAGTTACCACATTGCAGTGGGGTGGGGAGCTTTGTGTCAGCCTGAAGTTTTTGTTAAGAGCAACATTGCAGGTTGAAGTTGACGGTTTTGACGAATATTGCGTCATCAAACTTGGAGGAAATCCTTCCGAATGTATTGATTAACTGGACTGAGCCTGTTTATATGCAGCCCTATTAATAGTGCTGTAATATTCTCAGTTAATAATCACACAACACCAGGTTATAGTCCAACAGGTTTAATTGGAAGCACACTAGCTTTCGGAGCACCGCTCCTTCATCTGGTGATTGTGGAGGGCACAATTCTAAGGCACAGAATTTATAGCAAAAATTTAGTGTGATGTAACTGAAATTATCCATTGAAAAATACCTTGATTGTCTGTTGAGTCTTTCATCTGTTCGAATACCATGATAGTTTCACTTCTTTCATGTTGAAATCACAAAACCTATTTTTAAAAGTTGCATTCCTGACAGTGGCCCATCAAATCACTCATTGTATTAATCACTGCACAGTCTCAACAAAGGAATGAAACTGGATGGATCACATTACATCTACCAATGCGCTGGAAAATACAACACAATCAGCCCTCTTGACCATTCTGTCTCACTGTGGGCCAAAACAGCAGCAGAACTGTACTCCAGCCCAATCTGAAATCTCATGGCCTGGTATATTCCCCACTCAACCATTAACATCAAGCCAGGGGATCAACCCTAGTTCAATGGAGAGTTCCGCAGGGCATGCCAGGAGCAATACCAGGCATACCTAAAAATGTGGTGCCAACCTGGTGAAGCTACCCAACCTGCATGCCAAACAGTGCAAGCAACACCAAATAGAACTATGTGATCCAACAACCAATGGATCAGCTCTGAGCTCTGCAGTTCTGCCACACCTAGTCAGGAATGGTGATGGATAATTAAACAACTCACAGGAGGCAGCATCACAGATATCCCCACCCTTACAGATGGAGGGGTCTCACACATCCATGCAACAGACAAGACAACAGCATTTGCAGCAATCTTCAGCCAGCAGTGCCAAGTGGATGAGCCTTCTACATTGGTCCCTGACATCAGAGACGTGAATCAACTTGGTTGAAAACTTATTTCAAATCAGATCAAGAAATGGAGAAGTAGTGTAAAGACTGTCATCCCTACCAAAATTGTGGCAATAATACTGATGGCTGTGCTCCAGAAATTGCTACCCACCAAGACAAGTCCAGCACTGGCACCTACTGACATTGTGGAAAATTTCTCAAGAATGTTCAACACAAAAAAAGCAGGACAGAGCCAACCCAGCCAATTTCCCTCCATCAGTCGACATTCACTCAGCAGTGAAGTGATGGAAGGTGTCATCAACAGTGCTGTCATGCAGCTGCTCAGCAATAACCTTCTGTGACACCCAGTTTGGGTTCTGCCAGGGCCACTCAATTCCTGATCTTGTTACAGACTTGATTCACAAACTGACAAACAGCGGAATTCCAGAGGTGAGGCGAGGGTGATAGCCGAGTCCCACTCCAAGACCACAATTTCGACTTCAGTGATATCACCTGACCTCACCACAGTCTCAGCTCATTTACTGAAACTCTCATTCACTTATTTTGTTAACTCTAGATTTGATTATCTAAACCCACTCCTGGCCAGCATCCCACAATCACCCTCCCAATAATCTCCAGAATAGGGAAAACTCTACCGCCCAAGTACTCACTTGTACCAGAACTTGCTGATCCATCAAAAGGCTCCCATTTATAAGCAACAACAAGATACTTTCACACCCTTGACTTAATTCCTGGCTGTAATCATTCCTATCTTCCTGCACCACACACCCTTTCATATCTCAATAACTTAGTTTAGACTCCCAATAATGTGTTTATTTTTGAGTTCAGCTGTGTGACTCTTTCTATAGATTCCAAGGCAATGTGGTCTGGAACTCCCACCCTCTAAGATCTGCTTTCTTCCTTTAAGGCATTCCTGAAAAAATGCTGATTTGGCAATGGTTTTGGTCACTGGACATAATATTCTCCAGCTGTGGCCTTATGTCAAAAGTTCTCAATATTTTTGTGAAATTAAAAACATGTTGAGTTGTACAGATATCTTCTACTTTTCACTATCGCTGAGTGAATAATCTGTAATGTCTCTTACCCAACCACGTTGTGGGAGTGCCTTCACCATTCAAACTGCAGTTGTACAAGGAAGTCAAACATCACCCTCTCCACAGGCAACAGGGCTTTGGCAATGATCACTGGTATCTGTGGAAGGTGAAATACACATGATGTTCCAGGGAGTGCAATATGAATTATATGGATTGAAAATGGTGCAGAATTTGACTGTCAGAAATGGAAGAAAAATCCACTCACTATTGGAAAACAAGAATTCTTGACTGTCAAAGATATTGTGGAAAAAATAACCTGATAATGGAGCAGCATACGGTCAGGAGTCGGGCAGCAGTGGACAATCCATTTACAAAAAGGTCTGTGAACGTAGTAGTAAAATATTAAACAGAGCAAAAATACTCTCACGTGAGACTGAGGAAGCTAGATAACGAACAAGTGGACATCAAGGAGCCCAGAGGTGAATCAGAGCAATGTTCACTTTTATGATCCCACAGTCAGAGATGTCTAGCACAAAAACAGACTCTTCAGTCCAACCCATCTATGCAAACCAGATATTCTAACCTAAACTATTCCCATTTGCCAGCACTTCACCAACATCCCTCTGAACTCTTCCTATTCAAATGCCTTTTAAATGTTACAATTTTGGTTGCCGTTTCGGCTCCTTTTGAATTTTCCTCTGTCACCCTAAAGCTATATCCTCTAGTTCTGGGCTCCACCACCCCAGGGTAAACACCTTGTCTATTTACGCTATCCATGCACCTCACGATTTTTTAAACCTCTTCAACATCACACCTCAGCCTATGACACTCCAGGGAAAATGGCCCCAGCCTATTATGCCTCTCCCTGCAACTCAAATCCTCCAACCCTGGCAACATCCTTAAAAAATCAATTCTCAAACCTTCCATGTTTCAGAGCCTCTTTCTGATAAGAGGGAGACCAGAATTCCACACAATATTCCAAAAGTGGCCTAACCAATGTCCTGTACAGCTCCTTTACTCAATGCTCTGACCAACGAAGGGAAGAATCCCAAACAATTTCTTCACTATCTTATCTACCTGTGACTCTACTTTCAAGGAACTATGAACCTGCATTCCAAGGTATCTTTGTTCAGCAAGACTCTCCAAGACCTTACAATTCAGTGTGAGTCCTGCTCTGATTTGCTTTTCTAAAATGCAGCACCTCACATTTATCTAAATTAAACCCTATCTGCCACTCCGCAGCCCATTGGCCCATCTGATCAATATCCCATTGTATTCTGAGACAACTTTTATCACTGTCCACAATACCTCCAATTTTGGTGTCATCTGCAAACTTACGAACAGTACCGGCTCTATTCACATCCAAATCATTTAAATGGATGAAGAAACAAATCCAAGAAAAAACAACATCAATTTCTATGGGTTTGAATGTGCTCTGGTAAATCCTGCCCTATGACTCTCTACCAGGGAGGGCTGCACATACATACCTCTGAACTTTGCCCCCAACAAAGCTGGCAGCCGCGCACGTGTCCAGTGAATCTTTGCCCCGAATAAAGATGGCAGCGATCACACAATGAGGTTATTTTCCAGTTTACTGCAAAAACAGGACTGTAAGTTTCAAATTTGTATTTTCCGATATGCACCCAATGTTTGTAAAACCTCTCAGCCCATACCAACACCATTTCCGTCCAACCTCCTGCTGTTTATTTCTTTCCTTACCAACAGCTCTCCATCCACACATCCCGCACATCCGCGCCCACTGCAAGGATGATCACGTGGTATAGTCTAGTCCCGTCCTTCATTTACTCTGATTGGTCGGAGGACCAAATGCCCCGCCAGGTCTTCCAGCTCTGCCCCTGCCTTTCCATTGGTCTTCCACTGACGTCAACTACCAGGGGCCCATTGTTGCCTGGAGCATGCGCACTGCTTCATGGCTTTTGTTGCTGTTTATCAGTTACAAGAGTGAGACACGAAGTTAAAAATCACACTACCACTTGCTGAAGAAGCTGCAAAGCTAGTCCTTCCAAATAAACCTGTTGGACTATAAGCTGGTGTTCTGTGAATTTTAATTTTGTCCATCCTAATCTAACACCAGCACCTGATAGTCAAGAGTGTGGGAGGAATGCAAAATGTAACAACAAAAGAACTAGGAACAGGAGAAGGCCGTCCTGCCCTTTGAGCTTGCTCTGCCATTCATTAAGATCATGGCTGATCATTTTGTGGACGCAGAACCATTTACCAACGTTCTCACCATATCCCTTAATTAATTAATTAATTAATTAATTCTTTTTTTTTTAAAAAGCTACCTTAGCTTTAAAAACGTTTACTGAACTAGCATCAACAATTTCCTTGGCAATGAATTCCACAGAGGTCAAGAAGTTCTTCTCAATTCAGTCCTAAATTTGCTGCCTCTAGTCTTATGGTGATGCCCTCTTGTCCTAGCTTCACCTGCCAGTGGAAACATTCTCTCTACTTCTGTTTTATCCATTCCATTCATTATTTTATATGTTTCCCATTCTTCTGAATTCCAATCAATATAATCCCAATCTACTCAGTCTCTGTTAAGCCAACCCCCTCAACTCCGGAATCAACCTAGTTAACCTCCTCTGCACCCCCTCTAGTGCCAGTACATCATTGAGCAAGTAAGGAGACAAGAACTGCATGCAGTACTCCAGGTGTGGCCTCACCAGCACCCAAGACAGCTGGAACATAACCTCTGCTTTTAAACACAATCCCTTCAGCAATGAAGGCCAACATTCCATTTGCTTTCTGAGTTGATTGTTGTACCTGGTGACCAACCTTCATGCAGAAGGTTACTCAGGTGCCCCTGCATAGCAAATGATGCAACTTTTTAAAATTCAAGTAATAATCTCTTTTTTAATGTTACTCCAACCAAACAGTAGGACTTTACATTTATGAACATTCTATTCCAAATGCCAGCCCATTGCCCACTCACTCTCTGTATCTCTGTTCCTCTGCAAAGTTTCCCAGTCCTCCACACACTTTGTTCTGTGACTCATCTTAGTGTCAGATGCAAACTTTGACACCCTACATGTGGTCCCCAACTCCAAATCATCGGTATCAATTCTAAATAATCACAGTCCCAACACTGATCCCTGAGGCACACTGTCAGTCACTGATTGCCAGCCGGAATAGTACTCATTTATCCCCACACTTTGCTTCCTGTTAGTCAACCAATCTTCTATCCATGCGAATACTCTACTCCTAATGCCATGCACCTTTATATTATGCAACAGCCTCTTGCACAGCACCTTGTTGAAGGCCTTTTGGAAATCCGGGTACACCACATCCACTGGGTCCTTGTTGTCCACCTTGCTCGAAATGTCTTCATAGAATTCCAAAAGATTTGTGAAGCATGACCTGCCCTACATGAACCCATGCTCTGTTGTCCAATGGGACAACTTCTATTAAGATTCCCTGCTATTTCTTCCTTGACAATAGACCCAAGCATCTTTCCCACTACAGAGAATAAGCAAACTTGTGTATAATTCCCCACCTTTTGTCCACCTCCTTTTTAAAAACGTGGCATCACTTTTGCTGCTTTCCAATCTGCTGGGACTGCCACAGAGTCCAGTGAATTTTGGAAAATTACTGCCAGTGCATTTTCTATTTCTCCTGGCATCTCCTTTAGTACCCTGGGATGCATTCCATCAGGCTCAGAAGACTTTTCTGTCATTAGGTCAATTAACTCCAACAGTCCAACACTAGCTGTTCTGTAATAATGATGGTTTCCAAATCCTCACCTATCTTTGTCTCTTTGCTAATTATTGGCAAGATATCAGTTTCCTCCACTGTGATATCCCATAATTAAATGTTCCTTCTCATTTCCAAAGGACCAACATTTACTTTAGCCATTCTTTTCTCATTCAATATGAAATTTTGTTTTCTGTCTTTATAGTCTGTGCTAGATTTTTTTCTCATGTTCTATCTTACTTTTCTTTATAACTCTTCTGTGGTTTTCTGTTGACCTTTATAGTTTTCCCAGTTCTAGTTTCAGGCTGTTTTTGGCCACTTTGCATGCCTTCTCTTTCAATTTGATTGCTTTCCGTAGATACCCATCACAGAGTATGCCTTTTCTTACAGTCCTTCCTTTTCACTGAAATATATCATTGCTGAGCACTTTGTAAAGTACCTCTGAAAATCTTCCACTGCTCATCAACTGTCCCACCATAAAATCTTTGTTTCCAGTCTACTTTATCCAGGTTCTCCCTCATTCTAGTGTCGTTTCCTGTGTTGAAGCACAGGACCCAGGTATTAGATTTTATCTTCACACTCTCCATATGTATTCTAAATTCAACCATACAGTGATCACTTCTTTCAAGAGGATTCCTAACTCTGAGGTCATTAATTATTCCTGTCTCATTGCACAGGGCCAGATGCTGGATAGATTGCTCCCTTGTCAGTTCCATTTCATACTGTTCAAGAAAACGATCATGGATACACTTAATAAACTCAAGGCTACCTTGACTGAGCTGGTTTGATCAACCTACATGTAGATTAAAATCACCCATGATAATAGCCATACCATTTTTACAGGCAAAAGTTATTTCTTTGTTTATTGCCCATCCCAATGTGATGTTATTATTTGGTGGCCTGCACACTACACCTGTCAGTGACTTTCTTGTTGGAATTTTGAATGCATCATTCCTGTTTCTCCTACTGTACAGCAATAACAACAACTACTTGCATTGTATGGAATCTTTTACAATGGCAAATCTCCTAAGGTGCTTCCTGGATGATCAAAACGTTGATTAAAGAGAATGATTTTAAAATACATCTTAAAGGAGGATAGAGAAGGTTAGGGAGGGTATTCCACAGACTTCTGCCCTTGACAGCACCATTCGTGGAGTGATGCAGGTGGGGTGGTTTGGAAAGGGAACATGCAAAGGGGAAATGGAGGAGCACAGGCAGTGCATAAGGTCTTAAGGACAGAGGAGGTTCCAGACTGAGTCTCTCTGTCACAGAGTATGGCTGCCTCATGGAGTTTGAAGCTCTGCAATGGGTCCATGCATGTCACATTAGTCGAGGAGAGTATAACGGTGGCTGAGAGAACTTTTGATGAGGACTAGTCGCCTGAGGTAGTGTGCGCTGAGGTTAGAAACAGAAGAGGAGAGGTCACACTCCTTGGAGTTTTTTTATAGGCCTCCACAGAGTTCCAGGGAGGTGGAAGAGAGGATTAGCAAAATTATTCTGGATAGGAGTGAAAGTAACAGGGTGGTCATTATGGGGGACTTTAACTTCCCCAAAATTGACTGGAAATGCTATAACTAATATGTTGGATGGATCAGTTTTATCCAATGTGTACAGGAGGGTTTCCTGACACAGTATGTTGAAGGGCCGACAAGAGGGGCGGCCACATTGAATGTGGTCCTTGGTAATGAACCAGACTAGGTGTTTGATTTAGTTGTAGGTGAGCACTTTGGAATGTGACCATAATTCAGTTAAGTTTAGTTTAGCAAGGGAAAGGAATAAGTACATGCCACAGGTCAAGAGTTATTGATGGGGCAAGGGCAATTATAATGGTATTATGCAAAAATTTGATGCACAGAATGGGGAAGCAAAATGCAGGGTATGCAGACAATGGAAATGTGGAGCTGGTTTAAGGTATTGCGTGTCCTTGATAGGTATGTCCCTGTCAGGCAGGCGGAAGTGATAAGGTAAAGGAACCTTGGTTTACTGTGGAAACTGCATCTCTTGTTACGAAGAAGAAGAAGGCTTAGGTGTTGATGAGGCAAGATGGTTCAGATGAGGAGATGGAGAATTACAGATCAGCTAAGAAGGATTTAAAGAGAGAGTTAAAAAGAGCAAAGAGAGGACACGAGCAGTCTTTAACAAATAGAATAAAAGAGAACCCTAAAGCTTTGTATAGGTATGTGAGGAATAAAAAGATGATTAGGGTAGGAATAGGGCCAATCACAGACAGAATGGGAAGATGAGTGTTGACCCTGTGGAGATCGGAGAGATGCTAAATTAACATTTCTCATTGGTTTTCACTCAGGAAAAGGAGAATATTGTGGAGGAGGAGAATGAGGTATGAGATATTAGACTAGAAATTATCAAGGTTAGTTATGAACAGGTATTATCAATGCTGGAAGGAGTGAAAATAGACAAGTCCCCTGGGCTGGATGGGATTTATCCGAGGATTCTCTGGGAAGCTAGGGAGAAGGTAGCATAGCCTTGGCTTGGATATTTGAGTTGCCATTGTCTGCAGATTTGGTACCAGAGCACTGGAAGATTGCAAATGTTGTGCCCTTGTTCAAGAAGGGCAGTAGAGATGATCCAGGTAATTATAGACCAGTGAGCCTTACTTCTTTTGTAGGAAATGTTTAGGAAAGGATTATAAGAGATAAGATTTATAATCATCTGGCAAACATCAATTTGATATCAGATAGTCAACTTGGCTTTGTCAAGGGCAGGTCATGTCTCACAAGGTTCCACATGGTAGGCTGCTGGAAAAAATGCAGAGCCATAGAATTGAGGGTGATTTAGCAGTTTCGATTAGAAACTTGCTTTCTGAAAGAAGGCAGCGAGTGGTGGTTGATGTAAAATATTCAGCCTGGATTCCAGTTACTAGTCACGTGTCACCAGGGTCTATTTTGGAACCACTGCAGGTATAGGTGAATGGATTAGGAAATTTGCAGATGCCACTAAAGTCAGTGTAGTAGTGGACAGTGTGGAAGAATGTTACAGGTTGCAAGGGGACATGGATAAACTGCAGAATTGGGCTGAGAGGTGGCAAATAGAGTTCAATGCAACTAAATGTGAGGTGATGCACTTTGAGAAGAATAACAGGAAGGCTGAATACTGGGTCAATGGAAAGATTCTTGGTAGTGTGGTGTGCAGAGGGATCTTTGAGTCCATGTACATAGATCCCTGAAAGTTGCCACCCAGGTTGATAGTGCTGTTAAGAAGGCAAACGGTGTGTTAGGTTCCATTCGTGGAGGGATCGAGTTCCGAAGTTGAAATACCATACTGCAACTCTACAAAACACTGGTGCAGTCACACTTGGAATATTGTGTTCAATATTCCTCTAGCTTATCTCTCCATGCTTCAGGCTCTCTGCCTTTATACCTGATGAAGGGCTTTTGCCCGAAACGTCGATTTTACTGCTCCTCGGATGCTGCCTGAACTGCGGTGCTCTTCCAGCACCTCTAATCCAGAATCTGTACCCCACCATATCACTTTGCCCCACAATCGTGGTATCTGGTTGTACAGAAGGAGGAGTGGCACAGTCTGTACTGAGATGCACTGGGGCCCTGAAACACATGGTAAAGACTGAAATCACCAGAGCATTGAGAGCCCCACCACATTGTTTGCATGTTCTATTGTTTTTACACTGTTCCTGCCTTCCCTTGTTTTTTCTTAATCAAGTTGTTATTATACACACCTGCACAAGCTGTGAAATGAACTCAGCCCTCTCGATCCAAGATTCAGGATATTTTCACCACATCACAAGGCATCGACTCTAACCTCCCCTGTCCCTTAGCCTACTGAGTCGCGTCTGAATCAACTCCGCAATTGGGAGGAAGGGGCGGAACAGGAGGACCGAGCAGCAGCCGGTTGGCTAACCAGAGTGAGGTAGGAGCGGGGCCAAAGCATTCTCGGGAGTGAACGCTTCAGGATTGGTCAGAAAGCAAACTATTTTGCAGGATTGATCATTCTCACTACATAGTGGAGCATTCAACCTTTCTCATGAATCAATGTGAGATTTTTACAAAATAGTTGAGATGTAAATCTGATAACGTACATTAGGGAGATTTAAACAAACCTTGGATAAACACATGGGTGATTTTGCAAAAGTTTAGGGCGACGAGCTGAGAATAATTCACAGGTCGGCCTGAATAATTCACAGGTCGGTTTACACAATGCGAGTAAGAAATTTATTTTCAAACTCCCAGAACGATTGGTAATTTACATACCTGGCTAGTATGGTTAAGTTGGACCGAACAATCTATTTGCATACTAATTGTTAGAAACGAAAATTGCTTCTTAATAATCGCTCTAGACAAATTCAGGAAAACAAAGCTTTATTAGCAAGTCTGCAGAGATGGGCAGCCTTCTGAGTCAAAGGCATGCTGAGGCTTACAAAGTTTCTCATTATATACCGCACAAGTCCCTCCCCTCCTTGGTTCTAACGAGCCATGAGGTTCACATTCTTAAAAACATCATTATTCTCCAACTTGCATCCTTATCACAAAGTCTGCAACAAATGTCTTCAGACCCTCCCCTTCCTGGCTCTTAACGAGCCATGAGGTTCACATTCTTAAAAACATCATTGTTCTCCAACTTGCATCCTTATCACAAAGTCTGCAACAAATGCCTCCAGACCCTAGAGGTGTTATTTTTCTCTGCCTGTAGTCTTATCAGTCAAAGACTTATTCTTCTCTGTCTGTGCTAACGGTCTTATCAATCTGTAGCAGATGTCTCTGTATCAATCTGTAGCAGATGTCTCTCGAGTCGTTTCCCTGTCCTGCAGTCTTTATCAGTCAAGGACTCATCCTTCCCTGCCTGTGTTTATGGTTTCATCAATCAAGGGCCTGCTTGTTTTACTCTGCTCACAAACTGCATGCACTATTTTAAACTATTCTACTTTTGAGTATACAAAATGTTTTAAGAAAGCAAAAGTCTAATGTTTTTAGAAAAGAAGCAAAAGTTTTATCTTTTATTATAGATCAGTCTGTGGTCTAGGCACATCTTAAAGTTGCAAACCAAAATTACGTCTCACACTAATGATCTCAATGACTGTAACTCGACAGAGCAACTGTTAATGATTAATATTTCACCCGTGATCCTGTGTAATTATGAATATTCTCTATAAACTCACTTATCACCTCAGACGCACGCGCGGTTTGGTTTCTATGTGGAGCATGCGCAGTGTCACATTGATCAGGACACCGAGAGAGTGACACGGAGCTGCTTTCTCCGGCAGCGGCTGCGATCGGATTCAGAGAGTCGCGCTCAGAGACAGTGTGTGGGAGCCTCGCTGGGAAAAATGAGCGAAGAGATTTCACAATCCTGGATACAGGCTAAAAATAACTCTAAAAAGGCCCTCCAGGCCCAGGTAAGGAGGTGGCGGTCTCTGATCAGGGAAGCGGCCCAGGGTCACGGCCGCCATTTGTTTGAGGGAAGAGGGAGCGCGGGCCTGACGGCCGCCATCTTGAGAAGGTCAAGGGGCAGGAGGGCGGGGCTCTCGGGGTCTGTAGAACAATCCGAGGAAAGGGAAGCCCCATTGTTATTGATTAATTCCACGAACACAGCTTCACTGGGCGGTCCTGCAGGAATATCCTCTCTCAGTCCTGCTGGGATGTTTCACCCCATCAGAACCAGCAGCTCTCCTCCTCTCTCAGCTCCCCTTCTGTCCTTCCTGCAGCATCTGTCCCCTGGAACATTGAGCTGCCTGTCCTGTCCCTCCCTCAGCTGTGTTTCTGGAATACCTGTGATATCCCAGTCCCACCTTAGATTACTTCACTAAAGACAGGAATGCACCCGATGGATTTTTCTTAACATCAGCAATTGTTTAATACTCACTTACAGGGTTTTAATTACATTGTTTTTGAAGCATTTACTTCACATTCAATCATTTGCAATGGTGGGATTAGAACCTGTGTCCAGAGAACACTTGCTGAGTTTCTGGATAAATTGTCACACAATAATGCCTCTAGGCCATCACTTCGCCTGCTCACAGTTTGTATATCCCAGTGCAACATGAATCAAAACTCTTTCTTCCAGCACAATTGTTTGACCCGGCATTCTGATGATGTGACTCGGTAACTTTCCATGTGGTATCCCTCACTGTGTGGGTCTAATTGCTGCCTCTGTCAGCGTCTCTCACTTTTGAAGCTACTCCAGATCATGAGCCAACAGAATTCTCCACTCCAGAGAGATGAGGCAACACAGGTCAGGATTTTCCAGATCTCTGTGGGCTCAGTGCCATTCTATATGTGTAACCCTCAAAGCATTCGTCTAATTGCCCATTCTGCCTATTTCTGTGTCCTCTACAGGTACTCATGAAGTTCCAGACTCAATAGACTTGCCAACTGCTGGTTGGGACGATGGTTGGTCAGCCAGAAAGACAAAGTCAGGGAGGTCGGGAGTCTTCAATAAATCCTGCTGCCAGGTAAGATCATTCCAGTGCACAGAGCAGAAAGTAATAATCACCACGCCTGCTGCAGGTTTTGTTGCAATGAGACAGCATCGGGAGTTCCCAGTTATCAGTCCAGGCTTGTGCTTTCTTAGGGAGCATCAGAACAACTGAGGGGAAAGCAGGCCTCCCCCGAGAGGGTGGTAATGCTGCCTGGGATCTTTCTGTTCCTTTTTCCCTCTCCAACATTGTATCTATGGCTTGTATTGAGGACCAGTGTCTTCAATCATTCTAACTCCTATAACAGTTCCTATCTCTGTCATCTCCTCCCCTCTCACCAATTATTTCACATATTTGAAACCTCCAGTCCAGATGACCATCTGTATCGCTGTAACTTGCTTCAGTCTCTACAACATGCCGTGTCTCGATAGTCTCCTCCTCCAATAACTGGAGACAGAGGTTCTGTTTCTGTGTGGTATGACTCTTCGGCCGAGGTTTCCTAAATGGAATGAGTCGGAATTGCCTGTGTTTGGCCCATAGCCCTTCAAACCTTCTCCTCTCCATGTACCTGCTCGAGTGTCTTTTCCATGTTGTAATTGTACTTGTTTTTACCATTTCCTCTGGCAGTCCATTCCGTCTATGCACCATCCTCTGTGGATAATGTTGCCCCTCAGTTCCCTCTTTAAATCCTTGCTGTCTCACGTCACGTTTATGCCTCTATCTTTGGACTCACCTACCCTTGGCAATTCACCTTACTTAGACCATACATGGTTTCATAAACTTGTATAAGGTCACCCCGTGGCCTCCTCTGCCCAGGAAAAATATTGACGACAGAGTTACCAATATCTCCAACTCATGTACTCAATGCTCTCACCAATGCTCTCACAAGTGTGCCAATTGCCGCTTTCAACACCCTGTCGCCCTGTGATGCCAGTCAAAGGAACAATGTAACTGCACCCCTTGGTCTCTCTCTTTTCTACAACACTGTTCAGGGCCCAACCATTACCCGTGTTAGTCCTCCTTGGTTTGTCTGAACTAAATCCAACAACTGAATTAAACTCCATCTTTCATTCCTTGGCCCCTTCGTCTATCATTTTGGTCACATCTTGAGCAAACTCCAGTCAAGTTTGTGGGACATGTTTTCCCATGCACAAAGCCATGCTGGCTGTCCGTAATCAGGCCTTATCTTTCCAAATGCATGTAAGGCCTACCTCTCAGAATGACCTCCAACAACTGACCTACCCTGATGTCTGGCTCATCAGTCTGAAGTTCCCTGGCTTTCTCTTGCAGCCTTTCTTAATTAATGACACAACATTATAATCATAGTTGGAGAGTCAGACCGCACTGTTCAGTTAACGCTAACCATACTCTAAAACAGATCTCATCCCACCTGCCTGTTTCTGGATCATATCCCTTCAAACCGTTCCTATTCCTGTACTAATCTAAATGTCTGTTAAACATTTTAATTGTCCCCATGTTCTTGGGAAGTTCATTTCACACACAACCCACCCTCTGTGTAACAATGTGCCTCTCAAGTCTTTTTTTTTTTAAATGTCTCTCCTCTAAACTTAAAAATGTTGTGCCTTGTCTTGAAACTCCCCTGTCCATGGGAAAAGACAACTCCCATTAACTCTATCTATCCCCCACATGATTTTATAAACTTCTATGAGGTCATCTGTCAACATTCAGGTTTCAGTGAAAAATACCAACCTATTCAGCCTTTCTTTATACTGAAGCCTTTCGTACCCAGCCACATCCCAGTAAATCTCCTCCCAACCCTTTCCAACTTAATAATGTCCTTCCTATAACTGGGCGACCAGAACTGGACACAGTATTCCAGAAGAGGACTCACCAATGGCCTGTATAATCTCAATGCGACTTTCCAACTCCTATATCCAAAGGACTGAGCAATGAAAGCAAGTGAGGCCAGCACCTTTTTTTAAACTATCCTGTCTCTCCATGTCACAAACTTCAAAGAATTATGTAGCTGAACCCTGAGGTCCCTCTGTTCTACAACACTACTGAAGGTCTTGCCATTAATTGTATAAGCCCTACCCGGGTTTGTTGTACAAAATGCATTACCTCGCATTTATTCAGATTGAACTCCATCGACAGTTTTTCAGCCATTCACACCTTTCATCAGGATCCCTTTGTAATCCCAGAAAACCTTCTTCACTGTCCACAATGCCACCCTCCAGTCTAACAGCCTATCACACCTAGCTCTCTAAGTTACAAATATCTCTGTTAGGGGCCCTACAATTTCTTCACCAGCTTCCCACAATGTCCTGAGATCCATTTGATCAGGTCCTGGGGATTTATCTACCTTTGTGTTTTAAAACCTTCAGCACCTCCTTTTCTGTAATGTGGACTCATTTCAAGACATTGAGTCATAGAAATGTACAGCACAGAAACAGGCCCTTCGGACCAACTCCTGCATGACGTTTCTAGTCACATTTGCCACAATTTTCCCAATATCCCTCTGAACCCTTGCTATTCGTACACCCATCCACATGCCTTTTAAATGTATTTCTATCAGCCTCCACTATTTGCTCTGGCAGCTTATTCCATCCACTCTGCGGGAGCCAGTTATTCTTGAGGTTCCTTTGAAAAGTTTCCCTCGCCTGGGGAAATGACCTTGTCTATTTACCCTATCGATGACCATCATGATTTTAAACACCTTTTATCGGTTAACTCCACAGCTTCCCATGTTCAAGTGAAAACAGCCCCAGCCTATTCAGGCTTTTCCCTGAAGCACAAACCCTCCAACCCTGGCAACATCTTTGGTCATTTCTTCTGAACCCTTTCATGTTCCACAACATCCTTCCGATGGCATTGAGACCAGAATTGCACACAGTAATCCAATAGTGGTCAGGCCAAACACTGTTTAGTTCCCTGAGTGCCCCAGTCTTTATCCACAGTAAGTTCCAAAGTGAAATATTTGTTTCGGATCTTGTCGTTTCACACATTGTTGCCTTCATTGATCATTAAGGAGACCGGGTTTGTCCCGAGCTCTTCTTTTGCTCTTAATTCACTTGTAGAATCTCTTTGGATTCTCCTTAACTTTCTCTGCCAAAGCGATCTCGTGTCCCCTTATTACATTCCTGATTTCCACACTAAGTGTATTTCTACAGCCCCGATGATCCTGAAGGGATTCCCTTGAGTCAGCCAGTTATATCTGACATGTGACCCCCTTTTTCTTGACCACAGCCTCGAAACTCAGCCAGTGTTTCCAAATTCAGTCAGCATTGAGCTGCACACTAACAGGAACACGCTGGCGCTGAACGCTCCTTTTATCTCAGGTTTAAAATATTCCGACTTGCCAGATTTCCCTTTATCTGCAAATACTCTCCCCTGATCTACTTTAAAAAATCATGTCTAATACTATCTTGCTCCATTGAATAACTTTAACTTGTGGACCAGGCCTGTCCTTTTCCATCGCTATTTTCAAACTAATACAATTGTGGTAACTTTCCAATGTGCTCCCCCACTAACACCTCAGTCCCGTTCCCGACCTTGTTTCCCAAGGGGAGGTCAGGTTTGGCCCCATTCTCCAGTTGGGCCACTTACATAATGACTGGGAGTTTTCGGAACACACTTAACAAATTCCTTCTAACCAAATGCTTAACTTAGTAACAATCCCAGTCCAGGTTTGGAACGGTTAAGATCCCCTATCATTACAACCCTATTATTCTAAGAGATGTCTGAAATCTCCTGACATATTTGCTCCTCCATCTCCCATTGCCTATCGCTGTAGTCTGACCGTAGAAAACTAATGACCAATTTTTATTTCTCAGTTCCACTAATATCATTTAACTGGGCGATCCTACATGAATCCTCCCTCGAGGTACTGCTGGGATGTTTCCCCCAATCAAACCCACCAGCTCTCCTCCTGTTTTGCCTCCTGTTCTATCCTTCCTGTAGTATCTGTCTCCGGAACATTGAGCTGCTGGTCCTGTTGCTCCCTCAGCTGTGTTTCTGTAATATCTATGGGATCCCAATCCCATTTTCCCATCCATGCTCTGGGTTCATCTGCCTTATCTGTCTGGGCCTTTTGCATTGAAATAACTGCAGTTTAATCCACCAGTTTTCCCTAATTGTCTGCTATGTTCTTGCCTGCCTTGTCTACTTATATTGCTCTCTTGAACATTTGTACCAACCTCAACTTTCTTTCTGGCCTTACGAATCTTTGGGGTCACCCAGCCCTGCCAGACGAGTTTAAATCCCTTCGAGCAGCTCCAGCAACGTTCCCCACCAGGATGTGGGTCCCCCTCCTGCTCCCAGTTCAGGTGTATTCCCCACCCTGTCTACCTGTGCTGACACCTTCAGACATCCAGGGACTTGTTCACTAAGGTCCCTGTATTCCTCAGTTCTCCAGGAGGACCTACCATTCATGATGTATATCATTCATTTATTAGACTTCCCACAGTGCATTACCTCACAGTGACCAGAAGTAAACTCTGTCTGACATTACTCTGTTCAGTTTATCATCTGATCGATATCAGACTGCAGCCTGAGTCCATCCTCCTCACTGTGGACAACACCGTCGCCTTTCATATCATCTGCAAACCTACTAATGTTACCTTCTGCTTTCACATCCGAGTGATTAATGTCCATAATGAACAGCAATGGTTCCTGCACAGATCCCTGTGGTACACCCGCTGGGCAAAGGCTTTCAATCACAAAACCAACCCTCCACCAATTGTGGAGCCAATTTACCAACTGACCTTGGATCCCATGGGATCTTCCCTTTGGACCAGCCTTCCGTGTGGGACCTTGTCAAAGACCTTAATGAACTCCATATAAACCACATCATCTGCACTGCCCTCATCAATATCAGAGGACAGTCGTCTAGCAAATCCATACAGACAATCCCTAATGAAATTGCGGGGGGAATCCGTTTTTGGTGGATACATTCTTCCTCTTTTTGCAGTTGTGTGTACTGCAGTGTGTTGTGGCCCTTTTGAACAGTATTTTGATGCAACTTCTTTTGTGTGTGTTGAGGTGGTTGCTTTCATAGATCAGGACTTGGTCTGTGTGTGTGGCTTTCCTGTAAACCTTTGTGGTGAATTCTCCATTCGGTGTTCTCTGTACCGTCACGTCTAGGAATGGGAGTTGGTTGCCCTTTTCTTTCTCTCTTGTGAATCGGATTGCGGTGAGTGTGGCGTTGATGATCCGGTGTGTGTTCTCTATTTCTGTGTTTTTAATGATTACAAAGGTGTCCTCCACATATCTGACCCAGAGTTTGGGTTGAATTTGCAGTAAGACTGTTTGTTCTAATCTTTGCATTACCACTTCTGCTATGAGTCCAGAGATGGGTGAGTCCATGGGTGTGCCGTTGATTTGTTCATATATTTGGTTGTTGAATGTGAAGTGTGTTGTGAGGCACAGGTCCAGTAGTTTGAGTATGCCGTCTTTGTTGATAGGTTCAACGTCCTGTTGTCTGTTCTGTATGTCCAGCAGGTTGGCTATTGTTTCTCTGGCTAGGGTTTTGTCGATAGAGGTGAACAGTGCCATTACATCAAATGAGACCATAGTTTCTACCTTGTCTACGTGTATATTTCTGATGATGTCCAAGAATTCCTGTGTTGACTGTACAGAGTGTCTGGATCCGCTGATCAGGTGTTTCAGTTTCTGCTGTAATTCTTTGGCCAGTTTGTGTGATGGTGTCCCTGGTAGTGATACTATGGGTCTGAGTGGGATGTCTGGTTTGTGCACTTTAGGTAGTCCATAGAATCTGGGGGTGTTGTTGGTTTCAGTTTTCATTCCCTGTCGGTCAAACCTGGTTATCTGTCCGTTTTTTATTGATGGTTTCTCAGTGTGTTGTTTTTCCTATTGGTGAGCTGCGGGGTGGGGTGAAACTCCACGCAATTTCATCCACAGATGCCTCAGGGAAAGACCACGGAATGAGGACATGCCGCAACCCAAAGGACTAGCCACACTACCATACATCAGGAACATTTCCGAACTGACAGCCAGACTACTGCGACCACTAGGACTCATAACAGCACACAAACCAACAGCCACTCTCAGACAACAACTCACCAGAACGATGGACCTGACCAGCATGAGCAAAACCAATGTAGTATACAAAACCCCATGCAAGGACTGCACAAAACACTACATAGGACAAACAGGAAGACAGCTAACGATCCGCATCCATGAACACCAACTAACCACGAAACGACACGACCAGCTATCCTTAGTAGCCACACATGCAGATGACAAGCAACGTGAGTTCGACTGGGACAACACCACTAATATAGAACAAGCCAAACAGAGAACATCCAGGGAATTCCTCGAGGCATGGCACTCATCCACAGATTCAATCTATAAGCACATCGACCTGGACCCAATATACTGGCCACTGCAGCGGACAGCTGGATATGACAACCGCAAGCGGCAGATACAAATCACTATAAATCCCGGAGGAAAGATCACAGAAGCGCTTCACAGGAGGCTCCCAAGCACTGAGGATGTCACCTAGACAGGGGACGAAACGTCTGCAACACAAATTCCCAACTCGGTGAACAGAACCACAACAACGAGCACCCATGCTACAGATCTTCTCCCAAACTTTGAAGCCCTTTAGACTCTACAAAGCACCGTCATGAACAAGCCACCATCTCTCTATTTCCTTTGCCTTGTTCAGTGTCTGCAACTTTCGCTGTATCTTCCAGTAAAGTTCTTTAGATACTGCAGGTCTGCCTAGCTTACCAGATAACCTGTTTCATCCCCTACAGCTCCCTCAATCACTGTAACACCCTCTGCTCTGTCTAATCCTTCTCTTTCCCACTGTCTTCCATGCACAACGGCGATCCTGTAAGAGAGCAGTGGGGAATGGGATGTTATAAATCTCAGCTGAGGCTTGAGGCCTACCATTACCTGGGAGTCACAAGGGGAGAGAACCTGAGAGAGAGCAGCACAGAGCGGGAGAATATAAATCAGCAGCGAGGGTCAAGGCCGACTGGGACTTGGATTTGGATAAAAAGCAGAGCAGGAGGCTCGAAATCAGCACCGAGTCACAGAGGGAGTGACCGTGTGAGGGAGCAACTTGGAGCAGGAGCTTGAGGCTGACTCACACCTGGGAGAATATAAATCAGCCCTGAGGATCGAGGCCTAGTTGTACCTGGGAGTCACAGAGACGGTGACCCTGTGAGGGCGCAGACTGGAGTGAGAGCTGGATAATTACACGTCCGAGGAGACACATCACTGTGTGTGCACGTGTCCCTCCATTGTTCTGTGTTTGTGTGTGTATGCGTGTGTGTGTCCCCTTCCCTCGCTGTGTGTGTGTAACTCTCCTCACTTGTGTGTTTGTACCTCCCTTGCTGTGTGTGAGCATGTCCCTCCTTCACGATGTGTGTGAGCATATCCCTCCCTCACTGTGTGTGTGCATGTCCCTCCTTCGCTGTGTGTTTTTATTTGTGTGTGCGTATGCGTGTGTGTCACCATCCCTCACTTTGTGTGTGTGTGTCCCCTCTCGC